>NC_072426.2:124879204-125184772 GCF_028878055.3 Symphalangus syndactylus | reverse complement strand
TACACTTAATTTCTAACGCTTATTATTTATTATATTTTGTCTTGTTTAGGGCCGGCCCTTGGTAAACTGCTTGCATTTAACAAGTTGCTTGATTCTCACAAGTCTTGTATTTCATACTCGAGAAGTCAAAGCAACACCTTTGATCAAAGTGGAATGCTTTAATTAAATAATCATAAAATTCCCCTCAAGGAAACAATTACACCCAAAAGCGCAGTTAACATAATTTCTTGTTGTTCCTCTCAATTCTTGACATTGGCCTAGTCTGGTCACTATCCTACTGTAACATATTTATGTGAAGTTCAATGTTGTCTTTTTCACTCTAGTATGCCAGAGCAGTGATTGCCAAGGTCATCATCAAAACCTTGGGAGTTTCCCATGAATAAGGAGTCTCTGGAGGCTCTGATCCAATATGCAAGTGATGGGGCCCTGGAATCTGCTCCCTGGAAAGCTTCCTGGGTGTTGCTGGTGGAAACCCGATGTGGGAACTTGTCCATTAGTGACTTACTCCAGAAGAGACTGAGCAAGGCACTTTGCACATGACAGTATTCACTCCAAAACATGCACTGACTCAGGTAGAAAGAAGCGAGCATTACTGAGAGTTATGAAGCATTCAACATGGAAGCTCCAGTGTTGCGGGAATCAGAGGACCAGAGAGACCAATATCGGTGAATAAATGTTTATTAAGGTGTTCACCAACTCAGTGGATTCACATCCAAAAAGCTGAGCATAGAGTGCTTGTACTCCAGGAGAGCAAGAACTTTGCTAGTCCTATTCATAATTTTATCTCCAGTACTTTGCATAGTACACAGTAGGTGTAATAAAAATCAGTTGGATAGGTGGGGCAAGGTGACTCACACCTGTAATCCTAGCACTTTGGGAGGCCAAGGTGGGCGGATCACCTGAGATCAGGAGTTCGAGACCAGCCTGGCCAACATGGCGAAGCCCTGTCTCTACTAAAAATACAGAAATTAGCCGGGTATGGTGGTGCATGCCTGTAATCCCAGCTACTTAGGAGGCTGAGGCAGGAGAATCGCTTGAACCCAGGAGGTGGAGGTTGCGATGAGCCAAGATAGCACCACTGCACTCCAGCCTGGGCAACAGAACGAGATTCCATCTCAAAAAAAAAAAATCGGTTAATGAACCTACTCTATGCCAATCACTTTATATACAGTAATCATTTAACTTACACCTTACAAAATCAGGTAAGGTAGACCCTATCTGACAGGTGCACATGTTAATATTACAACAAGTTAAGTCAGTTGCTCAATTACCCAGGAAGTGGCTGAGAAAAGATTGGAACTTGGGTTTGTTTAGCTTCAAAGCCATTGCCTATTGCATACCCCGGGGTGGCCAAGTGGGCAGGTCGCAGTGGGTTCAAACTATCCCAGTTATTGCCTTTCCCAGGCCCTGCTGCTGTAGCTGAAGACCTCCATCCTGCAGGTTCAGTCCACTCACCTCCTCCAAGGCCCATCCTCAGCCCATGTCCGTCAGAAGGTAGATTCTGGAGTACATCACACTGCCCTGAGTTCAGATTCTGTTGTACTCAGGATAGCCCCACCCATCCAACATGTTCACAGAGCTGGGCAATCCCCATCTTGTCTGCTTTCTTCCCACTCCCTGCCAAGAGGGACCTGTCTGTAAAATACAACTTCTCCTGGGTCCCTTCTTGGAATTCTCATCTCTAGTTGGGCACCTTGGCAATCTGTCTGGCCCTTATTAATTCCCTTCCCAGGCTCTCCAGCCCTGCACCTCTCTCCCCACCTTCTCCTGGTCAGATTCTACTCATGTTTGAGACCTCCTTGGGCTTCCTTTGGCACATTGTCCCAGACTCCTTATTGGTCTCCTGGCTTCGAGAATTGTTCCACCCTCCAGACTCTCCCAGTCTGATTTATTAAAGTACACTTTAAGCCGTGGCACTGCCTTGTTTAAGATCTTTGAAGGGCTCTCTTCACTTACAGAGTATTGTCCCAGCTCCTTAACAGGGCACGTCCGTCCTTCCGTGATCTGGCTCCTGCTTCTCTGGCTTCATTTCTTGCAAGCCATGGTGTTTCCATATTTTTTTGATGTCCTTGCTCTTTCCTCTGCCTAGGACGTCTTCCCTATTGTTGTACAATTATAACCCTGTTTGACTCGTCTTCTAAACTTCAGCTCAAGTGTCATCTCCAGAAAGCCTTTCCTCCATTCCCATTCAGGCTTGGCTATCTCTCTTCCATGCATGCATAGCAATCCTAGCAGGTTATGTTGAAGTCATCTTGTAAGTTCCTCAAGGGAAGGATCAAGTTTAATTCATTGCTAAACCTAACATGGTGCCTGGCACATAACTGATACCCAAAAATGTGTGCAAATCTAATTACACTGAAGTCTAGTGGAAACCCCACCACCACCAGAGAGCTCAGCCCTCCCTCCTACATGCCTGAACACCATTCTAGCTTTCTGGAGACTTCTGATCACCTGCGCACTAGATCAGTACCTCATGGTGTCAAAGAGAATCTGGAGCTGGTGCAACTTTTTGCACAAGGAGACACAGACCTCAGGCTTTTGCTGTGTGGCGGCTTTGTAGGCAGAGGGTCCTGTCCACTCCCAGACTTTCCTCCATGTTAATTCCTGCCCTCAAACCAAGCCCAGCATAACTATGAGCTCCATCCTTCACACAGACCAGGGCAGAGGCCACCTCTAACCCAGGTCACACATCTAGCAAACAAACATCACTTTTCGCAAAGGACCAGGAAGGCAGGGCTGGTGGCTCAGCACACTCTCTACATGAATAAATTTAAAATGGATTATCTCCTGAGTGGAGGCCAGGAGCTTCCATTTTCTACATGAGTAATAGCACATCAATATGGTAACTGCTGGGTGATTATGGCCCAGTTTTCTTACATCATAGGAACGAGAGCTCCAAGGCACCCCTAAAGCTTCAACCCCCTCAAGCTCCTATCGCTTCTGTGCCAGGGTCCTGATGACGAAGGATGATGGTGATGGAGAGAGTTTCCGTGCTGCTGAGACACTCACTCCACTCCAACACTAACATCTTCGAGCCATAAAGTCACACTGTATTTTCAAGGCTTGCCTGATCCTATTTCTTTGTAAATTGAATTAAGCTCTTTACTGTGTATTACCGATATTAAAAAAGAATGAATTCACATCTTGCAAACACAGCAAAAAGCAATCGCTCCCGTGACAAAGAAGTCATTGGCCAGCATCCACAGAACTCAATTTTAACTTTCGAGCCCAGTCAGCAGGCAAACCTGCCGGCGCCCGGCAGGGTCAGCCCTAGGCAGCATCGTGAGCGGGGTAATGTGAGCTGTCAGCATCCCAGGTCTCTTGTCTTTCCTCTTTTTCCTCGCCTTCCCCTTTCAAAGCCTCTTCAGCCCAAGCTCTCCACCCTATTATCCTTCCAGGTCTTTCCTGTGTCTTGGAGAAAGGGGCCTGTACAATGTCCACCTGAAGGTGAGGTAGCTAAGGAGCATAACCCAGGTAAAAAACGACTTATAAAGTGCTAGACAGGAATAATAATAATGCCTTCTCTGTGAGTTGTCTCTACACTTTGCAAAGCCTTCTTGTCATGGTGGTGTAGCAACTATTATTAATGTTTTATCCCCACTCCTTCATATTCCCAGTTCCTCTGCATTTTAGAAGAGGATCCTTGTGGTAAAGAATGAAGAAACAAAGGCATAAAGAAATTAAGGTTAAAATCTCATAGCTTCAAGAGAGCAGTGATTTTGGGTAGAGCCTAGAGAAGGGTCAGGTAGCTTTTTGCACTCCTCAAATTGCCAGAAGACAGTACCTCCCTATCTGTCTTTTGGCTTTTCTTTGAATATTTTTAATGATTGGGATCAATAAAAGGGTGAAAGGAGCATGGCCTACTTTGGTATGAAATTTCCATAATCTAAACGTCCATGTTAAGAGAATGATTAAATAGTATGCATCCACTAAAGGAATAAGGTAGATCTGTATGTACTGACATGGAAAATTCCCCCCCAAAAAAGCAAGTATTCCCCCCCAAAAAAGCAACTGAATAATGTATCTAGTATAGTAGGATCTCATTCACACACACACACACACACACACACACACGTATAAACCATGTCTATATGTTACATATGTGATAATACATAAAATAGGTCAGGATGGATTCACCCCAAACTATCAAGCAGTGGTCATGGATGGGGAGGGGAATGAAATTATAGGACTAAGGATTAAAGAGAATTTTTATTGTTTATTCTATATACTGCTGTATTGTTTGAATTTGGGCCTATAAGGAACATACATGATTTTGTAATTTATTTTACAAAAACAAGATATTTCCACACCAAAGGAAATTTAAAAACTGGTTCCCCAGTGTCAGGCATTTATGACAGCCACGTGAATGGCCCCAAAGCTGGTCTCATGGCTCCAGTGAGCTGAGCACTTACTTGGAAACTGTACACCTTCATTGTGCCCAGAAGAAGACCTGCAGATTTGGAGTCTGGATAGAAAATTCCAGATAACACCAAGAACTTGCTTGTACTATATCTAACTGGAACACCAGGCCCTAACAGTTCTTCCTAATAGAATTCATGTTGAGAATCAAGGAAAATATTTTGCACATCTTTCTGTGGCACCTGGCTAAACACATACACATACACAGTTACCTGACTAATGATCTTGCTTTAAGATTGTATTTTCAAGGAGCTGGCAGGAGGGTAATCACAGAAATTGTACCTTCACTAGGAAAATGCTGTCAGGTTTTAATCAAATATGTGCAGAAAATGCCAACTGCGGGGTGTGTGTATCTATTTCTTCCTTACATTGAATGCAAGTGAAAATTCTGATTGATGGTCCTCAAGTATGTGCCCATCCATCCTGCTGCCTACACCACTAGAGACGGAGTGAACCTCCATCTCTAGCTCTCCCTGTGATGGCTTCTCCAGGCTGAGTCTCCAGGCATCTGCTTTTCTGGGGTGGATATTTGGCCTAAGCTATGGCAGGGCCAGAATCTCCTGTTTCCTGTCTCCTGCCAGGCTTAATCAGGTTGATACCCATGATCTCCCTGCTTCCAACTTTCCTTCTAAGAGGAGAGAACACATGGCTCTCCAGGCTACAATAGGGTCAGGCTGCTCAACCCCATTGTGACATAATTTCTAAAAAGGTCTATGCTTCCTTCCTGACAACCCTATAGAAGCTACCTATTGTTTCTCCTTAGGGCTCTGGGTAGCCACTGCCTGGAAACGTGAGTGTCTGTTGGTAGAACCTTGCCCAGAGCAGTTAGGAACCCAACAGTAAGAATCATTGCAATGAGATATCCAAAAAAGGGGAGGCAGAGGTTTGCCCTGGCTGCAGGCAATGACAGCCTGAATTAGGGATGAATTATTTATGGAGATTTGACAAACAATGATAGAACCAACTAAAAATTGGTCTGCTTTGTATTATCACTATGCAACTGGCAATTCCAAGCAATTTCAAGGAAAAAAATACTCATCCCTGTTTAGGTAGGCCACTGTCAAGTCCCACCCCTTCCCTGTTCAGCAATGCCCAGGAGCCTTGTAGCATAGCCAGGTCAAGAACCTAATGTAAATGACGAGTTAATGGGTGCAGCACACCAACATGGCACATGTATACATATGTAACAAACCTGCACGTTGTGCACAGGTACGCTAGAACTTAAAGTATAATAATTAAAAAAAAAAAAAAGAATGTGAGGTCTGGGATGGATGCGGTGGCTCATGCCTGTAATCTCAGCACCTTGGGAGGCCGAGAGGGGTAGATCACTTGAGGTCAGGAGTTTGAGCCCAGCCTGGCCAATGTGGTGAAACCCCATCTCTATCAAAAATACAAAAAGTAGCTGGGTGTGGTAGAAGACACCTGTAGTACCAGCTATTTGGGAGGCGGAGGCAGGAGAATTGCTTGAACCTGAGAGGTCGAGGTTACAGTGAGCCGAGATCATGCCACTGCCACTGCACTCCAACCTGGGTGACAGAGCAAGACTCCATCTCAAACAAACAAACAAACAAAAA
Source organism: Symphalangus syndactylus (assembly GCF_028878055.3). NCBI lineage: Eukaryota > Metazoa > Chordata > Mammalia > Primates > Hylobatidae > Symphalangus > Symphalangus syndactylus. The sequence goes on along the minus strand of NC_072426.2, from coordinate 125,178,779 downwards.
AAGTGAGATCTGAAGTTAGACACCCTGGTTAGAATTCTAAGCCTATCACTTACTAACTCTTTGAGTTTGGCAAGTTACTTAACATCTCTGAGCCTCAGCATCTTCTCCCATCAAATGTTAATAAAATATCTCACAAGGTCATTGTGAAAACATAATAAGAGAAACTGTATAAAAAACTTTGGTAAACTGTTAAGTGATATAAAATGTTATATAATTTGTAGTTAAAATTAGGTTTGAACTTAATATGGCCAACATTTTTGCTCTTCTGTGCTTTTACACATGTTTTACCCTCTAACTGTTAAGCTCTCATCCTCTTTATCTATATAACCTGTATTGTCCAGGTGTCCCCAGCCTGCCATTTCAAAATGAGGCCACATTTCCTTTTTAAATCAAAATTGAGTTGGCCAAAGCCCCTACATCACCAGGTAGGTATAAGATCTCTCTTTACCTGGATTTTCCCTCCCAGGGATCCCAAAGGATCACCTTCACTAACTCATAAATCAGTTCCCCTTGCCACTTACCTACTGTCACCCTCCAGGAGCTCAGACACACTCCAGGCTAGACTCTGCCACCATAGGTTATGGTCAGCCCCTGGTCCCTGTGGCCAAGTGAAGTGCTGCTGAGGGCCTTGTTGGAGCACAGGTGAGCCACACAGATGCTGCTTCCTTCAACCTGCATCAGCAAGGGGGCAGTGCTCCCAGCAAAAAGGCCTGGGATCCAGGGGCACAGTTCTGAGCATCCCTTCTTCTAGGTGATATTCACTATCATTCCCCCAGGCTACCTCATGGTGCCAGGTGACTAAGCCAGAGGGGCTCAAGCATCATTTCCTTCCCCAATCTAGGCCAAGTGGCTGAGTCCAGGTTATTCATCCACATCCCCTCCCTTATGTGGAATGCACTACCCATCTCCATCTGTGCAACATTTGAAAATGATCCCATTCTCTGAAATAATCCCTTATTGCACACTGCCTGTTATTTTACCTGAATGAATAAAAACCTGACCACCTCTGACATGACTTGGGTGCAGCACTTAGGCCAGGTTTAATCAGGTTGACGCCCACAATGCCAAGCCCCTGGGCGGTTCCATTGCCAACACTCCTGGGACATCCCTGGTGGCTTGATCAGGAATCCGGCAAAGCCTTATGTTATTAGCAGGCCCCTGCTTCTCCTCACACTGCCCAGCCACTCACTGAAGCAAAGGAAATTGGACTCTGGCTCAGCCAACAATGAACTATGAGAGGATGAGGAGTCAGATCCTCTCCTTTTGAACTATCTTAGGCTGTTTTGCTTCTCCAAATGGGTGTTCTTTATAGCTGGACTTAAGAAAGAAAACCTTTTTTGACCACTGTTAGAGGCTGAATTGTGTCCACTCCCAAAATTCATATGTGAAGTCTCAACCCTCAATACACCTGAACGTGACCATATTTGGAGATAGGGTCTTTAAAGAGGTAATTAATATTAAATGAGGTCATTGGGCTGGGCCCTCATCCAATACATCTGGTGTTCCTTTAAGAAGAGGGAGTTTGGGCCGGGCGCGGTGGCTCACGCTTGTAATCCCAGCACTTTGGGAGGCCGAGGCGGGCGGATCACGAGGTCAGGAGATCGAGACCCCGGTGAAACCCCGTCTCTATTAAAAATACAAAAAATTAGCCGGGCGTGGTGGCGGGCGCCTGTAGTCCCAGCTACTCAGAGAGGCTGAGGCAGGAGAATGGCGTGAACCCGGGAGGCGGAGGTTGCAGTGAGCCGAGATTGCGCCACTGCACTCCAGCCTGGGCGACAGAGCGAGACTCCGTCTCAAAAAAAAAAAAAAAAAAAAAAAAAGAAGAGGGAGTTTGGACACAGACAGGTACAGAGGAGTGACCATGAGAAAAGGCAGAGAGAAGACCGTCACCCAGAAGCCAAGGAGAGAGCCCTGGAATAGATGATTCCCTCACAGCCCCCAGAAGAAACCAACCCTGCCAACGCTTTGATCTCAGGCTCTAGTCTTCAGAACTGTGAGAAAAGAAATTCCTGTTATTTAAACCACCCGATCTGTGGTATTTTGTTACAACAGCCTTACCAAACTAACACAACCACTTAGTGGGGGAAAAAGAAGAACTCCATGAATCAGGCAAGCTTGGGGCCTGAGGCTCTCTTCTGGTCCACTGATTCCCCATCTGGTTGGCCACAGTGCTCGCCAAGGTTATCCCAGGCTGCAGCTCTGCATTTGATTCCCCCAAACACTCATAGTCTTAGCTCCTCATTTTTAACAATAGGTCTTCCTTGCAGCCACAAGAATTTGAAGCAAGACTGAAGTGCAGCAGATTGGATGGTGGGGTCGTGGTTTGTTAGCAAGGCAGTGGAAGTGATCACGATCTCTCCCTTCAATGACTGTTAAACCTTCATCTGAGTCTGACTTCCATGCACGAACTACTCAGACAGATGCAAACAACCAACCAGCCTTAGAGACAAACAGACCAGTGAGGAGAGGAGAGTTGTGTAGAGACTGGAGAATGTGTGCTGCCAGCCTGTTTCTAAAAACGGAATAGAAGAATGGTGAGTATCCTTGAGGCAGAGAGAAAGAAAGAAGCTCTCCCACGAATGCTGCTGTAAGGGAAGAGGCATCTGCAACTTTCCTTTCTAACCTACCCAGACTTGTGTTTTACAACTGGCCTGATACTTGCACAGGTAACTGGCCAAGAGAAAAAGGAATCATTTGGGTCAGGTGCTTCTTCCATGTTTTTTTTTTTTTTTTTCTTAAAAGAAACATTATAAAGCTGAATGTCTGAAACGATTTTGGATTCACACCCACTATCTATGGAACAGCTTGAAGCTGACTAGTTTAGCTCGTTGAAACACTCGGATCCGCTCAGACACTGCCCACACACAAGAGCTTGGCACTAGCCAGGCTCCAAGAGATCTGGTTCTTGCAAACAGCTCCTTTTTGCTTTCTCTCCTTCTGTCAGATTGGGCTGCTCCTTGCCGTCTTTTTCTGGGTCTTAAGGGCAGTTCTTTCCATCCCTGTCCAAGCCCCTCACTTCCAGCTTCCGGGATATGCCAAAATTGACCACTATGCCTCCTGAGGCTAGTCCATAGTGCCACACTCCTGTTCTCTCTCCTCCCCTTGATTAAACTTGTATTTCCACACCTCTGAACAGGCTGCTGCACAAGCTTCCTTCTCACTCACTTGCTTCCCACCAGCTCTTGCTCTGCTTCCTCTTCTCTCTCCCATAACCAATTCACTCAGACAGAATGGATCTTACGTAACACGCCTCTCTGTCCCTCCCCCAAAAGGTGGCTTCCAAGCCCTGGTTGAAGCACAGACATCTGCATTTCCACTTGCAGAAACAAACACCATGTGGGGCTCCCTGGCACCTCTCCAGGGCTGTGAGATCAGGAGAGGCACACGCTGAAAGAAGTGCTATCCTGCTTACAACCCACAGTCCCTCCCTGGGCTACCTGGTCACAGATTACACGAGCAATTGTCACATAATTGTCCTGTAATGTCTTCCCAGAGATTTCAGCTGGCTCCAAATTGTTTTGGCTAATAAAAGCTGAGGAGATTTGCAGGAAACTCCAGATGCATTCAAACACTTGGGGGGATTGAGCAGCCTGAAGGCAGATGAAACTTAACTCAAATAAACATAAGGTAATGTGCATTGGCAAAAATAATCTAAGATGTGAGTGTACATCTGTGCACTCCAAATTTGCAGCCGCCTCTGAGGAAGGAAATCTGGGAATAGCTCGTAATGGATGAAGTGGGCACAGCAGCCAAGGCTGTCCCAGAGTAACTACTCCTTGACAAGGAAAATCTGATCTCATTTTGTACAGACCCCATCAGTGGTCCAAACTGGACTGCGTGGCTTGGTTCTGCTACAGATTCCATAGTGTCACTCTTAGTTTTCAGTTGTGGGAAGACAACAGGAAGTGGTTTCCAGGTGCTAGCCTCTGAGGCCAGGAAGCTATGCGGTGTTCCTGATGGTGTAAGTTGAAGTACGTGTCTGTGTTTGTCCATTTTTACCATTGATTGCCAAATCCTGGAAGGTGCCGAGTTATCTGCACCTGCTGATTAACCCCCAGGGCCATGTTTAGATGAAGGGCCAGCTTCCAAATCACAGTACCCCCTGACTTCAGACAACTCTCTAATTTGTTACATAAAAATTACTGAAAAGCAGTGTTCTGGTGTGCTATAAAGGGAGTTTAGTTCTTGGACTTGGGGAATATATACACACATACATATAAACACCCATAATAAATATATGCATATATGTGTGTCTGCACACAAACACACACATACATCTGCTAATTGTGATTTCTATAGGTATGACTCTGCCTGGTCCAAGAAACCCAGTAGACAGGTAAGTGACTTTACCGGCACTTTAGAGGTACCACTCTTTGCAGGGCAGGAGGAGGCTGGCACAGGCCTGGCAATCATGCCTTGTTCAGCCAAACCTCTCTCCTCCAAACCTCTAAGAGATAGGGGCAGGTGGCTACCAGCCCCACATCTTCAGCCTCCTCAGAAAGGTGCTGATACCTGCAAACAGGAGGGGGAGCAATGGCCTGTCACTTCCCTCTTGCTGCAGCAACAGGAGCTGAATAGAGTCTCAAGTCAGCTTAGCTTACCTACCTTCTCCCACAGTAACCATGCAGAGAAAAGTTGCGATAGCACTGAGGGAGGCTGTGGATTGGGAGGAGAGGTGCGGTCTGGAATATTCTCCCTTCTAGAAAGTAGCAAAGAGTTCCAGTGCCTGGCAGTCCAAAGGCCCCTCATGGCATAGAGGAGAAAGGGAGACATGGCCACAGCCCCAGCACCAGGAACTGGGCAGGTCCATTTGGCTCACCCATTGTGCATGGCTCTATGTCATCATTATCCAGCTGATCATACAAAAGTCCCACCTGGCACGTGGGAGCAGTTCACAGGGTCAATGTATAATGTGCAGAGCTTCCAGGTGTGTGAGAGCCAGTCACTGAGAGCTTTGGGCTTCTTCCTCGGTCCCCAGGAACTGAAGCCATTGCTCCTCTTCCTCAGTCAGCACCAGTGCTTCCTGGGGGCTATATCCTCAGGACTGCTGGTAAGCAAAAGCCTCCTCAATTTCTCTGGTACCATGATGCCACTGAAACAAGCATACTACCCCATTTGAGGACTTTAGGAGTCTTTTATTTTTAATAATATAGAGAATGGATTCATTTTGTTTATGCATCAAATATTTTTCTTCTGCTCCATACAAAACACTACACTAAGAAGTGTAGAAGACAGTATAGATTTAGCAGCCAACTGGAAAAGAGAAACTGTACACAATTTGCAATGTCCATAAGAGCAACAAAGCAAATAAAATGCTCTGAAGAGCAATTTGTCTTGGGACTAACAAAACAAAAATTTACCAGTGAAGTTCTAATAAAGAGGACACCAAGCAATGTCATAAATGAGGAATTGGTCAGTTCTCAGATTTTGCTGTGATCACTGGAGAATCTGGTTCTAAAGGTTTGAAATAGGGCTTGAGATTTTGGATGTTTCTTTTTTTTCTTTTTTTTGAGACTGAGTTTCACTCTTGTTTCTGAGGCTGGAGTGCAGTGGTACAATCTTGGCTCACCGCAACCTCCACCTCCCGGGTTCAGGTGATTCTCCTGCCTCAGCCTCCAACATAGCTGGAACTACAGGCGCCCGCCACCATGCCCAGCTAATTTTTTGTATTTTTATTACAGACGAGGTTTCATCATGTTGGCCAGGCTAATCTCAAACTCCTGACCTCAGGTGATTCACTTGCCTTGGCCTCCCAAAGTGCTAGGATTACAGGGATGCGCCATTGTGCCCAGCGGATTTTGCATGTTTCACAAGCTCCTCGGTGTTGGTGATGCTGCTATGCTACTGGTTGTCAGACACACCTGAGTAGCAAGGCTCTAGACCACGTGATATTTCACTAGGCTGTCTTATACAAACTCTCAGTACTGGCCAGTGGTGTAATTATACTGGGCAGTCTGGCCAAGATAGCCCACACCTATAATGCCAGCACTTTCAGAGGCTGAGTCAGGAGGATTGCTTGAGGCCAGAAGTTCGAGACCAGCCTGGACAACATAGTGAGACTCCATCTTCACAAAATAAAAATAAAAATTAGCTGGGCGTGGTGGTGCCTGCCTGTAGTCATAGATACTTGGATGGCTGAGATGAGAGGATCAATTGAGCCCAGAGGTTCAAGGCTGCAGTGACCTATGATCAAGCCACTGCACTCCAGCCTGGGTGACAGAGCAAGACTCTGTCTCTGAATAATAATAATACGGGGCATTGGCACTCAAGTCCAGCAATGCATTGGAGGCTACTATGACACCCAGGTAATCAGCTCCTTACCAACTGGTTGCACTCAGAAGAAGGTTCAGATTATTTAGAAGAATGGTAGAGTGAATAAGTTTTAAAACTCTTCCTAAATATCATTTTTTTCCAGTCTAACTTCTTTATTCTTAGCTGGCTATGAACTCAAGATGGTCCTCCCCAACAAACAACTATAGAGCTGCCAGGGCACCCTGGGAACATAGGCCAGGGGCAGATATAATCTCCTGGGAAGCCGAGGGACCTGGAAGGGATTGGCCTCAATTCGCAATGAGAACGATGTGGGTAGGATGAGGAGGGAAGAAACGACTTTCCAGGTCCTTTATATAAGCCACTAACGCGGAAGAAAACCATAGAGTGCTCAGAAGACACTTTTTACATGGAACACGCCCGGGCCCCATGCCCCCACTGATATGTGTGGCTTGCTCCCTCACTCCCTCACCCTTCAAGTTCTCTGCTCAGATGTCCGCTCCTCAGACCACCCCATCTAAAACAGCCTCCTCCTGCCCCCACCGGGACTCACTAGCCCCTTATCCTGCTTCGCCACAATTATCACTACCAGAGCTCCGATCAGGTAGTTGAAGAAAATAAAATTATAAGTGGAGGACACAGCAAGGGCAAAACCCTGGGGTAGGAACACACTGCTGGAGCGCAATCAATGAGGGCGAGAGTGTACGAAAATGCTGTCAGAGAGGACACCCAGGACCACAAGGTAAGGCTTTGGATTCTGCGTCAATCAGCTCTTGCTGCGTGGCAACGACAGATGTTCAGTGGCACACAGCAGCAAGCGTCTCACTGCACATCACTGGCTCAGCCCGGACAGGCCTCCTCCACGTGTTTCTTTCTGGGACCCAAGCTGCAAAAGGCAGGGGCAACTGCTCTTGTTCTTGTCCTGGCAGTGGTAGATATGAGGAGCGTAAATCCAGCCGCACAGGCTCATGACAAGCACCTGCTGGAGTCAGGACCACCGCCGTCCCAACGACAAAGCACATGACATGACTAAGTCAAATCAAGGGACCAGAAATACACGAGGGCCACGGTGAGGCTGCGGCAGAGTACGAGTTATCGAGTATCATGAAAATGGGGACAGGAATTCATTCTATCGCAGGGTAATGTGACGGGGGAGCCATTGTGTGGGGGAGGAAGGCATTGGGCAGAGCAGTGGCATGACTGGATGTACATTTTTTGGCAGCCTCTCTGGCTGTTGCATGAACAATAAACCCATTCCAGGGGGCCACAGTGGAGGCAGAGAGACCCTGCTGAAATATATCCAATGATGAGCACCGAACATAGGCTCACTGAGGTCTTGCTGTGTGCCAAGAGGATGTTGACCTTGCCTTAGACACCCTGCATGAAACTAGGGGGGGCGCCAGGAACCTCAGCCTTGAGGAAAGGGATGGCATGTTCGGTTTTTATTCCCATGGTACTTCCAGCCCTAGCACAGACCAACTAGATGGGAGACCAAATAAGAAAGCAGGAGGGCCCTGCTCCAGTGCCGAGGTGGCTGATAAAGGCTGCTGTGGACATCATGGGAGTGGAAATAGCCACGCGGTCTGGATGGTAACAGAAAGACCCCTGGCAGTACTCATGGGTGTGCAGTGCTCAAAATGAAGGCTGAAAGTAAGAAGGATGGTGTTTGCCTCCTTTTCGCTGTAAAAATAAGATGACAGGATGGTGAGTGAAAAGAAGCCGGCTGGCTTCACACCCTCCAGAAAGATATGTAAGGGCTTCCCATCTCATCCCATCCCACTTCAACCCTGCATATGTCACGGCTCAGATCTCCCGATAGAGATGGCAAAGTGAAATGCTCTGAGAAAGCAGCCTTTTGGAAAGCATACCGTTTTTATAAAAGGAACACACTGTAACCAGGAATTTTTATCTGTGGAGAAATAAACAAGTTCTCTGTGAGAGGGTGGCGACAAGCAGAAGCTGTAGCAAATGTCAAGGCAGAGAGATTCCTGAACCGGGCAGGGTTGAGCAGAGGGGGTTGCTACCTTAGGCTCCTCTGGATCCTGGATAGCAGAATCAAGCTGACCAGCAGCCAGGTGGACAGGCAACAGAGCTGATGAGATAGCCTCTTTGTAGCACCACAGAGACTTGCAAAAGAAGGACAGCATTTTAAGGTCCAAAAGGAAAGCCATGTTATTCAAAATTTCAAATTAACAGAAATATCAAAAAAATAAGCACACACAACCAAAATGGAAACAGAAGCCATTCAATGTGTCAGATCGAGTCACAGAACTTCTTTCAACTTCAGCTTTTTTCATCTTTAGAATGGGATGTTTGGACCAAACTACCTTTTAACATTTCTTTTACTTCTGAAATTCTATGATCTATTAAAGGCACCTTGTAAGAAACTCCAAAGAATGTCAAAAACAAAAACAAGAAACTGAGGGCATTCATGGAATGCACAATGGAGTGAAAGAAAAGATAGAAGCGACAATGCATTACTGATTTGCCTTGCCCTTTACCAAGGAAGATGCATGCCCTTGAAATGGACAGGTTGGATCATTCAATAAAATCATAGTAAATGCACAGAATGTTCTAGTCTTCTCCGACAAAACAGATATCAATAAATCACCCAGACAGGATGTGATCCACCTAGGAATTTCAAATGAATTCATGAGCAGAACTGTGGAGCTGTCGACTGTGATGTGAGACCAGTTGTTGCAACAGCTGCGGTGCTGCAGGACAGTCGGGTTGCCAATGTTAGCCTCAGCCTGCATTTCCAGAGGGGACCCTGGGAAACCACCAACTGTTAGTTTCTCCCTTCCATACCAGCCAGGCTGCTGGAATAAATTACAAATGTATCTTTAAATAAAGTGCAAAATTGCAGAAAGCTTGAATCAACACACCCATGGAGGCAAACGCAGGATAGGTTCTACATGGAGGAATCAGGTCTGATTTTCAAAGTTCCTTGGGGGAACACAGGGTAAGGGGAGTGAGTCATTTTGCAGGCTTTGAAAATGTCTTTGACAAGTGTCTACACTAAAACCTGATCATGGGTGAGTAAAGAATGAATGGATCACCATAGGAGTCACAGACTATTCGAAGTGGACAAATAATTAAATTTCAGCAAGGAAAACTGGGTAATAAAAAAGACTCATTTCTTTGTAAAAGGTAAGAGCTCTCAGAGATCAAGAGGTGCCAATCTTTGGTGAATAATTTTATTAAGAGATTTGAAGAACTAGGTGTGCAGTGAAACTCTCAGAGTGGCAGATGACCCCAAGATATTCTAAGTGAAATGGTAAGTCAATAGGAGAGAGACTTTTCGAGGCTCAACAGAAAGTGGTACAGAAATTTCAACTTCAGGGCAAGTTCAAGTTAAAACACTTTAAGAATAGGCAGTTGTAGAACAATAGCCTAGAAATGACCTATAATGCCAGGAGAAGACCCTGGGAATTATTCGCTCTCCTGAGAACATTAAGCCTAACACAGGACAGTAGCATCCAAAACAAAAAAATGCCAGGCACTACATAAATATTTGTTAAATGAATGAAATGCTGAGCCATCAGAATGACACACAGTAGAAAATATGTCCCAAACTTGAACAAAACTATTTGTAACAGGATGTTAAAATGGAAATCTTCTTGCCTCCCCTTCGACTGACGCACGAAAACAATAGATGTTACCTTCCAAAGTGAGACCATTATTTTTTATGGGACTTGGAAAAAGGAGATGGCTGACAATCTCAAAAAGATACATACTGAATGATTCCATAAAATAACAATTATAGAGATAGAGAACAGATCAGTGATTGCCAGGTTAGGGATGAGAGGAGAAGGGAGTACGCTATAAAGCGGTAGCGTGAGGTCCTTTTGGTGATGGTACAGTTATGTATCTTGAATGTGGTGGTGTTTACATGAAACTACACGTGTGAAATAATTGCACAGATTTGCAAACCACACACAATTGACTGCATGCATAACGTGGAATCTGAATAAGCTCTGTGGATTGTAACAATGTCAGTTTCCTGGTTCTGATATTGCTCTACAGTTATGCAAGATGTTAACATTGGAGGTGAAAATTGCATGGGATGTCCCTGGATATTTCTTTGCAATGAAGCTTCCTATAAGCCCAAATTATGTTAAAATACAACATTTCTTAAAAAGAGGTGGGGGATGAAAAACCAGTTTCAACCCTGAGCTGACCATCCACCTCTAGCCCGTAGAAGAGATTACAGAAGTCAAGAAAGGAGAAAGCAGAGGTTGAGAGAACATTTTTAGAGAATGCTCTATGTATATTATGATTCTAATCCTGTTCTTGGAGTAAGGACTAGAGTGCTGGTCCCTCGTGTTAAAATTAGTGAAGAGCCTTCAATAGGAACACTCTGAAAGCATGGTCTGTGTCCCCTGCAGTTGAGGGACACATTAAACTGTGCCTAACCCCTAGCTGAGAAGTTTCAAGAGCAAGAGTTGGTCTGGTCCTCTGCTGACATACAATCCAAGGAGAAGGGGCTGTGTTGGGGGCCTGCTCTCACAGTGTAAAAAAAAATACACTGTTGCTTTCCTTGAGCCAGATGTGGACCATAGTCTTATCCAAGAGGGCTGCCTGAGAGATGAAGAGAGAGTAGCAGAGATAAGACAGAGATAATGCCAAATGCCAGGAAGCAAGGATAGAGTGTGCAATGAGCTGGAGAAGAGTAGTGTCTTGCCCATGTCAATGGACTGCAGGTAAGAGAAAGGCCTCTGGTGATGGGAATGTCCTAAAACCCCACAGGATACAGATGAGAACGAGTCAGCTTAAAACACTTCCTAAGCCCAGAGAGGGCAACACCAAGCTCACAATAGTACCAGGCAAGATAAAACTTTTCTGGCCAATGTTCTTTTCTCACTTCCCATGATCCCCTGAATAGGGGCCAGAAATCACAGTTAATGAGATGGAGGAGGGAGATGGGAAGCACGAGGTGAAGAAAAGTGAAAGTGAGGGTATATTCCCGCTTCCAGCTGCCAGACTCCACTCGCAACGGGTCATGATCAGGAAAGGAAGGGAAAACAACATTGAACCAAGTCCAAAGTATTATCTGTTACATGAGACTGGATTTTTAAATTATTGATTGGAGAATGCTGTGACTAGAAAAAACCTGCCTGAGTTTTTCTCCAGACACAACAGAAGAACTAGGCCCACATAGCAGATTTAAAGGGACAATGGGAGGCAAAACATTTGTTCATGGTTATATGCCACAGTCTTGCCTGTTCAATGTGACTGTTGCATAGAATGCATACCGAGGACTGCGTGCATTCCTATTTCATCAAGAAAGATGTCACAGAACTGGAGGGGGCAATGAAAAACACCATAGCGTGAGGGGAGGGAGGAGGGCATACACGAAGAGATTTAAAAAGATGATGACTTCAACATAAAGGCAAAGGTTGAAATGGAAAGTTTATTGAAATCAATACAATCATAAATGATATGAATAAGGTCAATAAAAATCTTTGCCAGACCCCAGAATACAGTAACAGGAGGGCATCACTCAAGGTAAGAAAAAGACCCAGCAAGGACAAATATTCTTAGGGAAAACATCACTTCTCAAGAAATGATATAGGTTAAACACACAAATGGATACCTTTAAATTTAAATTCAATTGAACTTGAAAAATAAATACATTTACAGTACTTTTAGAGAGAAGGAAGAATCCAAAATTATATAAACAAGATGAAAAGTACTGAAATGCAACTAGAAGTATCCATACTATACTGATATTTAGTGTACTTTAATAATAAGCATTAATTTTAAAAATATATCCTGTTCAACTCTTTCATGGAACAAGAGATATCTATGAATTACAACCACACCAACAAGGTTCATAGTAATAACCTAAAGTATCAATAACTACCATATTGATAAGAACATTTATTTTATGAATACATAAAACCACCAATGGAATGTCACTAACATTGTTCCTTTCATTGATGTGACCCAGATCATATTTCACCCCATCTGAACAGGCTACGGGAGACTTTTAAAGGTTTGGGATCACTGGTTCTCCACCAGAGTGCACATTGCATCAATCTGCCCCAAGGTCCTAGTGGGTACATCCTCTTTTCCTAGAATGCTTGTTCCCAACCTCGTGCATCATCATGTTTCTGCTCAAATGTCCCCTGCTCAGAGGGATCCTCCCCTTTTTCAACCTCCTTTACAATTACTACCATTACCCATCACCACCTGAAATTCTATTATTTATTTTTTGCTTATTTATTGTCTGCCTCCTTGCTGGCACATAAGTGCCAGGAGGGCAGCAGCCTCGCCTTTTCATCACTGTATCCCCAGGGCAGTGACTGACACCTAGCAGGCTGTGGCAAAGGCTGCCAGTTTCCCACCTAACGTCCATGCTCCCTTTCTTCCTTAGTAATGGAGTCCCTATATTGTCAGGTTCAGCAGTTGTGCCCAGCTGTGCAATTACATCTACAGCCTCTCTTGTCAATAGAAGTGGTCAAAACAGAAGACATGGAGTGGAGCTTCTTGGAAAACACATTGAAGGAGACTTACTGTTTAAAGAAAGCACACCCCTTTCACCTTGCTCCTTTCTCCTTCCTACTGCCTAAAACATGAATGTAATGGCTGGAGCTGCAGCAGCCATAGTTGTAACCATGAGGTAAGCTTACTTAACAAGAAACATTCTAAGAGGGGTACAAGTCTTCGATGACCATACCAGGCCTAGGCTGCATACTTCTTGACTTCTTTCCCATGGTAAAATAAATCTCTACCTGTTTAAACCACATGATTAGTGTTAATTGTTATATGTAGCCAAACCTAATTCTGATGTAAGAATGCTTAGTAAATATTTGTAGGATAAATGAATGTGCTTTTTCTTTCTTTTTTTTTTTTCCCTGATGGAGTTTTGTTTCTGTCACTCAGGCTGGAGTGCAGTGGCACAATCTCAGCCTACTGCAACTTCCACCTCCTGGGTTCAAGCAATTCTCCTGCCTCAGCCTCTGGAGTAGCTGGGATTACAGGTGCCTGCCACCATGCCCAGGTAATTTTTTGTATTTTTTGTAGAGACAGAGTTTCACCATGTTGGCCAGTCTGATCTCGAACTCCTGACCTCAGGTGTTCCACCTGCCTCAGCCTCCCAAAGTGCTGGGATTACAGGCATGAGCCACAGCACATGGCAGTACTTTTTCTTTTAAGCTCTTAAAAACTTTTTTTAAAAACATACATTGCTACATTCCCCACTCCAGATCTCTGATTAAGCAGTTCTGGAGGTGGGAACTGGGTGATTGTGGTTACCAAACTAGTTTGCAAACCACTAGCTGGATGACCCTTCCATTAGGCTAGATCTACACAGAGGAGAATCAGAAAGAGTTCTGGGATCCTGGTGCAGTCACTTACCTGCTAGCTGTGTGACCTGAGGCCATCGCCTCTCACTAAACCTGTTTTACCATCAATAAATCAGGTCAATGTTGTAAGTAGATGCTTCATAAATATTTACTGTTGTTGTTATACGAGCTCTAAGGCAAATGAGGATGTTATAAGAAAATGTCATGGCTTTCCCCAGATGGCTCTCTTTGAGGCAATGCTGGGAAAACCACATAGGGAATCTAATCTATCATGACAATTCCCCTGCTCTAATGCTTGAAGGAAAAGAAGGTGAGTCATATATACAGAACTGTTTCACATGCAAGCTACAGAGACCCATTGGGACTAGCTAAGTGGGGAAATTTTGCTGAGCCTTAGGAGCAAATGAACTAGGGATTGAACATCCTCAGCCTCTCTCCAACTCCGTTTCATATCCATAGGTCCTCTCTTTGTTTCTGCTTCATTCTTCTCTTCCTCTCTGTAATCTTTCATCCTCTGCTTTTCTGGTTCATATAAAAATATAGCTACGGAGAACTCCCAAATTCACACCATCCACGAGGAGACTCAGTCATCTACATTTCAGGTGTCCAGGGAAGAGACCCTGCTTGGCTCAGCTCAGTGATATGACCCCCCCACCACCATGCCTCATATCCTATTGTATGGGTGGGGGATGCACTGAGGGAAGTGGCTGGTCCTAATGACATAGATGGAGACAGGAGCAAGGCTGTGAGCTGGAAGGTGAATGTGACAGAAATACAGGAAGTTAATTATGAGAAGTGAAGTCAAGTTTAGTTTGGGTAAGCAGAGAACCTGAGCCAGAATCAGTGAAGAAGTAAGGATAGGGAGATGCCAACTCTTCAAAATGCTGGCCCACCTCAACTGGTTCCATCAAACTAGGGGCTCAAAACCGGGGGTAATTCAGAGATTGACCTGAATTAAGGCATCCTGGATACTGTACAGACAATTGAAGGAAAGGTGACTGGTGAATAGAGGGCTTGCAGTGCTCAAATGTTTGGTTTGATAAATATTCAACCATAGTTTCCCTCAAACACCAAAGGCCTGTAATGGACTGAACATAAGAAAAAAAAGGATGTTTCAGATCAGCCACTTTTAGCCTATCTTATCTTTGGAAATAAAAAGACTATTTATAGATTGTTCATCCTTTTCTGCAAGGGCTGCTTTGAAGATGATGTGCAGGCAGTCTCTGTGCCCCTCCTCTAATGCAGCTCCCACTGGGCAGGTGTCTTTCCCCACTGAGCTCCAGAACCCCGGCCCCTCCCCGTGGCCCCATCAGGTCCAGGATTAGTAAGAGCACACCTGTCACTAGTCTCTGAGTCCTCAGTGTTTTTTGCTCGTTCCTCTAACTCTGCCCACACCTCCGTAAGTCTCCTCCTTTGAGAACGAAAAAGATGATGTGTAAATTGTCCCTAGGCTATCAATGGACAAATGGCTTTCTTGTTTTCCATTTCACTGATGGTTTACTTTATGTGTCCATCAGTGATATCTGGCTTGCATCCACAATTCTGCCTCTCAAGGAAGGTTCCTTGGCAACAGTGCTCTGATGCCTGTACCAGGGTCTGGAGCTTTTTCAGTGGCCAGGAGCATCATCACCCATGAGTTCTCTGGGCCACATGGAAATAGCTGTTCCAGAAAAGACATTCTGTAAAGGTGCCTTAATCTCTTTCTAGATAGACCCCTCCAGGACTTTTTATTTAAACATTGATAGAAGCTTATAAGATCTAAATAGCCTAATTAAAATCAGGAGTAAGTCTCCCTGTGACATCAGCTTCCGAGGGAGTAGAATAGGAAACACTTTTGAAGTTAATGCCATTGACTCTGAGAGATGTTAGAGGCCTGAAATGCAGGTAAAAGGAAGAAGAAGTCCTGTCTGGCTTTGCTTTTGTTGAAACATCTATTGATTCTCTTGCAGCTCATGAATATGCTTGGTTTTGAGGTTGCAGGCACCGGGACTTGCACTCTGGCTCTAACTCTTAGCACTTGCAAGTCCTGGGGAAAATTTCATAATTTCTCTGGGTTTCTGCTTCCTCTTCTGTGAAATAGGATTAGTGTGAGGATTAAACAAGATATCACGTGAAGACTTGATACTGGGCCCAGCACAAAGTAGCATATCAAATAAATCACATCTATAGTTGAGAACACAGTTGAAATAGCAAAAATACATCAGACTTTCAGAAGACCTTAAAGATCTTCTGCATCTCTGTGTTTCTTAAAATTTTCTCTTGCATATTAATAATGCCCATGATTCCTTGTCTCAGAGGGACGTTGCACTCACATCTACAGCTGAGTTTGTCTGATCATGGTGCTCATAGCTCTGACATCTGTTAGGCTTGTAAGACTGCAGAATCTGGGGTCCCACCCCAAGTCTGAAGAATGTGGGGTCCAAGACTCTGCAATTTAACAAACACTGTAGGTGAGTATAACATGAAAGCTTGGGGACTTCTGCGCTATATGCAATGGGTTTTTTAATTAGTGATTTTTTTCTAAAGGCAGAATCAAAGAAGTGGCGGGCGGGGGCATGGTGCTTTTAGCTGGTGAGGATTATCTTATGACAGCTGGAGGAGGTCCCCCAGGCCCTAGTCCCTGGCTGCTGGTTGGAGTGCTAACCATCCTTGCATTCCCCAGAAAAGATGCTCTCCTCCCTAGAAAATGTGTCCAAACCGCCAGGAGCTCACCCCAGATCGGACTGTACTGTCAAAATTTCATAACATTTTGGAATTTTTTTAATTCAAAACTACTTTCTCCTTAGTAAATTTCAAGGTTTATACTACATCAGCAAATTCTTATCAATAAGAGAAACAAGGCTGAGGACTCAGTAAAAGTGAGTCCCACTCCAAATGATCAGTCTAAAACTTTTAGATGCATGATAGGTTAAAAAGTACCCCTGACTGTTCCTTATCGAAAGGCAAAGTGCCAGGAGACCTCCTGACTTACATTTGGGTACCAGTCAGGAAGCACAATAGTTTTGGTATTTTGTGGAGTTCCTTTTCCTTCTTTCCTTCCTTATTTTTTTCTTTATTTCCTTTCAACAAAAAATGCTGTGCACCGTGGTCTAAATATTAGGAAGCAAAAGCTGTCTGAGGCCATTTCAAACTAGCACGCCCGTGCACCCCCAGCTTCTGTGCATCTCCTCAGCCTTGATACCTGTTTGCTGATCTCTTGCTTCTAACTAATGAGGAACAAGCAGTTTTCTCTTCCAGATCTCTGTTGAACTGTCCTTGTCAAACAGATTGGATCACACTCAATACAAGAGGGTCTTTGTGATCAGAGCCACCAGGAATTAAGGACCCTATTTTTTTTTAAAGGATCAAATCTACAATTAACATAAATAAAAATATTTTTTACTGATAGTCCTGTTGCTGTTTGCCAAAGTAGCTATGTAAATAATTAACCTTTATGTTATTTCCTAATGGCTGTCTAGGAATAACATTGTGAGGGAAGATGAGGATTATCTTGGGGCTTCTAGGATGCAGAACAGCATGAAGAGTACCCTAAGTTGGTCCTTGAGCAATATTACTCTACTGGTTCATAAAGTCTTCTTTTTGGGTGACTCCAGAACAATTGCTCCTTAATCAGCCCTCCTTTGTTGCCTCTAAAAAAGAAAAACTGAATGTGGTTAGGTCATAGGGGAGCCATGTCTTCATCTAGTGATGAGCTTTGTAACACAGCTGATTATGCCAAAGTTTTCCATCTCACAAGAGCTTGTGAGAAGGAGGCAGATCCATTTATCTCAGGGATTTGTTCTCACCACATGTATTTATCTGATGACAAAAGGGACCAGGAGAGAAGGATGGATAACTTATTCAATATTCAATAACTCATTCAACAAATATTCACTCTATTCTAAGACAGGCTCTGCACAAGGCACAGGGGTTAGAATGATGGACAAGGTATATTTCTGCCCTCAAAAAACTCACAGGCTAAGGGGGAGATGGGCCAACTATCACAGTGAAGTATGAGTACAGAGTGATCAAGATGTGATAGGAGTGAAGGAAGGGAACACCCAGCCCTGCCTGAGGCAGCTCAGAGGATCAGCCAACTACTGAACACAGAGCTCCAGACTCAGATCCATGGCAGGTCAGTAGGGTTACTTTGTAGTCAAAGAAGGGCATCCTTAGCATAGTCATTTGAGTGGCAGGGGAAGAAAGAGTTGCCTGTTGCTCCTGTAAGCCCTGACTCTGCTCAACATTATGGAAAATTACAGCCTACTTGGTGGAGATCATTTCTCCCTGATATGGGAAATCATGTTCCTGTGAATCACTCCACACCCCACAGCCACTATTTTTCATCACATATGAGCTATTATTTCCAGCTGGGTGTTGACAAGACAAAACTGTTCTCTAATGCTTTAGTAATAGAGTGGAAAATAGTTGACAACATATGAAAATGTTGATTTTGATTATACATACAATCTCTTCTTTAAGAACAAAATGTACTTGAGCAAGCATGAATCATTCCTTACAGGGCTGTGAAGTGATTTATATATATTTAGATAGTTATTTAATTGGTTAGTTTTAAAATAACAACTTTATTGGTTTTTTGCATACATATTATAAAAACTCAAGATATATACAAAAAATCAATGCATTACTCAAATCCCACTACCAACAATTCTAGTGTTAATATATGATGAGCGCCGATTCAGACATAATTCTATCTATAATTGGGTGAAGGAATGGATGAATGGACAAAAATAATTTTATAAGAATGTCATCATGTTATGTTTCTCTTCAAAATAAAAATACTAAATTTAGTTTTGCATGAACTTATTAGGAGAAAAAAGAAACTAAAACGAAAATAAAGGAAATGCTAAAATTCATAGAATTAATTCATATAATTCATTGAATCCACACACAAAAAAACCCCAATGAAATATTGATTATTATTATCCCCATTTTACAGATGAGGAGACTGAGGCACAAAAAATGTTATTTAAGTAACTTGCCTGAATTACAGAGCTAGTAAGTGGCAAAGCCAGGATTCAAATTCAGGCAGTCTGACTTTAGAGTCCGTGGCCTTGAAAGCTTTCTTCAAGAAGGTTCTGGGTGCTGTATTCCCTGAGCACGATTACATTTGCAAATGCTCTCCTTGTTGCCTTCACACATGGATAAAAATCTGACCAAATAAAAATATTCCAGGTCACGGTTCTTTTCCTGTGTTAGCTATTTTCCTAGTGTTCTCTGGTGCTGGGAGGTGATGGGGAGGAATCTGTAGCCCTCTTAATATTTTTCCCCTTTTACTTTTTCTGTTGGATGGCCAAAGAATTATTTATCCTAGAGGCTGATTATTTTAATCACTGTATGACTCAATGTTGTTTATTCTGCATCAATTGTGCCTAGAATACAGTTTCATCTTTCAAGTGTGTATTAGTCTGTTCTTGCACTGCTATAAAGAACTATCTGAGACTAGGTAATTTATAATTTGTAAAGAAAAGAGGTTTAATTGGCTCACAGTTCTGCAGGCTGTACAGGAAGCATGGCTGGGGCAGCCTCAGGAAACTTACAATCGTGGCAGAAGGCAAAGGGGAAGCAGGCTCATCTTTCAAGGCCAGAGCAGGAAAAAGAGAGACGGAAGGTGCTACACACTTTTAAACAACCAAATCTCATGAGAACTCTATCACTTCTCATGAAAACAGCACTAGGGGGATGGTGCTAAACCATTAGAAACCTCCTCTGTAATCCAATCACCTCCCACCAGGCCCCACCTCCTTGTAGTGGAGATTACATTTCAACATGAGATTTGGGCAGGGACAGAGATTCAAACCATATCAAAGTGCTGATTCAGTCCTGCCATCACTTCAGGAAAAGTTTCCTGTATTATGTTTTTCAATATTTTTCCTGTTTTATTTGTTGGGTTCTTATCATGAATATCAAATATACTTATATTGAATTATTCTTTGAGCTTCTTAATTGGTAGCTAATTCTTTTTCCTCTGTATTTGCTGTGATCCCAAGTGCTATAATAACAGGTTTTTAGTTATATCTACTACCTCTTTCTATTTCTAAGTTATTCAGAATTTTATTTTGTTCCTTTAGTTCTTTGGTATCCTGTTCCATCTCATTTTGTTGTTTTATCATCTTTGTTTTGATATTTTGTTTTATTTAACTTGTGTTCTTATTAAGTTCTTATATAGCCCAGTGCACTTACAAGGAATCTTCTTGCTGTTTTGGTTTTGGGTTCCTCCCAGACAGGATTTTTCATATGTTTTTAACATACATTATTTTCTTAGAATATTTTATTGAGATTGTGTGATTTATTTTCATCTTACTTATGCCTAATATGGACAATTCTGAGTGATTGTGTATTGCTTCAGTGGAATACAGTGTGGGTGAATTTCCCTTGTCATCCCCCTGCCTTATATAGACTCTTTATCTTCCCCACCCTGATCCCATTTTCAAGTGTCCCTCTTGAGGCATTTAGTACATTCACATTATTGTGTGACCATCACCTCTATTTAGTTCCAAAGTGTTTTCATCAACCGAGAGAAAGCCCTGTACCCACTGAGTAGTCACTCCCCATTCCCTGCCTCCCCACCATTTCTATCTGCTTTCCATTTCTATTGGGTCTTATTTCCAATCCCCTTCTCTGTAGCCTGAAAAGGTGGGGATAAGCAAGAACAGTTAAGCCGGGCCTGAGCACAGTCCTCGCTTAGAGTCCAGTTCCACTCCTTTTTGAGATGAAGCTAACTTTTTACTGGTGCCCAGTTGATCTAGCCAAGAGTACAGTCCACTCCTCTAGATCTCAGCTTGTTCCTGCAGCTCAACATATTGACCTGATAGCCCTTTCTGCCTCTAACAAAGCCCCCAGGGTCAATCACAGAGAGTTCCTTTCTCAAGGACTTTTCCTGGAATTTTCCCAGAATTGTTTACTCACTCCTTCAATCTGTTTCTCTTGAAGCTGGAGCGCATTGGTGAGAATCATCCAGTTTCCATTAATTGGCCATCCTTCCTGTAAAGGGCTTGGCTTTGGGGAAAGGGAGGGAAAGGGGCTGTGAGGACAGGAGCCCTGTTCAGCTCCAACAGCATCTTCTGTTTCTTTGTGTGGCTGCTACTTCTTGACACTTATGGCATAAAGTTGTTCCTCCTTCCTTGTTTACTTGGTGTTGGGAAATCAATCAATTAATCTCTCACTCACTCATGCTACTTTCTGAGCATTTTATTAGATGGTAGGGAAAAGAGATTCTATGATTACTACTACATTTTGTCATCCTTGTTCAGATTTTTGAAACAGAGAAATTTTCTGCCCAGTTTACTTTATTTCTTAAAAGTAAGGTAAAATTCACATAGTGGTCATCATTTTAAACATTTTCAAGCATCCATCTGGCGGCATTTAGTACATTCACATTGTTGTGTGACCATCACCTCTATCTAGTTCCAAAGCGTTTCCATCAACCAAGAGAAAGCCCTGTACCCCACTGAGCAGTCACTCCCCATTCCCCTCCTCCCCACCAATCTGCTTCCCATTTCTATTGATTTGACTATTCTGGCTATTTCATACAAATGGAACCATGCAGTATGTGATTTTTTTTTTGTTTTGGTCTGGCTTCTTCTGTTTAGCATAATGTTTTCAAGGTCTTCAATGTTGTAGCATGTCTCAAAACTTCATTCCTTCTGTGGCCTAATAATAAAAACTAATTATATGAATATAACACATTTTGTTTATTTAGACATCTATTGATGGACATTTGTATTGTTTTCATCTTTTGGTTATTTTGAACAGTGCTACTATAAACATGTGTGTACAACTTTTTGTTTGAATACCTGTTTTCAGTTGTTTTGGATATATACCCAGGGGTGGAATTACTGGGTATACAAAATTGCATGTGATAATTCTCTGTTTAACTTTTTGAGAAACTATCAAATATTTTTCCTTGGCATTGGCACCATTTTACATTTCTACCAGTAATGTACAAGGGCTCCAATTTCTCTACATCTTTGTCAGCATTTGTTATTTTCCTTTATTATTGTTATTTTCCTTTATTATTGTTATTATATTATCCAGTAAACTTTTTAATAATTTTGTTTTTAATATTATTAGACTAACATCCTGGTAAGGATTTATCAAACCTTGGTCCCCTATTTACCTCAGTATTTCCCATATTGGTCCCTCGGTAGCCTGAGCAAAGCCTTTTGTCGTGCCTTACACAGATATTTGTTAACTAAATCACCAAGCATTTATTGAGTACCTACTGCATGCCAGAATCTGACTAGACACTGGGGATAAAGGAGTGAGGGACGCAAGGTCACCTTCAAGTTGCTCATTAAAGAACAGAAGAGACAGACATTTATTAGTTTCCTGTCACTGCCATAACAAATTACCACAAACCTAGTGACTTAAAACAACACAAATGTATTATCTTGAAGTCCTCTAGATTAGTCCAACACAGGTCTCAAGGGGCTAAAAATCGGCATGTCAGCAGAACTGTTTTCCTTTCCAGACACCTTGGAAAAGAATCTCTTTCCTTGGCTTTTCCGGCTTCCAGAGGTTGCCTACTTCCCTCGACTCATGGGCCCTTTCTTCACCTGCAAAGTCAGCATTGAAGCTCCTTTCCATTGTCACGTCTCTTTCCCTTACCACAGCTAAGGAAAGTTCTCCCCTTTCAAGGATTCATGTGATTAGGTTAAGACTATTTGGAAAATCTGGGATAATCTCCCCTTCTAAAGGCCTTTAAAAATCCCTTTTGCCGGATTCCCTATTTAATAAATAGTGTTGGGAAAACTGTCTAGCCATATGCAGAAAACTGAAACTGGACTCCTTCCTTACACCTTACACAAAAATTAACTCAAAATGGATTAAAGACTTAAACATAAGACCTAATACCATTAAAACCCTAGAAGAAAACCTAGGCAATACCATTCAGGACATAGGCATGGGCAAAGACTTCATGACTAAAACACCAAAAGCAATGGCAACAAAAGCCAAAATTGACAAATGGGATCTAATTAAACTAACAAGCTTCTGCACAGTAATAGAAACTACCATCAGAGTGAACAGGCAACCTACAGAATGGGAGAAAATTTTTCCAATCTATCCATCTGACAAAGGACTAATATCCAGAATCTACAAAGAACTTAAACAAATTTACAAGAAGAAAACAACTCCATCAAAAAGTGGGCAAAGGATATGAACAGACACTTCTCAAAAGAAGACATTTATGCAGCCAACAAACATATGAAAAAAAAAAGCTCATCATCACTGGTCATTAGAGAAATGCAAATCAAAACAACAATGAGATACCATCTCACGTCAGTTAGAATGGTGATCATTAAAAAGTCAGGAAACAACAGATGCTGGAGAGGATGTGGAGAAATAGGAATGCTTTTACACTGTTGGTGGGAGTGTAAATTAGCTCAACCATTGTGGAAGACAGTGTGGCAATTCCTTAAGGATCTAGAACCAGAAATACCATTTGACCCAGCCATCCCAGTACTGGGTATATACCCAAAGGATTATAAATCATT
The DNA here is from genome assembly GCF_028878055.3 of Symphalangus syndactylus. Classification (NCBI taxonomy): domain Eukaryota; kingdom Metazoa; phylum Chordata; class Mammalia; order Primates; family Hylobatidae; genus Symphalangus; species Symphalangus syndactylus. The sequence goes on along the minus strand of NC_072426.2, from coordinate 125,155,702 downwards.
CTACTATAAAGAAACATGCACAAGTATGTTTACTGCACTCTGTTCACAATAGCAAAGACTTGGAACCAACCCAAATGCCCATCAGTGATAGACAGGGTAAAGAAAATGTGGCACATATACACCATAGAATACTATGCAGCCATAAAAAAGGATGAGTTCATGTCCTTTGCAGGGATATGGATGAAGCTGGAAACCATCTTTCTCAGCAAACTAACACAGGAACAGAAAACCAAACACTGCATGTTCTTACTCATAAGTGGGAGTCGAACAATGAGAACACATGGACACAGGGAAGGGAACATCACACACCCATGCCTGTTATGGGGTGGGAAGATAGGGGAGGGATAGCAATAGGAGAAATATCGAAAGCAGATGATGGGTTGATAGGTGCAGCAAACCACCATGACATGTGTATACCCATGTAACAAACCTGCACGTTCTGCACATGTGTCCCAGGTCTAAAAGTATAATTTTTAAAAAAAAGTCCCTTTTGCCATGTATGCTAACATATTCTGGGGTTTGTTTCAGAATATTCTATTACAGGTTCCAGCGATTAGTGACTAGGGTGTGTACATCTTTCTGGGGCATTATTCTGCCTACCATAGACATGTAAACAAATAATAACAATAAAAACAGCCGACATTTATTAAGAGATTACTGTATGCCTGACACCCCTCTAAGAGTTTTACCTGGATTAACTCATTTAGTCCCTACAATATTTCTATGAAATAGAAATTGTTATAGCTTGGATTCAGAACTGAGGAGGATGCTGAAGTACAAAGAGGTAAAATGACTTGTCTGAGGCCCCACAACAGCAGAGCGAGAATTTTAACCCAGCAATCTAGCTCCAGAGCCTGTGCAACCGAAAAGAGGTCCTCTACCTAATAACATTGGGAACGCTTGTCCTACAGTGTGGAGTCTTTCCTAATCAGGCTCCCGCCTTAGGTCCTGGCTGGCCCTCCCACTCCCTCAGGTGTGGCTATGCACCAGTCAGGGAGGTGGTCCCCTGAGCCAGGCTCCAGAGCCAAGCTAGGCTTGGGGCTCCCACCAAGGACAGCCAGGAGCCCTTAGAGTTTTGGGAATTCTGACATATTTGTTGTCTTTATGTCTAGCCATTGATTGAGAAAATATATAATTGCAAAAAGACACATTAAATATTGACACTCATTTATTAATATATCTCTTATTGATCAGTATATTCATACTATTAAAATAAGATGATATAGGTCTACAGTCTCTTATCCACACTCTCGAACTTCACAAAGCACTGAAAACAGGATTTTTTTTTTTGGTAACTTTGTCACAAACTAATTTTTTGGGACAAAACCTGACCTGAACTAACATGAAGCTATTTATAGTCTTTATCCCATTAGTAGTGAACATTCCCATATTTAACTGCAGAACTATTCGTGTGTTGGATTATAGGGTACTGCTCAGACTCTGCTGGGAATATTATTAATATATGGTGTATATATATTTATATATCCTATTACCTTTCTACAACTTGAACTGACTTCCAAAACACATTTGGTCCCCAAGGTTTGAAATAAATACTTGTGGACTTGTAGGAGGTGTATGTGTAAAATGTGTTATTTGTTTAGTCTATAATCAGTGCTTAATGTACACACGAATCCATTGACACCTTGCAATAAGTTCCCTCATGGGCACAACAAGCTTCCTGGCCTACTTTGCAGTTTTACCTAGGGTCTTTTGTCCTAATTTAAAATGCCTTACTACCTAATCCAGGAACTACCTCATCTCCTAAATGCTAGTACCCCTCCATTTAAAATAAATACTATATGACTCCAATGCATTTAAAGGAAACATTTCAATATAATAAGAAGCTACCACGCTGCAACTACAGAATAACATAGAATGGCTTATGATCACCATGTGGAATTATAGAGAAGAGTAGGTCACTGCAGATTATTTATTATAGCATGACTTAAACAGCGACAAAGAGTCAAACTCCCTGGCGTGGAAGGCTCTGATCCTCTGATCCTATGGAGCACGGCAGAGAGAAGGAGCACTGGCTTGAGGAACACGGATCCTGGATTCTAATTCTGCCTCTGTCATCTCATGCTATGAGATGTCATATATAATTCTGCTATGTTATCTCATTTGTTCACGGGTTGCTGTTCCATTCTGGGCCTCTATTTCCTCGCTTATGAAAGGAAAGGAAATGGGTTGGATTAAGGCTGCAATGCTAGATCCTGTGATTCTTAGGAGCACCCTTTGGAGGGCATATATGCATTCAGGAGCACAAATTCTAACAGCATTCCAGACCCTCATTTTTAACCCAAGTCAGCTGCCTGTAGAATGAAATGTATGTTTTACATAGATAAAGTTTAAAATTTCTACCAACTAATACAACGTGTTCATTTATATGCATGTTATAACTCATAAATAACCAAAGGAATCAACAGTTTATCAAATGTTTATCTGAGGTCAGTGAGTGGACAACTCCTTCTTACTTTTTCTGAGACTGTTGTTGAGAAGTCATCCCAGCTCAGAGTTGCCCCCAGTGATGAGCTCATTAATTCATTACTTGCTGTGCATTGAACACTGTGCTTGGGAGAGGAGAAGGAACAGAGGTTTTGCATTTATTGGCTTGGGGTACTGAGTAGCTATGCAGATATTACAGAATAATAGTAGCTGCTGTCCCCCTAGGTCTGATAATGATGGAAGGAGTAGTTGATTGGCATATCAGTAGATTCCCACCCCTTTTTGATGTATCACAAATAATTAAGGTATAATATTGATGGTAAGGGGATTATTCTGGAATGAGGTTTTGTTTGTTTGTTTTTAGATCAGAATACTGATTTTAAACTGACCATCTAAATGTAGAAAAGCATCTCATTATAATTGCCTCTACCTAAAGCAGTGGGCTTCACTCAGGGGTGGCAGCACTAACCATCAGACCCAATTGGTCATGCACCTGGCAGCAAGCTCAGGGCCTCTCAGCAAGCTGGGGGTGGCTGGGCTGTGGCCTCCTTGGCACTGTCTGTGCCTTGCCTAGAATGAGCAGAGGACATCAGCTGCCCCAGAACATGATTCATGGCCAACTCCAGTGCCCTCTGCACCCACTCCACAGCTGCAGAGGGGCAATCGGGCACTAGTTTCAGCCACATCTGGCCAACAGACCTCCCTATGAGATTTGCCCATTCAAAGAAGCAGATGGCAGGTGAGACAGGCTGAGTTTTTGAGGCACATGGCTCTCTTGGCTCTCTGAACCTTATGATGGCTGGCAAATGGGGACCTGGGTGTGCTTTGGGGAGTGAGAACCTACTGAGCAGAAGAGCTGCCTGCCATGGCCCTCACTGGGAGCCCTGGCTGCTGCCTCACCTACTCTCATCTTCCCACGTTCTGATTTCCCAGGTAGATGGACAGCACTGGTACCAGCCTTTTCTTGCTAAAAATCCATTCCTGGGATCTGTGCTAGAATTACCCATGAAGGTCAGGGACTGAGTGGATTTGAGAAACTGGCACCGGGTACATCCAAAGCTTGCTTGTATGCTTGTTGAGAAACACTTTCAGTCCTCACTCCTAGGGCCTGGTTCCTTTCTGTTCCTTGGGGCAGAGGCAGTTCTCTGGTCTATGCTGTAAAGCTCCACTGTAGGCCTGGTTAATCCTCTACCTGTTACTATCACCCAAGACTGTTAACTTCCCTCTCCTTTTTTTTTCCTTGTTTCAGGCTCCCTCCTCCCTCAGATACCCAAGATTCTCTTTCCATTCTCTTCTTTTTCTGCCCCATGGGTGAGGAATTTGCTGGAGGACTCAGTCATTTCCTGGGAGGTTTGGGTGATTTGAGATGTTCTTCATCTGAGGAAGATTTACATTTGAAAAGAGACCCAGGAAGAAGGGCACCACTTACCTCTGAGGAATAAACCAAAACCAGTGACATTTCAGCCTCCAGAGATGGGCCAAAGAGAAATTACTTTCAGATTGGAGCTGCCATATCTTAAATCAAACCACAGAGACAGATCCTCCTTCTCTGCACATAAGCCTGTACTGGTTCATCTGCAAAGTGGACTTGAAAAACTGGGAATGAAGCCCAGGCTCTTTATGCTCTGAGGCTGAAGCTGGATTGCAGTGGCTGGCAGAAGGCTTGGAGGGCAGGTGTCCTTGTGGACCTTTGCCCCGTCTTTTTTCCCAGACATTCTCCTCCACTGGTTCCCTCTAAGAGGAGTGTAGGAGTACGTTTGCCTTCTGCCATGGCCACTGCAAACCTGGCTCCTTGCTCATGCTGGGCTGCAGTGGGGAGAGGGAGTGACAGGCTGCTGTGGGGATGCTGCATAGGAGGCTGTGGCGGGAGAAAGAAAGGCGATGGAAATGGTGATCAATAAACTCCATTCATCCCTTACCCTTGCCCACCGGCCCAGATGTTGAACTAAGTGGATAATCAGATAAACCCAAAAGGGGGAAGGAGTCTCCTGAGCTGCTTTTAAAGCTGAATCTGCCCCCTCCCCTTCCTCCCATGTAACATAGACCCCTCTGGGTGATCTGCTTTGACTGGAGAGGGAGCCATGGGCAATCCGGGGAGGCAGTGCGGCCACGTGGAACTGTCTTAATGTTGCCGCATGCAGAGCAAGGAGGAGGACCTGAGGCCATCTGCCTTATCCTCCAGAAGCCCACTTACTGTGTCTGTACCCAGCTTGTTACCGAAACGGCAGGTCATTTTCCTCACCCAGCATCCCACAGGGGCTGGAGCTGGAGGAGGAGCTGAGGGGAAGGGCCAGGCAGTGCCCTCCTGCGGGCTGTCAGGAGCAGAGGGCAGACTTCCTCGGGGTGCTTTTGATGGTTTGTTTTCCACATGATTCTTCCCCCTCTATTAGCCATTCTCTTTGTTAAAGGGAGTGACTTTCTGGGCTGGATTTATTGGCTATATCTAGAATCTATTTCTCCAAAGGTGTTGTGGCAGATACCCACTCTTACATTCTATCCTGGGGTGTAAAGAGATTTGAAATGGACAAGGAACTGGAAGAAATTTAAAACCTAAGAGAAAACTAAACAGAATGATACAGGACAGCCAGGTTCTCCCTGAGTCAGATCATTCCCACTACTGGTGTGGCTCTTTGACAGAAAGAAGGATTTCTCAAATCCATTCCCCTCACAATCCTGCAGAAAACCTGATGAGCGAGGCTCTCTTACGGGTTAAAAAAGTTTTTTTTTTTTTTTTTTTGAATCTTCTCCATTTCCTTAATGTAACAGATTCAGCCCATTTGTGGGAAATCCCAGCCATGTGTATATCCAAGAGGCAAACTCTAGATTTGTGGGATCCCACTCACTTATGCAGTAAACACTTTTATGTTTGGCCCTGGAGATATGATGTGTTGATGGATTGGATATGAGGGATTTTTGTTCAGTCACCCCCATCGAATTGTGAACATCCCAAAAGTAGCAAAAAAAACCAAAAACCAAAAAACAAAAACAAACAAACAAAAAAAACCCTTCAAATCTGTCCATTTCTCTCCATCTTTACTGATACCATCTCCGTCAAAGCCACGATTATCTCTTATTTGAGTTACAATATGACATCCTGTTGTACATTAGTTAGTACATAGAAATCTTTCCATGGATTTCCATGGCATGTAAAATGCAATCTGAGCTCCCTGACATGACTCCTGTTTGGGCCCTTGTTTTTTCCCTATCCTCCTCTCATGTCACTACTTGTGTACCAGTTTCCTGGAAGACAATTTTTCCGCAGACTGGGGTTGGGCAGGATGGTTTAGGGATGATTCAAGCACATTACATTTATTGTGCACCTTATTTCTATTATTATTGCATGGTAATAGATATAATATTACATTGTAATAGAAATAATTGTACAATTCACCATAATGTAGAAACAGTGGGAACCCTGAGCTTGTTTTCCTACAACTAGATGGTCCCATTTGGGGGTGATGGGAGACAGTGACAGATCATCAGGCACTAGATTCTCGTAAGGAGTGTGCAGCCTAGATCCCTCACATGCACAGTTCACAATAGGATTCATGCTCCTATGAAAATCTAATGCGGCCACTGATCTGACAGGAGGCAGAGCTCAGGCAGTAATGCGAGCAATGGGGAGTGGCTATAAATACAAATAAAGCTTCGCTCATTTGCCCGCTGCTCACCTACTGCTGTGTAGCCTGGTTCCTAACAGGCCATGGACCAGTACTAGTCCCTGGGGTTGGGTTCCCCTGCCCTATTGCAGTGTTTTCTTTTCTTCTTTCTTTCTCAAATATCCCCTAATAGAATTTTGAAAAACTAATGTGTCCCTTATCTTAGTTCACTTTGTGCTGCTGTAACAGAATACCCTGGACTGGGTAATTTATAAAGAACAGAAATGTATTCTCTCACAGCTCTGGAGGCTGGGAAGCCCAAGACCAAGGCGGGAGCATCTGATGAACAGAAGGATGAGTGTTGTGTCCTCACATGGCAGAAGAGTGAAAGAGAGCAACCCCCTCCCAAAAGCTCTTTTTATAGCAGCCATAATCTATAAAGTCAGAGCCCTCAGGACCTCAACAGCTCCCAAAAGGCAACACCTCCCAACACTGCTGCACTGAGGAGTAAGTTTCCAACACATGAATTGTGGGGGTACATTCAGACCATAACACCCTTCAACATATTTATAACTTAGTATTTAAATTCTTCATTTGTAAGTTTAAATATTTGCAAAGGATGTACTTTTTTGCATTATTATTTTAAATGCAGGCTTAAAAAATCATATCACTCTTACATTTATCTAATTGAACTAAAATACTATTTTGGTGTCCATCATTTTTTAAAGTATGTAGATGTGATCTTCCCTTACAGTTCCAAGTTTTACATCATTCTTATTTCTCTTTGAACTCATATTTTTATTCTATTTTGCCCACAGAATTTTATACTAGTATAAACTTCTTGGCAATAAAATATCAATATATTATAAATCTTGGTAAGTAATTGTTAAGAGGCAAATTTTATCCAAAATGCAGCTTGCAATGAGATAAGTGAGGCTTCTTTTTTCAATTATTGATGAATCTATGGCTTCATATTACTTTTTGCTAGAAAAAGACAGTTTCAGAAACAATTTTACTTCTACTTACTTTGTTTTAAAATATAATTGCTGAGATACTTTCCGCATATAAATATAGATATTTATACATTTATGGAAGGTATGTATGGAAGGCAAATATGCATGTTTTAGAGATACTAGTCAATTCTTTAAACCCTTTCTGATTTCCATTCCATGAATAACAAAGTTATTCTTTCATCATAAATTATTTTAATGTCTGAGAGCTGACAACTCCATTAAGTCCTCCTTTAATGTTATTGAAAGCAAAGAGTTGAAACCCACCCAACTAACCAAAGAATTTGGTACCCACTTACTAGAATTATCTACTTTCTTAAATGCTGAGACATATACTAAAAAGTTTCTACCAAAACTTATCAAATTACTATCTTTTTTTAACTGTATAATTCCATTTACATAAATGACAAAAAAGAAGGGAGAACTAATCTGTACTGGTACTGATAAAGATCGTGGTACACCTTGGAGGGTGGGTAGTTACTGGAAAGGATCACAAGGAAGGCTTCTGAACTGCTGACCTTGTTCTGTTTTCTGACCTGGGTGTTGTTACACAGGTGTGTTCAGGTTGTGGGAATTCACTGAGCTGTATGCTTGCAATCTGTGCACTTTTTTAAGCTTTTATTTCAAGTTCAGAAGTACATGTGCAGGTTTGTTAAATAGGTAAATGTGTGTCATGGGAGTTCGTTGTACAGATTATTTTGTCACCCAGGTATCAAACCCAGTACCCATGAGTTATTTTTTCCAATCCTCTTCCTCCTCCCACCCTCTACCCTCTGATAAGCCCCAGTGTGTGTTGTTCACCTCTTTGTGTCCATGTGCTCCCATCATTTAGCTCCCACTTATAAGTGAGAACATGCGGTATTTGGTTTTCTGTTCCTGCCTTAGTTTGCTAAGAATAATGGCCTCCAGCTCGTTCATGTCTCTGCAAAGGACATGATCTCGTTCTTTTTTATGGATGCATAGTATTCTTTGGTGTATATGTACCGCAGTTTCTTTATCCAGTCTATCACTGATGGAATCTATCATTAGGTTGATTCCATGTTTTTGCTATTGTGAACAGTGCTGCAATGAACACATGTGTGCATGAGTCTTTATAATAGAATGATTTATATTCCTTTGGGTATATACCCAGTAATGGGATTGCTGGGTCAAATGGTATTTCTGTCTTTAGGTTTTCAGGAATCTCCACACTGTCTTCCTCAATGGTTGAACTAATTTACACTCCCACCAATAGTGTATAAGCATTCCTTTTTCTCCACAACCTCGCCAGCACCTGTCATTTTTTGACTTTTTCATAATAGTCATTGTCACTGGTGTGAGATGGTATCTCATTGTGGTTTTGACTTCCATTTCTCTAATGATCAGTGACATTGAATTTTTTTTCATATGATCGTTTGCCACATGTATGAAATGACTGTCATTTGTACAGTCTACTCATTCACTGAGGAGTACCGTGTTTAACCTGATACACACAAAAGGGATTGGGAAAAACAAATTATTGCTTATTTCACTAGGCCTTTTCTAATATTTATATTTCTTCTTAAATGCCTTAGTATTATCACATGTTTTAAATATTTTTAATTCAACTTAAGATATACACGTTGATTAATGGAAAATGTCTGCCATATAAAAGGTCCTCATTGTCAAAGCAGTTGTCCAAATCAGGCTTACTTTTTGTCACACATATCTAGCGTCATTTATTAATCCAAATAAATGTGTTGAAACATACCTCTGTAACAGCCACCTCTACAGATAGACAGGTAACACTCCCAGCCTTACCATTGAAAAACATCGTGCCCCTGTTATTCCTTTTCGGAGTCACAGGGATCTCCTTCAGCGGGAAATGTTTCTTCAGCAATATGTGGATTATGGAAAATTCAAGGTCCTTTAAAAAAAATAGTGTACTCTATGCAGCCATAAAAAAAGGAATGAGATTATGTGCTTTACAGGAACGTGGATGGAACTGGAGGCCATTATCCTTAGCAAACTAACGCAGGAACAGAAAACCAAATACTGCATGTTCTCACTTATAAGTGGGAGCTAAATGATGAGAATACATGGACACAAAGAGGGGAACAACAGACACTGGGGCTTTTCACAGGATGGAGGGTGGGAGGAGGGAGAGGATCAGACAAAAATAACTAATGGGTACTAGGCTTAGTACCTGGGTGATGAAATAATCTGTACAACAAACCCCTATGACATGAGTTAACCTATACAAACCTGCACATGTATCCCTGAACTTAAGATAAAAGTTAAAAAAAAAGTAGAGGCCCAGCTGAGGTGGGCAGATCACATGAGCCCTGGAGTTAGAGACCAGTCTGGGTAACATGGAGAAACCCCATCTCTACAAAAAATACAAAAATTAGCCAGGCATGGTGGCGCACACCTGTAATCCCAGCTACTCAGGAAGCTGAGGTGAGAGAATTACTTGAGCCTGGGAGATTGAGGCTGCAGTGAGCTGAGATCGCACAACTACACTCCAGCCTGGGCAACAGAGTAAGTCCCTGTCAAAAAACAAAAACAAAAACAAAAACAAAAAACAAACAAACAAAAGGTAGTATAAAAAAAGTAGTGTATTTCTGCTTGCCCCTTTGTTTGGAGTCACAGAGTTTTTGACGTCCTGGGCAATGCACTGTGGTATGCTTTGAAATAGGTGAGAGACACTTGCTTTTCTCTAGTGAAATAGAAGGGAGACTATTAAAGGGAATATGTAAGAGAGAAACAGTCTTGTTTTCAGGTCACCTCTGCTTAGTTTAGAAGAAGTACATGTGAAAGTTGAGGAACTGGAAATAGAGTCCCTTAAATCTAAAAATGCCTGTGTATCTCTTGGAAAGTCTTCATGGACCTCCAGATTTGAAGACCAGGGCCCTGTCGCTTCCCAGAGTGGTCTACCTTGGGCTTCAGACTGAGCCAAATCCTCCCCTATGATAGATCCAGACAGCCTCGGATGACAAGGAACCACCAAAGGTTGCCCCCATCCATCCTGCTCTGGACCTGCCTTTCTTCTCACCATATCCAGAATATGAGCAGTGGCCACAGGAGGGGGACTGCTGTGGGACCAATTACTGCTGGATACTTTGGGTTTAGGAGCAGCCGTTCTGTTCAGAGATGGCTCCATCTTCTTGGAATGGGTAAAATGGGGAATGTGCTGACCTCCTGGCATCTGTATTTTCAGCTCAATATCAACCCAAGGGACTTGCTAATTTTACATTCAATGACTAAGTCTAAATGAGTCAAAGCAGTTGGTTTCAGTAAATGAAAACTTTACCCAGAAATTAAGTCAAAGTAGGATACAAAATAGAAATGAGATTTTGCATTTATTATCCATTGGCTTGTTAATAGTACAGTTTCAAGATGCCAAACATTTTGCATAATTATACTTAATCCTCTCAGTGACCCTGCAAGGAAGCTGTTATTACTTCTATCTTATAGCTGAGGAAACGGAGGCTCTGTGAGGATGGTTATCTTGCCCTGTGTCTCATGGCTAGCCAAGGGCAGCCTCAGAGCCACAAAGCCTTGCAGGCTCCACCAGGCTCTGCTGCCCCTGCATCCTTTGCCCACCATGGCCACCACACACAGGAAATGCAGCTGCATCAATAATAAGCAGTTCATGCATCTTTCTCTTTGGCATTCTATGCCAATTATTTAGACTTATGAGTCATGTCCCAATTAACGATAGAAATTGAATAGCATGGAGAAATTCAAATCGCATGTAATCCCCAAATCTCATTTTGGCCAACAATCTCAGCTTCCTATTCCATAAGGACTTTTAAAAGAGTTTCTAACAAGTGACAGTATTTGACAGATTCTATTTTCACCACCTTGCTTTTCCATCCCTACCCTTGGGTAGAGATAGTAGCATGCAAAAGGGATATTTGAAAGTTAAACAAGAAGAAGAAAGAGAGAGAAGAATCCAAGGATTTAAATTACATCTGTATAAGATGTAAGATGGCTATTGTGATGTTAGTCCTCACTTTGTTAACTTTAGGTTAATACCAATTTTAAATTGTCTCCTTAGTTAAAAATGTACAATCAAATGCATTGATGGGCCAGGCACGGTGGCTCACGCCTGTAGTCCCAGCACTTTGGGAGGCCAAGGCGGGCAGATCATGAGGTCAAGAGATTGAGACCATCCTGGCCAACATGGTGAAACCCTGTCTCTAATAAAAATACAAAACTTAGCTGGGTATGGTGGTGCACGCCTATGGTCCCAGCTACTCAGGAGGCTGAGGCAGGAGAATCGCTTGAACCCAGGAGGTGGAGGTTGCAGTGAGCTGAGATCGCGCCACTGTACTCCAGCCTGGCAACAGAGCGAGACTCCATCTCAAAAAAAAAAAAAAAAAAAAAATGCATTGATGATAGCAATGAGGCCTAAATCAAACTGCTGAGCATTAACTGAGTTCCAGTTCACAGTCAGAGACTGCAGCAGACACCTCTGGTACCCACCTTCTCCCTCCCCATCATTCCACCTGAATCCACCTCTGACTTTAGCTGTAGCTGCAGCAGACAGCCCCGAGTAAATGCCAGACTCACCTTGTTCTGTCATTGTCCATCTCAAATCAATGTCTCATGAGCCTTTCTGCAAGCCAGTAATGAGCAGGATTCTCTGATGCCAGAGAGTACTCTGTCCACACAACTGCACAGCCCCAAAGTCGGGGGCCCCTGTATGCTAATGCCCCTGGGGCAATGCGCAACCAATAGGAAGGGTGCCAGTGCAGAAATGCACCAAATTCCCATACTTCAAAGTGACAATTCTGGGACATATTTGTACACTTTTCTGGGTCCTGGTATAATCAAGACCCTGTTGCCCATAGTGTGACCTCAATAACACACTCATATATTGGATTCTCTTCCTTCCCTGTCTTAATCTGTTTTCTCACTCCTCGTTCTGAGACCACCTCCCAGATAAACAATCTGCTTCCAAGACCCTTAAACTTTGTTTTTGAAAGAATCCAAACTAAGACCTGGAATTACCCGATATTATTTACAAATGGGCCATTCTCCATGGATGCAGCTAAACAAGACAAAAATTAAACAGCAACGCAGATCATTCCAATAAGGCAGTAATTCCTGACTCACAAGTGGGTAAGTCGTGAGAGAGAGGGACACGTGCCCCAAGAGAAGTGTATGAGTCTTTAAGGAGGCTTTTCAAACCATACTCTGAAAATTCCAGTTTATCTTTGTGGAGAGTTGCAGAATTCCCTCCCTCTGAAAGAATCACAGCCTCATCAAGTTACTGTCTTGTCACCAAGACTGATGAAATGTGTTGTGTGGGGCACAAAAAGAAGGTTGCTGCAATGACAGCTTTTTAAAGACATCATTTTTTAGATGCAAGTTGGTGCTTTACTCAATAGTCTTAGCTATTTTTAATTGTAGTTTAACTCTGGCCTTTTTGTCCCCATGCTTGGCTTGTTGGAGCTAAATAAAGAGAAAGCCTAAGCTTTACTTTCTAGCATTTGTGTTGAACTTGAAAAGTCCTTATCACTCCTCTAGCCCCCTCTTGCTTTCTAAATTAATCAGAAGATACACATGTCACAGAATTGCATCTCTGCTCTGACAGCATAAGACTCATGACGTGTTTTTTCATTTTGTCTTTTAAAGAAAAGCAAAACTCTCTTTTCCCAGCAACTTTCTAGTAAGAATTTGCCAACTTAGAATTTGCACGTAATTCCTTTAGCAACACTCTGGAACCCTGCAAAATTTACAAATGCACAAGAGAGTTCCACATAAGAAAAAAAAACTTGCAGAGAATACTATCTTTAGTTAGAATAAAACACTGGACACAACAAATTTAAAGAAGGCCTTTTGGCATGTAGATTTAAACTGGCTTTATGGTAGCCATACATTTCTCAGCATTTTAGTTGCAAGCTCGTGGTTGTAGAGAATGCTTAAGCCAGGAATAGTAAAACCCGACACACATGGATGGACCACTGCAGAAAATATTAGTTGATCAAAGCACTCTTTCTCACTGAATCTGAATGCGGTGTCTGTATTCTCAACACAGCCGTCTGGTTGATGTTCTTAAACTACTGGGAAAAAAGTTAGAGAAGAGAAATATAAAATAATATTAAGGCTACAATCATGAAGAAAACAAAGTCTTTGCCCATGTGGAGCTAGTTTCCAGTGGGGGAAACACAAAATAAATTGATAAACACATACATATTTAATACTTGGAGCAGAGTTATCTAATGACATTCCTGTTCTCTGTTTCTCTCCCAAATTAACAGAATAATGATTTTTATCAGGGCACATGGCCTCCCAGCTAAAAGACCACATCTTCCAGCCTCTCCCATAGCTAGACATGACATAGAAATAAATTCTGATTAATGAGATGTAAGCAGATATACTTTGTAAAAGTATAACCTTTTGGAATTTCCTCTGACAAGTTTTTTCTAAAAAAAAAACACGTGGCAAACTCTTCTTTTTTTCCATCCTGCTGCTGGGAAACTGGATTTTATGGCTGGAGAGACCCAGCAGTTATCTTGAACGTAGAGGATGAGCACCACATTCTATACTCTGTGTTGAAAATCTGGAAGAATCTTTAGTTCTCAATAACCATGGAGGCACTCTACTGGCCCGGGGCTGTCCAACTCCATACATTATTTTTTATTAAGAAATAAAAACATTTCTACCTTATTTAAGCTACTACTTTTCAAGTTTCTGTTATAACTTAACCTAATTCTAATGGATAATTTAAAAATACGTATACATACCATACATAATATTGAACTAGACACATAAGAGTGAAATAGATGTCCAAGAATGGATATCAGTTGATTATAGAAGAGAAGCAGGCTTCAGTGTTTCAAGTGGAACAAACAATTGTAGATTTAGATTTTGAAATTTGGCAGGAGTAAAAGCACAATTTTCTTTTGTGTTTTTTCAATTTTTTGTGGTTGTAGATTGTATTTATGGGTAGCATCATTTCTGAAAGTTGCAGTGTTTGCACTGAGTAAATTAATGAATGGTTAAGCTGCTATATTAAATTGAGGTATTGTTTTATGTTTTAAAACAGTTTACAGAGCTATAAATTTCCCATTTGCATTGGGTAGTCCAAGGAAACATGTTTCATCTGCATTCTAGCCCTCTTTGTCTTCGTTCATCAAAGCATCGGCACCATTGAAATGCCAGTGCTGCAATCCTATTCTCTTGTTTTTAAAGCACCAAAGCCAACCTGATTTGCATATTAGCTGGCATAAATTTGAATATTAATTTCAATAGGCATTGTCTCTAGATCTAGAAAATAAACACAGCCTGCTGCAATTATACAGATAACTGGTATTTAGGGCTCATGAGTGCCTAAAAGTTTTAAACCTTCTACATTTATACTCAGATTATTCTTACAGATACTCACACAAGTTCACTCACACAGTGGTCAAATTATAGGTTGTGAACTTTATAATGAATTTATTCTCTTCATGTATTTCCAGGTTTCCAGATGTCAAAGTTTCTGGTTTGGAAGATCTGATGATCCAATTTCAGGAATATATTGGTCAGAACCACTTTTTTTTTAAGCTACAAATGACAAAAAACTAACCTAAAACTGCTTTAAGCTAAACTGAATTTATTGGCTCACTCAACTCGGAAGTCCCAGGGTTGTCTGCCTTTGGGCACAACTGGTCTCAGGTCCTGAAATAATTTCTCTCTCTCTACCTTTCTGCTCTGCCTGGCTCCCCTGGCTTCATTCTCAAGCAGATTTTCTCTACATATGGTAGCCAAGATATCCCTGCCAGTCCCAGTCCCAAGCCTACATTTTTCCTGCACCTTAGGATTTCAGAAGAATAAAGACCTTCTCCAGATCAAACCCCAGGAGAAAAAAAAATTGTTTCTAGCCAACCTCAGTCAAATGCCCAGCCTATACGGCTGACAGTCTTGCCAGAATCACATGTAGTGAGGAATTGTTCCCAAAAGGAAACAATGGGAGTGGTCAAAAAATTAAAAAAAAAAAAAGTAATGAAGGAAAGCATAGTCATTCATTGGCTATTACTGAAATGAGAATGAGATCAACTTTTCACTGGGCTAGAAAATCTGTGTCCCTTCTTAGCAAGTTCAGGCTTCTACCATGGGAAAACCACTAGGGAAATGGTGGTGTATAGCAGTGCTTCTCAAATCTTCATGTGCAAACAAATCACCTGGAGTTTTGAAAAATGCATATTTCTGATTCAGTAAGTTTGAGGTAGGGCTCAAGATTCTGTAGGTGGCACAAGTTTCCAGGTCATGCTGATTCTTCTTGTGTGTGGGCCACACTTTGAGTGGCAAAGGTGGACCTTGATCTCTACTGAAATTCTGTCCAACCCCAAGAGTGCAGCTCCCTGGCTTCTTTTCTTCAGAATTGTTTCACCATCTTCACTTTGCCAGAGCCCATTGATAAAACTGTCTTTACTGCCACCATCTGAGGGTTAACGTGGCTAAGGTCCCTGCCTTTTTTAACCTCCTCGAGCAGTTTTACTGGCTTCTGCTTTGGGTATAAAAGAATCCTTAGTGGGCAAGAGCCTTCTCTGTGACTGGCACCTGTCGAAGCTGATACACTGTGCTGTGCAATTAGGCCGTGTGGCTGTTTGACTGCCTTTCAGTTTGCATTCTCCTAAATTATGGAGAGTTTAGAAAAACTGTACTACTGAGAGCGCTACTTTCTGGACATACAAAATTACTTTTTGCATAATTTACACCAAATTCGTAAGTCTTACTCAGCATCTGGGTGTTCTTGCTCATTTAGCATGCAGGTGTATAAAAGATATATAAGACCTTCGCTGGGATGCTCTCCAGACATAATACCCATCAGCCGCATCCTGAACAACAAGAATTTCATCTAGGCTTTCACACAGGGACATGAGAATGTGAACAACAAGTGAAAGAAAGCATTATTTGGCTGAACGTTACACTTCTGCGCCTCCCTCGCTGCTTTTTTGCAGGCATAACCTGACTTCCTCCCCCACCACCTCCCCACAACTGAGCCCACATCAAACTTTCTGCTTGTTATCTCCGTGAAGGAGCAAGGGGTGAAGAAACAACCTAGCAGGATTGAGGAAAATCACATAATGTACTTTTCTCCAACATCTTTAATAGGTGAGTGACAATGAACTTCAAGGATGGTCTCAATGGGGGAGGAGAATTCTTGAATGGTACATGAGGAAGCAGAGAGGCAATCCTACCCTGACCTGGGAGATCTCAGGAGTTTATGGGCTGACTGTATGTAGAAGAGTGTTGTAAATTTTACTTGGAGAAGCCATCTCCTCCTTCTCTGCTTTTCTCCCTTTCTGAGTCACTGCCCAAAAAGCAGCCATGCTGAGGAAGAAAGCAGGACATGTGGAGTTCAGGCAACACCAGCAGACTCCCTCACCGCACCCCACTCCCAGCCCTCCGTTCAGAGTTGCATGCACCACCCTCTCACAAATATCTGTCCTGGAGCCATAGCTCAGTACACAGTGCCTAAGAAGACGAAAATGTCAGGCTAGTCAAGTGTTTGATTGCAGCCACTTGCTTGAGGTACAGGATTCAATTTCCTTTACGCAAAATAAGCCATTCTTGGGAATCAAAAATTCATACCACATTTTGTGTAAATCTGATGGGAAATTTTGTCCGGGGAAATTCTTGCAACTTAAGATATGCAAATTCTCTATTTGATTGTAATGCCAACCCATGATCCAGTGCTACTACCCTGCCTCTTATAAGATGAGAGGCTATAAACACCAGTATATTAAAAATGTATCCACCAAAGTAAAATTAGTGCTCAGCAGACGCTTATTTTTCTAGAATTTTATTTCTCAGATGGATTGGTATAATTTTTAGTGGTATGTATTGCCAGCCTATAATAAATATGTAAGCCCATCAAAACCTGATAAAAACTCCATCAGATAATACACTGGGAACTGGGGATTAATTCTATACTAGCCCCGGGGGATGCACCTCGTGACCTAATAGAATGTTTCTAATTCTAATTTCTCTGGTTCTGTGAAATCAATTTTTCTACAAACTATAACCAGTACAGGAGTGTTTTGCAAAAACTAATCATATTGGCATAATAAGCATGTCAAGTTACGGTGAAATGGACATTCTGTTGTTCTTTTATTGAAACTAATGGGCTAGCATTAGAAGGAATAAAATACTGGAAATGATAACAGTTTACGGCTCTGATTTTTTTCGCTTTTTAAATTTGGTGGTATAGCATATTGGCTCTCAATCTCCTTTTACGAGTATTTGAGTTTGACCCTGTTAAAAATGACAAAGAAATTGCTACGAAAAAGCGTTTTCTCACTATCTTACCCTCAGCAGTGCAGTCGAGAAATAGCCATGCTATGGCATCTTCATCTGTGAGGTTCATATGTCAGCAGCTGCTGCTGGGAAGGTTCAATGAGGGAGAAGAGTTACGAAGATAAGTCTCCTGCTTTGTAATGTTGACAAATTAGCCGATCTCCGCTTTTTGTCTCAAAAATACTTCTACCCAAGGAGAATCAGATGAAATTAAAGTTGGTCATGCCAACCCAGGATGACCTTGAATGAAATAGATCTCTCTGTTTACCAGGCATAGAGATTACAGTGGATTCATCAATCAGGAGGCCACCAGTGTCATAGATTTACCTTACTCATTTGAACTTCCCAGGCATTGGAAGCTAAATCCTGATTGTTAATTATGATTGTTGTTGTTATTTAATGGGATTCAGAAGCCTCTCCCAAAACGGATGGGCTTTCATGTTTGATACTTTCACAACTGTGGCTGATAAATAATTTGGGGATTATATATTTAATGTTTGACTCCCTCATGAGCCTATAAGTTCTATGAAGGTAGAACTACATTTGGCCTTTCTAACCATACAGCTCCAGTTGCTAGCCAGGTGCTCAGTAAGCAGAGGGTCCAGTTTGTTCAATAACAGTTTTCACACGTTGTCCTGACATAAAATATTATAACCCATGTTGTCCTGACATTAAAATATACGGTCACATTAAAATATCATATGTTGTCCTGACATTAAAATATACAGTCACTCTCTCAGTAAGTATGTGTTAGATGGATGAATGGATGAGCCAACACTTGGCCATGCTTGGAAATGACACTGGGCTTGGATCAAAAGAAACTGGATTGAGTCATAGCTCTGCCCCATATCAGTTATATGACTTGGACAAGTGACTTAAGCTCTTTTCTTCACAGTGAAATAGGAAAAAGAGAAATACAATATCTATCACATGGTAACTTCTCAATAAATATTTATTTTCTTCTTTAATTAAGGCAGCACTATCCAATACAGGAATATTCCATTGTATTGCACTTCCCTTTATTGCATATTGCAGATATTGCTTTTTTTTTTTTAACAAATTGTATGTTTCTGGCAATGCTGAGTCAAGCATCTTTCAAGCATTTTTCCAGCAATGAGTACTCTCCTCATGTCTCTGTGTCACATTTTAGTAATTCTCATAATATTTCAAACTTTTTCATTATTATTAAATTGGTTATAATGATCTGTGATCAGTCTTTGATGTTACTATTATAATTATATTGGGGTGCCATGAAACATGCTCACATGAGATGGCAAAAATTCGTAAATGTGTGTGCTCTGACTGCTCCAACTGACTATTTCCCATCTCACTCCCTCGCCTCAGGCCTCTCTATTCCCTGAGACACAACAATATTGAAATTAGGTCAGTTAATAACCCTACAACAGCCTCTAAGTGCTCAAGTGAAAAGAACAGTTGCATGTCTCTCACCTGAAATCAAAATCTAGAAATGATTAAGCTTAGGGAGGAAGACATATTGAAAGCTGAGACAGGCCAAAAGCTAGGCCTTTTGTGCCAAACAGTTAGCCAAGTTGTGAATGCAAAGGAAATTAAAAGTGCTACTCCAGTGAATACATGAATGATGAGAAGGTGAAACAGCCTCATTGCCAATATGGAGAAAGTTTCAGTGGTCTGGATAGAAGATCAAACCTTACAACATTCTTTTTAGCCAAAGTCTAATCCAGATCAAGGCCCTAACTCTCTTTAACTCTATGAAGGCTGAGAGAGGTTAGGAAGCCACAGAAGAAAAGTGGGAAGCTAGCAGAGGTTGGTTCATGAGGTTTAAGAAAAGAAACCCTCTCTATAACATAAAAGTGCAAGGTGAAACAGCAAGTGCTGATATACAAGCTGCAGCAAGTTATCCAGAATATCTAGGTAAGATAATTGATGAAGGTGGCTACACTAAATAATAGATCTTCAATGTAAAGGAAGTAGCCTTTTATTGCAAGAAGATGTCATCTAGGACTTTCCTAGCTAGAGAGGAGAAATCAATGCCTGGTTTCAAAGCTTCAAAGGACAGGCTGACTCTCTTGTTAGGGGCTAATGCAGCTGGTGACTTAAAGTAGAACAGTGCTCATTTACTATTCCGAAAGTCCTAGGGCCCTTAAGAATTATGCTAAATCTACTCTGTCTGTGCTCTCTCAAAAGAACAACACAAGAGCACATCTGTTTACACCAAGATTTATTGAATATTTTAAGCCCACTGTTGAGACCTACTGCTCAGAAAAAAATATATCTTTCAAAATATTACTGCTCATTGACAATGTTACTGATCAACCAAGAGCTCAGCATAGGTCTAAGGGACTCCATAGGTTTTAGAAGCTCCTTGTTGGGAAATTACAGAAATGGCAAGTTATATAGAACTTTCAGTAACTGTTCTGGGATCTTCAGCCTCTAGGATTAATGAGTATATTTCAGTTCCTTTTGTGAATCATGTATTCTGGGGCTGACCAGCACGCATTATTTTAGTAAGTTATCACAATTTGGATGATTCTTAACTTCTTTAGAACCCAGAACAGTTATCTAAATAGCACACATCTGATATGAAATGACTTTGCCTTTTTGCCCACGAGAGACAGACCCCTGGAGAACCTTCACCTTGTCAGAAGAACCATAATTTTACAACACCACTTGGCTACATTAAACATTGCGAAGCCACCAAATGCTTTTTTACTTATGACATAAGTAACTCATAGTTGCTTGGATTTTTTCCTCGTTTTGGTGAACAATATTTTAAGCAATTTTGGTCAACCTTTTTAAATTTTGGATTTACATTTAAATTTGGGGGAGATAAATATGTTTTGTTCAATTAAGATTACAGACTCTCACATTAGTCTTTGAGCAATGGATAATTGTTCCCTTAAGGTGGGAGAAAAATGGCACGGTACATTTTCACTGGAGTTTAGAAAAAATTAAGAGGAATAATTATTTTTGACACTTTACCTGGAAAGAGGTCATCATTTAAAAACTCAGATGACTTTTCTCTGTATCTACCTACCATTTAAACTTGTAGTCATGAATCATTCACTCAAACCACAGTAGAAAACTGCATTGTGAGCTGATTTCTAAAGCATTTTGTATACATAGTAATATCAGAGCTCATGATCACTAGAGGAATCAAATGCGTACTGGTTACCAAATACTCAGTATTGGGCATTTCAAAAAACTGAAAGGAGACCAAATCTGTGTTTTTCATTGCTTTGAATCAGTAGTAAAACTAAGTTTCTCTAAAGATAAAGCAAGTTCTTTTTTCACTACAATAGGTGTGAGAGGACCAATAATACCTAACTGGGCAGGCTGGCAGACTGCTGTTCAAAGACAGTTGAATTACAGCAGCTATCATTTTGTCCCTTTTAGGTTACCTTACAAGTTTTCTTCTTTATGGATGCCCAAAACCGGCCTTTCAGAATGTGCCTAGATGAGAAATTCATTTCTAGTCATTATCACCACAACTTTACCTAGGAAACCAGCTCTGTTCCAAATCAGGACAAAGTAAAAGCATAGGTTTTCTATAGGCAAATGCAATTTTTGACTGGCTGTCCTCAGAAGCCATTGCCCCTGGTTGCCAGGTCTTTGCTGATGGAAAGCCAAGCCAGGCCACATTATTAGGTAGCTCAGTAACAGTTAATTATTAACTCCAGTGGAGAGTGGTTCACGAGATTACTGTATATGCTGTTACAACATGATGAACCCTCTGCTCATCAATTCAATTTTTTATCGGAAGTGTTGCTGCAAATATGGCATAAATTTCCTGGGCACAGCATTCAGTTCCACCTTATTATGCAGCACAGCTTCAAAGATATGAGGTTCCATGTCTAATCTTAATTTAATTTTAGAAGTCAGCTCTCTGGCTTGCTACAAGCTGCATTCCATTTCTGATGTTATCCACAATTCTGAGACCAACTAGAAATACCTGTGTGGATTGTGGTAGAAAAGAATAACCCTGGATCTGGAATAAAAGTGTAGCCTCAGAAATTTCCTGGCATTGGATCACAAGGTCAGGAAATCGAGACCATCCTGGCTAACACGGTGAAACCCCAGCTCTACTAAAAAATACAAAAAAATTAGCCAGGTGTGGTGGCGGGCACCTGTAGTCCCAGTTACTCGGGAGGCTGAGGCAGAAGAATGGTGTGAACCCAGGAGGCGGAGCTTGCAGTGAGCCGAGATCGCGCCACTGCACTCCAGCCTGGGCGACAGAGCGAGACTCCGTCTCAAAAAAAAAAAAAAAAAAAAATTTCCTGGCATTGTTGAGTCTGTGCTGCAACAAAGGCAGCTGGATTCCACAGCACAGTTTACATGTGGGTATCAGCATTTGTACACCCTCAGAATCTCCTATGAAGAGCATCATGCCAATTGCTAGCATCTCGCAATTCCCAGAACCAAGCCACTGGCCTTTCAGGAGAGAACTCTGTGTTCAGAGAAGTCCCTCTCTATTAGAGGAAATAAATAAGTTGATGCCTTTTTAATCTGAGCAGATGCATAGAATTTCCTATGGGGGATTCTCACAAGGATGTTTGTACTTGAATGTTTTTCTGCAAGAGAGAAGGAAGAGCCTGGTGTCCTCCTGGATCAAAAGTAGGGGCTTTTCATTAATTCATGATGAACAGCTATGTATCAAATCTATATCCACTTAAAGAGGTGGAAATTACTCTCTTGGTTTATTGGACCAGACAAGGACTGTGGGTCTCATTGGTTCTTAACAGAGCCTCAACAAAGCCATAATTACAGAAATTCTTCCAGGACCATAGACATTATTCAGGTTTTCTATTACCTAGAATCCACACCAGGAAAATTCTGTGCAGACGCAAATCAGACATTTTCCTGGGATTTATTTGTCGAGTGTTGCTTGGAAAGAATTCCCACAGCATAAAAATTATGCTTGGAGAAAAGAATGGAAGAATCAAAGTGAACCATGCTGCTTTTCACAGGAACAAAGCAATATAAAAAATAAAGCCTGCGAAGAACTATTTTCCTCCCCACTGCTACTCTCCTATCAAGGCATCTTCTTTCCATTTGTTGACCAGCCTCAATGTCCAACAGCTTCTTGGACCAATACTGCCACACTTTCTGCCTCTACAGAATTTGAAAATATGCTGAAGCTAACAAACAAGGAGTCTTTATATAAGTACCAAAAGTCTTTATATAGGTACATATTTGTAAGCGTGTGTGTGAATGTGTGCACACACACACGTGGGAGCGATGAAGTTTACTTCATCTAACCCTGTTAAGTGAAAATAACATTAAGCACTTCAAATTCAAGCTGCTAATTTGTTCCTCCATGATTTGGGGAAATCTTTGCAAAATTATCCAGTTGCTCATCTAGAAAAAGAAACATTCAAGAAGAGGCAAGAAAAGGATTTAAAAGAATAAAGGAGAACTTGCTATCCTCAACTTTAAAACTTGTTATAAAGGTGCAATAAATCAAACAGTGTGATGGCAGCACCAGGCTATACCAATGGAGCATAACAAAAGCATACACCAAAAAATTACATATAGTTTCTGCCTTGAGAGAGAGAGAAAGAGCACTCACATGTATGTGTGTGTGTGTGTGTGTGTGTGTATGTCATAGTTTATGATAATGTTGGAATTGTGTGATAGAGTAGAAAGAGTATGAACTTCAGAATCAGATAAATTCAAACCTGGATTTGAATTCCAGTCCATGCACTCTTGAGCAAGTTAATACTCTTACTGAATATTAATTACCTAAAATGGAATGGGGATGGTGATATGTATCTTTAAGGTGTGAAGATTTGAGAATCAAATGATATCCTACATGTATTAGTCAAGGTTTTTAGTTACAAGTGGCAGAGACATACTCTGGCTAATCTGGGCAGATGAGGAATTTATTCAAGGCTCTTGTGTTGCTTACAAAATTTCTGAGAAGGGCAGAGAAACAGTCTTGGGAAAAGGGAAGAACAAGGAAGGCTAGGCAGCAACCAGGACCACAGAAATTCATGCCCCCAAAGAACATGTGAGGACTGCCAGCCCTACCACTGAATCCTAGGTGTCACTGCTGGCATGGCCACATATGCTTCTAGACAGCAGTTGCTGCTGGATCTCTCATCAGAATGGCGTTGGCTTGGTCCATCCTCTTTGAATCAATAGATCCAGTTGTAAATTCCAGAGAGGGTCTGTTGATTGGTTGCTCCTAACCTAAGTGCAGAGGAGTCTGGGAAAATAAGTTCTGGCATTTTCAAGTTTTATAGTGAAGGCAAGCTCTCCTTCCCTAGCAAGATTCATAAGGTAGACAATTTATCAAATGCAGGAAGGAATTTCAGATTCTGGGTCACCTAGAAAAGGCACAAATCCATTACAAAACACATCAAAGCACCTGGTACATAATAGATATTCAGGAAATGGTGACAATTGATATTTTCACAAATCAGTGGGGAAAAGGAACAATTCATTATTCAACAAATGGTGCTGGGACCATTTGTTATTTGGGAAAAAAAATCTAAAATTCACCAAAATGAACTCCAATTGGATCAAAGATTAAAAAGAGATTTTTTAATCAAAGATTTAAATCTGTAAAAAATAACTTGACCCACTGTGCCCATCAATTCAGCCCCCAGATCCACCTGGAAAGGATGTTAATTTAAGCTCAGTGGGTTTTCTAATGGTGTCTCTTCCAGTTCTGGAAACACAGGAGAGGCCTACAGCCCATCACTTAGAACAGATTCACATGCCCCATTCTTAATTTTGCATCTGACCTCCAGTTGAAATCCTTCTCTTTTATTTACTGAAAATAAAATGTTAAAATAGTTTCTCACATGCTTAACTTCTACAAGTCTTTCTTTGGGTCATTCAACCAGCGTTGTGGATAATGTTACCAAGAGTGCTTGGTGGCTTGGATTCTATGTCTCCACTAAACTATAGGTTTCAAATGCAAGGGGCTTGTTTTACATATCTTTTTTTTTTTTCTATTACGCCTGGTACAATGCTTTCAACATAGGAGGCGCTCAATCTATGATTAAAGAAGAAAATGGAATTGCTGGTTAGCTGTTTCAAAATGTCTGGTAATGGTTTCAGCTTTGAGCACTAACTCAGATAAAGTACTAACCTCTCTGATCCTCAATTCCCTTTCCTTTAGAACAAGAAGAACACTTACATTGCCTTTACTCCCCCGAAACTTCACATAACAAACATTGATCATTTTGGGCTTGATGAAACAATTCATAGGTGACAGCTCTTAAGATCATAGATGGACAGCTTTCCAGAAGGTATACTACTCTTTCTCTTCTCTTATCTATAATCTTTACTGTTCCCAATTTCCATCTGCCACTCTTATGTCCAGTTCTGAAAAGCTAGTCAAGGATGAGTGAGGCTGGCCAAAAATTTTTCTTTTCTAGCTATGTTTCTTGGCAGTTACATTTTTCCTCTTAATTTGTTGCTTTTCACTATTGTTAGAATAGATATGTGATCTGAAACATCAATTTCCTCATGACTTAGGTGCATCTTGCTTTCTTTTTTGCCATCTAAAAGATCCTAATATTATTTATTTAAAGTTGAGAGAGCATTTTGTGTCTCTTGGATGCAAATAACTGTGAGTGTGTATATTATTATTGTTTCTATTGCCCAAAAGGAAAAAATTCATTTCTTATAGTACAATATTTTTATTTTTAAATGTTTATGGAGAAAAAAACCATTAACCATGATATATCCCTAAATAACACATGAGTAAGGGTTCACTGTGTCTGAAAAATTCTACTCAGCTCCAGATCTGAAAAAAGACCATTTTTCTGGCCTCTCTGATTCATCCCTGAGAATGAAAAGGACCAAAAGTCAGTTCTCTTTGGTACAAACTCTCTTTCATATTTTATTTTCTAATGCACAGCTAATTTCTAAATTAAGACCATGCTTACAAGAAAGGTTAGGAAGTTATTCACTTCAATCCATTAGTAGGTCTGTTTTTGATTGAACTTTTAAATAACTTTTGATAATTAGTACATCTTGTCTTTTAGATTTCAAATAAGATAAAATAATCAATTTTCTTTTTGATTTAAAATTATGCCAGATTTAGCCCAGTCAAAAGATTCCAGAATTTCTCCCAGCAAGACAAACACTTTGGAGAATGTTTTAATTCCCCACATGCGTGCTGACCATATACTCCCATTACCAAACTTTAAGTGATCTAAGTGTTGAACTATATTTGCGATTAGGTCAGGGGTCAGCGAACTTTTCCTCTAAAAAGGCAGAGGGTAAATATTTCCAGCTTTGCAGCCATTCGGTCTCTGTCCCAACACCTCATCTCTGCCATAATCATGCAAAAGCAGCCATTGATAATACGTAAGTGACTGAGTGTGGCTGTGTTCCAATAAAGCTTTATTTATAAACACTGAAATTTGAATTTCATATAATTTTTACATTACATGGTATACTATTCTTCTTTTGCCTTTTAAGGTATAAATGCCATAGTTCGTGAGTCATATAAAAATAGGCAGTGGGCCAGATTTAGCTGGGGTGACAGTTTGCTGACCCCTGCTTTAGGTGAACTGGGGATGGGCTTCTTGAAAAGTTTTCACTAAATAGCATATAACATTTATTTCAGAAAAACTTAATTGTGCTTTTTCTCTGCTCTCACACCACAAAAACCAATCAACATAGAAGACTTCTGTGACCAAATGTGTGGGTTTTTTTTCCCCACCATGAAGCAGTGGACACCAGCTGGGTGTCCTCCAAGTCAACTCTGACACTACCTGGAGATAGCTTCAGATTCCACAAATCGAAGGCTCAGTCACTAAAACTGGCCCCCACCTTTCAGACACCAGTCGAACTTCTGACCCACTGGCTTCAACTTGGGGTTCCCATGACCCCTTCTTAGATTAATTTGCTGGAGGGGCTCACAGAACTCAGGGAAACACGTTCACCAATATACTATAAAGGATATTACAAAGGATACAGATGAAGAGGTGCACAGGACAGGCATGAGGGAAGTGGGTGGAGCTTCCGTGCCCTCCCTGTGAGCACCACCCTCCGGGAACCTCCATGTGTTTGGCTATCCGGAAGCTCTCCAGACCCAGTCCTCATGAATTTTTATGGAAGCTTCATGATGTCAGCATTCCTTCCCCAGGGTATGGGGCTGGACCCTCTCTAGAATGAGGGGCTTATAACTGGCAATCATAAAGGCAGGGAAGATTAGAGTCCTGCCTTGGGGAAAGTGAAAGGAGAGCAGGAGAAGTTCAGATAGATTCTGTCTTCTGAGGCTTAACACACCCATCATTATAACAAAAGCCTGTAACAGGGTTTATGGGAGTTATGAGCCAGAAACCATGGACAAAAACAGATAGATAGATAGATGATAGATGATAGATAGATAGATAGATGATAGATAGATAGATAGATAGATAGATAGATAGATAGATAGATAGATGATAGATAGATTAGATAGATAGATAGATAGATAGATAGAAGATATATATGTAATATATAATATAGGTAATAACACCACAATATTGAATTCCAAACTTTATCATATTTTCCATAATTCAAGCCCAAATTTCTTCCATTTATGCCACGTACTCATTAAAAAGAAAGATGTGGCTGGGTACGTACTGACATTGAATGTTCCCAAGTTACATGTGTGCAGTAGACCTTTGTTCGTGTTTATAAAGGAAAACTTTATATACATATATGCCTCTATATCAGAAATGTGTAACAGTAGTTGCATCCAAGGGGGCAATTAGAGGACAAGAGTGGGCAGGTGACTTACTTTTCACCATACACTATTTTGTACCTTTAGACTACTGCAACACTTAAATGAAGCTATTATTTCTATAATATATTCATTTTTTAATGTTTAAATGCTGAAAGAAATGACTAGAGAGGTCCTGAAATCAGTGCTTAATATTCTCCAAATTAAAAGAATTGCCAATTCTGAACATATTTTATCAGATGACCTCTAGCTGATGAAAGGAGCTTGAACCAACAGCAGAATAACAGCCTGGACTAAAAAGGTGAGCATCTTCGTAAGTGCAGGGGTATATGGACAAGAAACCATTTTAAATGCAGAGGAAATTTTGACCTTTTTACAACTTTTGCCTTAAATTTTTAAAATCACCTCACAATCTAAAGATTTTTCAAAAGAGAAAATAAACAGGTGAACACGAAAGCAGGCCCAGCGACACTTTCTAAATTTTGTCATTAATTAGTGTTTCTATGCCCGAGAACCACCAGATCAGCAGAGCATAGCATTACCTGCATGCACTTAGAATTGGGGTCATCCTAAACATCTGTGGGCCCCAGCAAGGGTGCAAACAGAGGCCTCAGCCTATGGCTCACACACTTCTCTTCCTACCCCCACTCCCTGCAGCACCAGGAGAGCTGGCATGCCTGCATGTGGACACCACAGCCTGGGTGTTCAAACTCTGTCCGCCCTATTACCATCCTGTACAAAGAGCTGCCCCAGGCCACCTCATAAGGCTGGGATATGCACACTAGGTGAAGTTCAGGACAACAAATTCTGGCTGCTCAAAGCCCAAGAATCTGGAGCTTGGTCTATAAGGAGAGACACTGGACTCCAGTTGGGCGATTATCTTGGGTGGGACAGTTTTCTCTAAATAAGAGGACCCTGTGGATTGTACTGCTTCTTAAAACAAAACTGCTGCAAGCAAGACAGGAGGCCAAAAAAGACTATGTAAAACTCTAGCACCTGTGCAGTGGCTCATGCCTATAATCCCAGCACTTTGGGAGGCCGAGTGCCACATTTAAGTGTTGCAGTAGTCTAAAGGTACAGTCTAAAGGTGAAGCCAACATGGCAAAACCCCATCTCTACTAAAAATACAAAAATTAGCCTGGCATGGTGCCTGTAATCCCAGCTACTCGGGAGACTGAGGCAGGAGAATCACTTGAACCTGAGAGGAAGAGGTTGCAGTGAGCCAAGATCGCGCCACTGCACTCCAGCCTACGCGACAGCATGAGACTCCGTCTAAAAAAAAAAAAAGGAAGAAGAAGAAGGAAAAACGAGCTAGGTTTATTCAAGAGGCTCCACGAAAAAAGAGCTCTGTAGACAATAAACTTGGATGCTATATTATAGATCAGCACTGGACAACAAAAATATAATACGCACCACAAATGCAAGCCATGCATATAATTTTAAATTTGCTAGAGTGGCCACATGAAAAAGAAGTAAAGAGAAATAAGTAAAATTAACTTTAATAATACATTTTATTTCACTCAGTATATCTAAAATATTCATTCAACATGTAATCAAATAAAAAATGTATTGAGCTCTTAAAAAAAAACAAACTCTAACACCTGTGCTTTTGCAAAAAAAAAAAAAAAAAGAAAGAGAAAAAGAAGGAAGGGAGGAAGAGAGGGAGGGAGGGAGGGAGGAAAGGAGGGAGATGTTTCTCTAACTTTCCTAACAATTTCCTAACAAAGTCTCTTAATAACAAAAAAGGGTTAAAAGATAGTAATAGAGGCTTGGGCATGAGTCCAAAGCTAAAAATTCAAAATGTCTTTAAGTCTTATATTATCTTGAAACTTCACGTGATTTTCCCCCATTCTTTTAATAATGTCCTTTCATATTTTAAAACATGACTTAACACTTATGTTAATTAAACTTTTTGCCAAAAACCTTTCATTAAAAGTGGTGACCCAGGAAGACACATCCTGTTTACCCTTTCTTTTCAAGTGCTGCCAGCACCCTACTGAGTAGCCCAGCTTACAAATCACAATGTGACCAGCTTTATAGTCCAAAGTGAAAGTCAACAGAACCTCAAATCTGACTCTGATTTCCAGGGTCAGTCTCACCTATAAAAGTGAGACACAGGTAACACTGAAGCACAGGCTATAGGTTCTTTGGTGGGAGAAAAAAATTAGCTTGTGTCTGCCAAAATTTTATTGAAGCCCCTTGTGCTTATTTCCTTGATGGGAAAGTAATCTTCACACAATAAAATAAGACAATGAATTTTAAAGTGCCTGGAAGAGTCCTGGCTTATAGTAGGCCCTCAATAAATAGATGGAATTCTGATTTGAATCTGAAGTCTAGATAAAAACCTTTACCAATGAGTATGTTTCTGGTGGTTTAGAATGGGAGTGTATAAATTGTAATTCATGGGCCAAATCCAAACCAAAGCCTGGGGAGAAAAAAGAGAGAGAACAAGCAAGACAGAATGCAACAGAAACTGTATGTGGCCCACAAAACCTAGAATATTTGCTGTCTGAGCCTTTACAAAGTTTGCCAACCCTTGGTTTTGGAGCAACCATGAGGGCAAATAATGACTTAGAGATCCAGTCCCAGAAAGAAATCAGGTAGCAAACTGAGACAGTATCAATGAGCTATTTTCACAGCAATGCTGCATAATAAACCATCCCAATTCTCCATGTCTTAAAATAACAATGTTCATACATCTGTGGGTCAGCTGGGCTCAGCTGAAGCAGCTCTGCTGATCTTGGCTGACTCGCTCCTGCATCTGTGGGTTGGATGAGGGAGTTAACATAGGCTGCACTAGGCTGGGGAAGTTGACTCTACACTGCAAGTTTGTGGGTCTGGATCCTCTTTACTGTCTCATCCTCTTTGGACCAGTGGGCTAGCCAAGACATGCTCTTCTTGTGGCAGTGACAGAGGCCAAAAAAGAGTGGAAATACGTGACAGCTGTTAGGGACCTAGACTTGGAACTAACAGATTGTCACGTACTTCCCCTGGATGCCACTGGTCAAAGCAAGCCACACATGGGAGCCCAAAGTGGAGCAGTGGGGAGGTATTCTCCTCCAGTAGAGGAGCTAAGATGGCAAAGATGTGAATAAGGGAGGGTGGAGAACCTGGGTCAATAATGTAAATTTAAATTCAATTCAATGCTTACTGAGCACCACACAGGCCAAGCATTCTTCTAGGTCCTGGGGATTTGTCAGCAAGCAAGACTGTTTATCGTCCTTGCCATAGGAGCTTAATTCTAATGGGATGTGGAGGGGGCTTAATATTCCGTGCTACCCTTTCTTGCTCATTTGGCTCTGGTTCACGGGGGGGTTACTTGTTGGCATATCTGTTGCTGGCCAGGAGGAATCATCTGGCCTTGACCAGCTTTCTGTCCCCCAGTATTCAGCACTGGGCTTTGGGCAAGGTAAGTGCTCAGTAATAAATGAATGAGTGAGTGAATGAAGTATTTTTTTTAATCTCTCTTTTTTAGGAATCACTGAATCCCTGTCAACTCATCTACTGGTGGAAAGGAGGAAAACAACAGAAATTCAGATCTCCAGATTAGCAGACAATGCAAGGCTGAGATGCAGAGCAAATGACAAGTGACAGTGAAACTGGATTTAAGAGAATTTGAATCATTTGGGCGAGAGAGCCCGCAGATGGCGCATGCTATTCAGTGTGGAAAAATGGGTCATTGCTCCCAGAGCAATTACCATAGCCTAAAAGACCTGTGAGAAGAGCAGAGCATTTGTGCTGCAGGCTGATCAGGGAAGAATTAGGGGAGATTTGTAGGGACTCCAACGCTGTTACGACAGCACCCACGTGGCTCATGCTCACACAGGGTAATAAACCAAGCTCAAGAGAGAGTGCTGTGCCCAATGAGGTCTGTGGCCATGGCCTTCCCTGGATAAAATGAGGGCAGCCCCACCGCACAGCAGAGAACATTTGTTAAGGCTGGCCCGTGAGCACAGTGCTGCTGTCATCATGGTGCCGGAAAGCTAGAGTCTGTGGAAAACGCAGTGTGCTGAGGTGGCCCTGGGGTGGCCACAATTGCTCTGTACAGGAAGGTGGATATCTTCATTCTGGTCCCCGCTCTACTCCCTGAAAAAGGCTTCCTGACCTTAGTTTCTCTATCTGTGAAATAGGTACTGAGATACTTGCTCTGTGTAGGTTACAGGATTTTAGTGAGGATTGAGAGAACCAGCAAGTGCAAAAACAAACCAGAAACTGTCAGCCTTCAACCAAAATAAGGATGACTCAGGGAAGATGAGTAGGATTTGGTCTCATCTCAAGCAAGACAATGATGCTCTGGGTTTGGGGAAGGGATGGAATGTGTGAGGATAAAGAAATCTTCAGGATCATGAAAGAGACTGTTTTCAAAGGAGGATAAGTGTGGAAAATAAGTTACTCTTGAGGGTAATTAATTGAAACAGAGGGTGAATGAGTCCAAAATGCACCTACATCCCTTTCAAATTGAAAGGAACAGAGAGCTTAAGAAAAGAGGGAAGGGGCAAGGAAGTAAAGATCAATGTTAAAAAGGCAAACATACTCTTTTCTTTAAATGAGTGTGACCTCAGACGTGGGGTTAGCACAGACAGGCGTGTCCCAGCCCCATAATTCTCTTTCTAACCTACTAGCTGTGTTTGCGCAGGCGCCTGCCATTGGGAAGTGCTCTGCGAGCCTTCCTGGGATTGCGCCTCATGAGCCATCTCCTGTCACTGCTTGTATTTCAAGACTACCTCTTCCTCTCCCTGACCTGTGAGATGCTAAGAGGAGGAGGGATGGGGTGTCATGCAATATGGAAACCACTTTAAACATCCTCTGGGCTGATGGCAATAACAAAATTTATGTAATCCATGAAAGCACAGAATTGGGTAATAAAACTGGATAAATCATTTCTCTTTGTGAAGCAAATTCTCACCAACTGCCACCCAGATCATAACATATGAGGAGCACTGCTCTTCACCTGAATGTACCTGCCCCCACCAAAAATGAAGTGCCTTGATGCCTCTGAGGATTATGCAGATGTGGGCATTATTTATACATCTGTGTGATGCATCAAGTATCAGAAGGTGTCTCCGGGCATGAGTCACAAGGCCTCTAAAAGCAATGACTCTTCTATAGGGTTTTACATTATGGTGATTTTCCGTAAATCCTGCCAGAGCCACACAACAGGCCAAGAGCAATTAACATTAATTAAATGATCCCCATAAAGAGGTTGCCTCACTGACACATTGATAACCTCTAAATGCACTTAGCCTGCTACATTCTTGAGGGTGTTCCTTCAGCTGCTCCGGGGGCACTGGGCAGGCTCCTGCTGCCCTGGGCGGCTGCACACACACGTGGAACACCACTGTTCCTGCTGCGATGTGTGCATAAGAACTACCTGGAGATCATGCTAAAATGAGATTCTGATTCAGGAGGTCACAGATGGCACCTGGGATTCTGCATTTCTAATAAGCTCCTTGATGATGTTGACACTGCTCATCCCCAGACCGCACTTTGAGAAACAACATTGTACAAAGCCCCGGACACAGACCCGGGGAGTGCGGGAAGGGGGTGGCCTGGGTTGGGTACAGGAGAGCAACTCTAAACATCCAGTGCGTTGCTAATGTGCTGGCCTTTCCAGCCTGCTTTTGTTATCCCCTGGGAACTACCAGTGAAGAGAACTAAGCAAGCAGGACATTGTGCAGATGCTAGGGTTAACATCAAAGCTGATCAAAACCAGCTTCTGAGAAAAAAAAAAGGAGTCCAGGAATAGCTCCACCCTCATCCCCTCTGCACTTTGCACCTGTCTTTTAGAGAAATCACCTGGGATTTTCTAGAGAAAGCCACACCCCACCATTATGAAGGACTTGGAGTTGGAGCTTTTTCCAAGATGGAAGGGTGGGCACCAGAAGACAACCTCTTTAGTGGCACCAAGAACCCCTGTCCCTAGGCAGAGAGACACTTCTCTGTCTTTACACCGCAGGGCACGATGATGAAACTGGATTTAAAGGCTGGCACACGGCCAGTAATGAGGGCCTGGGTAAGGAGCTGGGGACTATAAAGGCCAAGAAATCAGTGTGTAGAGAGAGGAGGCAGGAAGAATGTGAGTAGTGGGTGCATCAGGAATGGGCAAAGGTCAAACATTTGAAAAATAGCCCGAGAAGCTTTGGCAGGGACTTCCTGACTGTGGAGTGGTGACAGCCGTGAGGAGGTGACTCAAGTGTGGCAGCCAGCAGAAGGAAAGAGCACTCGGTCAGGGCCGGGATGGGAAATTTAGAGAAAATAGTACAGAGAGAAGTTAGGAAGCTACCAGGGCCCATCTCGGGGAGCAGATGTGAGTTTGTGGCAGCCCTATGAAATTGTAGGCCAATCAGTTGTAAAATTATATCACAATGTTATAAAGATGTGGCTGCAAAAAGCATCAGTAACAACTGGGAGTGGAAGGTTTCCATTTTAATTCAGTAATGACATGGATGAAGTTAGAAATGTCTCATGAGTCCACAGAAAGGGGTTTGGATACTTTTCTTAAAGTAACCTTGTAGCATTTCCTGATCAAAAATAAATTCAAGCATGAAAATATTGGGGAAGGAAAACGGGAACGTTCACTTTGGTGGATGAGATCTTAGAAAAAGAAGTCACAGAAGAAGCAGAGGAGAAGGCCCAGGGATTTTACACAGAGAATTCTTGGGATTCCTCAGAGGCTGGAGTCATCTGACCAAGAAATGTGCCCTTGGGTCTGTAGCCTTTTTCTTCTCTCTGACACCCTTCCTCCGTGGATTTTCAGTGCAACACAAGCCAAGTTGACTATTAATAGAGCAAGAGCAATTTTACCAAGGGAGGTGGTGTTTAATTTAAAGAGACGTCAAAGAGTGAGGGGCAGATGGCTGGGCAGGCAGTGCTTCCCAATGACCTTGGTGAGCCCCTGACTCATCCCAAATTTTACAGATCCAGAAATGTGCTCTGACGAATGAGCCCTGAGTTGATCAAGCTTTAGTGAAAAAATGAGAAATGGATAAGCCAGGGGCCTGCTTATTAATTTCTAGTAGATCTATGGGTAGCTTGAGAAATGAGAACAGTTATCAGTTCAGGTGATAATTTCTGGAAAGGTGTTCAACTCAAGGGACTCAATTATATATCTCAAGATCACCAACATGTGGAAGATCCCAAACCTTAAAGCTCGAACAGAAAAATAAACAAGTAATTCTCAAAACACTCCTTCCTCACGCCATAGTGAATGACCAATTCTTGTTTATCCCACTCTACCTTCCCATAAATTTAGTGCACCCCCCTCTCCTGCAAGCACAGCTTCACTCTTACTGGTTATTTGATTGATTTCCTAGGGCTGCCTTAACAAGGTACTACGATTCAGCGGCTTAAAACCAGAAGTTTAGGGCTGGGTGCGGTGGCTCATGACTGTAATCCCAGCACTTTGGGAGGCCGAGGCGGGCGGATCACGAGGTCAGGAGATGGAGACCATCCTAGCTAACACGGTGAAACCCCATCTCTACCAAAAATACAAAAAAATTAGCTGGGCCTGGTGGCGGGCGCCTGTAGTCCCAGCTACTCGGGAGGCTGAGGCAGGAGAATGGCGTGAACCCGGGAGGTGGAGCTGGCAGTGAGCCGAAATCGCGCCACTGCCCTCCAGCCTGGGTGACAGAGCGAGAGTCCGTCTCAGAAAAACAAAACAAAACAAAACAAAAACACCAGAAGTGTATTCTTTTCTCACAGTCTGGAGGCCAGAAGTCCTAGGTCAAGGTGCCAGCAGGGCTGTGCTCCCTCCGAAACCCATAGGGTGTCACCCTTGCCTCTTCCTATCTTCTACTGGCTTGCTGTCAACCTTTGGCTTTCCTTGGCTTATAGCTACCAACTCCCATCTCTGCCTTCATTGTCACATGGCATTCTCCCTGTGTGTCTCAGTGTCTCTTCTCCTCTTATAAGGACACAAGAAGTCTATCCTACTCCAGTATTTCATCTTTTATCTACATCCGTTATCCTCATCTTAACTAATTACATCTGCAACAACCTTATTTCCAAACAAGGTCACATTCTGAGGCACTGGGGGTTAGGACTTCAACTTTTTGGGGGGACATAATTCAACCCATAACATAACCATAACCATAACCATAACTGTAATGCCACAGTGTGGTTCAATTTCCAGGCCGGCGTTGAGATAATCATGGCTAAGTCCAGACCCTGGCTTTAAGGATTCCACACTCTATTGAAAGATATATATATTTATGTGTATATATATATATATAATATA
This sequence comes from Symphalangus syndactylus, assembly GCF_028878055.3. NCBI lineage: Eukaryota > Metazoa > Chordata > Mammalia > Primates > Hylobatidae > Symphalangus > Symphalangus syndactylus. The sequence continues at coordinate 125,120,488 of NC_072426.2, read as the reverse complement.
TATATAAAATATATATAGTAACATATACACATATATAGTAACATATATATACACACATACATATATACATATAATTATGTTACACATAATGTAATATAAGTAATGTAATCATTCATATATATATATATATATATATATATGAAAATTTAGTTGGCAATTTTCCCCTGGCTCCAGGAAAAATCCCCAGACCAATGAAACCACAAAAGCCCTGGTATGGATCCCAGCAGAATCAGTGTGTATTTTAAGTTTCCCTGATATAATGATTAATTGTATATCAACTTGACTGGGCCACAGGGTACTCAGCTACTTGGTCACACATTATTCTGAGTGTGTCTGTGTGGGTGTTTTGGGGTGAGATTAACACTCAAATCGATACACTGAGTGAAGCAGATTGCTCTCTCCAATATGAGTGGATTTCTTCCAGTTAGTGAAAAGCCTGAACAGAATAAAAAACCTGATCCTCCCCTGAATAAAGGGAATTCCTCCTGGCTGCCTATTGTCGAGCTGAGACGCTGGTTTTTCTTTTTTTTTTTTTTTTTTTTTTCCTGCCTTTGGACTTGAACTGAAACATTGGCTCTGTTTAGGGCTTGATCCTTCTGGCCTTTGGAATGGAACTACACCATCAGCTCTCCTGTGTCTCTAGCTTGCCTACCACAGATTTTGGGACTTTTCAGCCTCCATAATTGCATGAGTCAATTCCTTATTATAAATATCTATCCTATATATTCTTTCATATATACATTCTGTTGATTCTCTTTCTCTGGAGAAAACTCTTAACTAATACACCACGTGGTTCTAATATGCAACCAATGTTAAGAACCACTGACCCGTAAATCACAGATAAGAGAATGATTAATTCTGTCTGCGGAGGTGACTTCACAAAAGCCATCGCATTTCAGGTGGGCCAGAAAAAACATGAGTATCATCTGCCTTGCCAAACAGATAGAGGCAGAGGAAAGGTATTAGCAAGAGAAACAAAGAAGACAGGGTGGGGACGAAGGAAGGAATAATTGGAGATGAAATGGATGGGTTGGGCCTGATTCTGCCTTGCTGCAAATGTCATGGTTAAATAATACACGGAGCCACTGAAAAGTTACCCAAGGGAGAAATGTGCCATTACTGTATTTTAGAAAAAAAAAACATCTGAAAGCTGTGTAGATGAGGGGAGAAAAGACTGAAAGTGAGAGAGAAATTTAGGACATCACTGTAAAAGCCTGTTATGGAATGAATGTTTGTATCTTCCCCAAACTCATATGTTGAAGCCCCAACCCCCAATGTGATGGGACTAGGAGGCAGGACTTTGAAAGATAACTAGGTTTAGCAGGGGTCAAGAAGGTGAATGGGGCCCTCATGGTGGGATTAATGCCCCTATAAGAAGAGGAAGAGGTACCAGAACATCCTGTCTCCTCCATGTGAGGACACAGCAAGAAAGCAGCTGTCTGCAAGCCAGGAAGAAGGCCCTCACCAAGAACCAAGTCTTTCTGCATCTTCATCTTGGACCTCCCAGTCTCCAGAACTGTAGAAATAAATGTCTATTATTTAAACCTCCCATTCTATGGTATTTTGTTATAGTGACCTGAGCTAAGCAAAGCCCAAGCAAGAGATGGTGTGGTCCTGGACTAGCTAAAAGGTTTTTCTGTGTGTTTTAGAACTAGATTCAACAGGATTTTGGTGACTAGGCTTGGGAAATGAGGAGGAGAGGTCAAATGTATCTTCAAAGTTGTTAACATGGGTGACTGGGAAGATGGTTGTGTTAAGATTGGGAATACAGGAGGAGAAGCAGATTTTGTGGAGAACATAATGAGTTCAGTTTTGGACACTTAACTTTGAGGTGCCGCCAAGTATTTGCTTAGACGTGTTCAGTCAGCTGATAAAAATAGATGAGTAAAAGCTCCCCAAGGCCCCCCCAGAAGCTGAGCAGATGCTGGCACATTCTTCCTGTACAGCCTGCAAAACTATGAGCAATTAAACCTCTTTTCTTATTAAATTACCCAGTCTCAGGTATTTCTTTATAGAAACACAAGAATGGCCTAGCACAAGTGTACTTACACAAAGCTAGATGGCATAGCCCACTACACTGGGGCTATATGAAATAGCCCATTGCTCCTAGGCTTCAAACCTATACAGCCTGATACTGTACTGAATACTGTAGGCAGTGGCAACACCATGCTAAGTATTGGGTGTCTATATATACCTAAACATGGAAAAGCTACAGTAAGGGTACACTATAAAAAATTCAAAATGGTGCACCTGTATAGGGCATTTATACCATGAATGGAGCTTGCAGGACTGGAAGTTACTCTGAGTCAGTGAGTGAGTGGTGAGTGAATGTGAAGGCCTGGGACTTTACTGCACACTACTGTAATCTTTATAAACTCTGTAGACGTAAGCTACATTACATTTATCTAGAAAATAATAAATTAACTTACAGCCTTCAATAATAAATTAACCTCAGCTTACTGTAACTTTTTTACTTTATAAGTTTTAAAATTGTTAAAAACTTTTTGACTCTTTTGTAATAACACTTAAAACAGGAACACATTGTACCAATGTCTGAGAAATATATTTTCTTTATATCCTATTTTAAAAGCATTTTTCTATTTTTAAAATTACGTAAATTTTTTACATTTTAAACTTTATTGTTAAAAACTAAGATACAAACACAGACTAGCTTAGGCCTACATAGAGTAAGGACAATGAATCTCACTGTCTTCCACCTCCACATCTTGTCCCACTGGAAGGTCTTCAGGGGCAGCATGGAGCTGTCATCACCTATGCTAACAATGCCTTCTTCTAGAATAGCTCCTAAAGTAACTGCCTGAGGCTATTTTGCAGCTAACTTTTTTCTAAGTAGAAGGAGTACACCCTAAAATAACAATTAAAAGTATAGTGTAGTAAATATATAAACCAGTAACATAGTTTATTATCATGATCAAGTATTGCATATGCTAGACTTTCATGTGGCTGGCAGCACAGCAGGTTTGTTTACACTAGCATCACCACAAACAGGTGAGTAATGCGTTGTGCTACAACTTTCCCATGGCTACAACCTCTCTAGGTGATGGGAACGTTTTAGCTTCATTATAATCTTATGGGACCACCATTCTATATGTGGTCTGTTGACATAAACATTGTTATGTAGTATATGACTGTATGTTCGTCCCACGGAGGTCAAAGGGGAGGGACTTAAAATATTTGCCGAAAATAATATAATCTAAAATTTAAAAAAATGATTGATTTTGTCAAGTGTTTCAAAGATGTCCAGTAATTAGAGGGAGGGGAAGGGAGGGGAAGGGAGGGGAGGGGAGGGGAGGGGGAAACGGGGATAGCCTTGACTATCCCTGGAGTAAGTGATGAATAATCTAAAACATTATATTTTATTTTAAAACAATTATAAGTATATCATAGAGCAGAAGGAAAGGTTAACATAAATTTTAAAGATTAAGAGGAGAATTCAAGGAAAAGTATTTTCAGGTACATTTAGAACTAGAGCCCAGCAGCACGCATCCTTCTCTTCTGCCACTAGGGGCACTGTGCTGGGAAAGTCTGAGGCAGCGCCACCTTCCTGAGAAGATGCTCAGAAACCTCAGCTGAAGAAACTACCGAGTGAGCCTGAGCCTAAATACCAACCCAGGAATTCATAACAATCTTGGTCATCCAGCGACTTTTTTTTCTTTTTAGAAAAGGGAAATTGTTGAAGGAAATTTAGGATTTTGCAGGAGTCATGAATCTTACTGGTTCCCAGGATTTCTTTTATTTCTTTAGAGGGAAATTATTCGGTGGTACAAAACACCTTTTAACAATAAGCCTATAAAGGAAAAGAAACATCCTCCCATTTGGCTAACTGAGAATTCAGATAAGTGGCACTCTGTTCCTCTTGTCAAGTCATTCCAGTGATTGTTTGATCAGTAGTGACCTAGTATACTTTGTCTAAAAATATAGCATATCCTCATTCTCTGGGATAGGCTATATTTTTGAAATTTTTGAAAATGGGCCACTACCATTTCAAGACCTTTTTCTCTACAAAATATATGTAGTTCCTTAACTTGTCACTTCTTTAAGAGAAAACCCAGGGCATCCACACGGCCCCTGTGGACAGTAGTCATCAGGACCTCCGTTTCCTCAATGAGTTGGGCTAGATGATCTCTACAGTTCTGTCTCCAAGGGTCTCAGAGTCTCTAAAAGAATTGCCAGAATCAATGCTCTGCCTCACTTGCTATAATAGTTCATTACATTGATGGCCCCCAGTGAAATACCCCTCCTGATATACACACCTCCTGGAAGTCAGGACCTCATGTACTCCACTCTGGGTTGGGGATGTGACTTGCTTTAACCAAGAGAGTGCAGTGGAAGTGATGTTGCACCTGTTTCAGGACTCAGCCTTAATAAGACCTGGCAACTCCTACTTCTGCATTCTTAGGAGCCCTGAGGTGCTATAGAAGATGTCCAGCCTCTCTGCTGGAGAGATCATTTGGAGAAGTCCAGGCCCCTGAGTTCTCAAGATGAAAGAGAGAGAGAAAGAGAGAGAGCGAGGTCCAGCCATGCCAGCATTCCTGCTGAGTCTAGGCCACAGCTGTCCAGCTAGCTAAATGCAGTCATATGAGTGACCATTGGCAAGGCCAGCAAAAGAACCACCAAGTTGAGCTCAGCTCTAATTGCAGAATCATGAGCAAATAAACTGGTTATTGTTTTAGGTCACTAAGTTTTGGGATGGTTTGTTACACAGAAAATAGATAGCCAAAAAAGAAATACAAGTATGATTCTATAAAACAGAGGTTGCAAGGATTGTATTATATGTCAAAGTCTGACCCTTTTCCTTGTGGGGATGATAAAAGGTGGTATAGCTAATTTACTCCCAACCTATAACTGTATTAATCATCTTTTTATTCTGTATTTTTGATGTTTTGATATCTCAGGACCTTGCTGACCCTGGAGGGACTGCTCCTCCCAGGGACAGCCATGCCTAGAGAGAGTAAATATGCAAACTTCCTTTTCAAATGCAGATCAACCAATCGGAGCCTATACCCCCAACCACCCCCTTTATTAGGCTCTCACACTCTGGGTCACTGTCCACCTGCCCTAATCACCCCAGGGCCAGGAGCCAAGCAACTAGAGACAGCTCCTGTGCCCCGGAGCCACTAAAATGGTTCAAACCAGCTAGTCCTAAGCCTGCTTACCCTGCGTGCCTGTTCCTTCACAGAAACTACAATAAATACTCTCGCCCACATCTTCCCCTCTCCCTCTGCCTCCTGATTGATCCCAGTGCTTCTCCAGGTGGCCCTCCATGGTGTGGTGTGCCCTTCCCCTTGGGATCTGTAAGTGTAACAAACTATCTTTTCAATGGCCAGTTCTTCCCTCATCTGTTAGCCTTGTCATTCCTGAATTATAATAGAATCTACATTTTAAAAAAATAAACTTTGAGTATAATTAAGTGGGCAAATCCATAGCCAGTGTGACTCTCACAGGTAATAAGATGGTCTAGGCAGAGGTGACTGGGAAGAACCAGAACATTGTGCCACTAAAAATAACAACTATTATTTTTTAACGTTCCCCATTGTCCTCTAGATAACTCCAGGAGGTGGATTTTATTGTCCCCAATCATCCAGAAGGGAAAATTAAGGCTTAGATTAAATAACATGCCACTAGCAAGTGGCAGAACTAGGATTCCGACCCAGTTTTCCTCTGATCCAAAACCAGAACTCTTTTCCTAAGCTGTCCCAAGGAATGAGTTTTCTATTTTTAATCACCGTTTTCTGATTATAAAAGTAATAATTCTCATTGACAATTTGAAATATAAAGAAGAAATGTAAAATCACTCATTTAAGTATTCAGAGATAACCACTGTCAACATTTTGGTGTGTGTCTTTCCAGTCTTTCTTCCATGCATATTGTACAGATTTTACAAAACTTAGATTAAACTCACAATCTCTTATCACCTACTTTTAAATCTATCAATAGATTGTGAGCATTTTACCATGCCATTAAATGTTCTCCTAAGATAGGAACTTTAATGGCTAAATTTTAGTTTCCCTGTTTATAAATACAAGAGCCATTTATTAATCCTCCATTTGTTATCATGTGAATTATTTATAATATTTTGCTACTGAAAGTGCTTTGATGAGCATCATCATCTGTCCTGATACATAATATTTTGTGAGCATCTCTGATTAAAACTTTAGGATAAATTCCTCAATGTAGAATTGCTAAGTCAAAGGATATGCATTTTTGTTTTTTGTTTGTTTTTTTGTTTTAATTGAGACAGAGTCTCACTCTATTGCCCAGGCTGGAGTGCAGTGGTGTGATCTCAGCTCACTGTAGCCCCCGCCTCCCAGGTTCAAGTGATTCTCATGCCTCAGCCTCCTGAGTAGCTGGGATTACAGGTGCTCACCACCACACCCAGCTAATTTTTGTATTTTTGGTAGAGGCGGGGTTTCACCATGCTGGCCAGGCTGATCGTGAACTCCTGACCTCAAGTGATCCACCCGCCTCAGCCTCCCAAAGTGCTGGGATTACAGGTGTGAGCCACCACACCTGGCCCTGGATATGCACGTTTTTAAGACTTCTGTTACTTGTTTGTCAGATTTCCCTCCAAATATGTAGTACCTGTTTCCACTTATCCCAGAGTTCTTTGTTTTTAACATAACATGACTTCCTTCTAGGGACTGCTCTGTGTATAGTTTTGCATGTGTGTATGATTGAAACACACACAGGGTCCTTTCCATACTCAGTTCAAGCAGAGTGTAGTCTTTGATTAATATCTATAGTTCGTAAATAGAGAGGCCCCTTAGACTTGAAATCTCTATTCCAAAAGAGAACTCGGTTTCCCAAAAGGGCTCACTAGCTGGCAGTGGAGTAACTATTGTTATTCAGTCATACAGAATTATGACACATGACTGCCTATATTGCTTAAATAACAGTTGTATGTGCACTCCTCCAAGTATATTCAGATTATGTGTACTGTAGCTGTGTACAGTAAGTTCGGAGGGAAGGCCAGTAAGCAATGCATCCCATTTCCACAAAGGAAGGGTGTCTGGAAGAGGTGGCATTTTAACTGATTCTAAAGAACTGAAGAGATTCACAGAGTCCCAGAATGCAAATAGAAGGCTGTATCACTCCCCCTACATCTATAGGCAAAGGAATATGATACTTACCTGGTATGACCTAAAGTGTCTCCCAAACCGACTCGTTCTCCCAAATATCACTGCCGACACACACCAGGCCTTCTGTGCCCTAAATTCTAAGTAGTAACACCTTGGCCTTCAAACTGAAAGTTGCCTGTTAAGATGCAAATAGATGAGTCAGAAGGGCATACCTTACACCATTAGCTGCATTAACAAGTTAACTCAAATGAGCTTATCAAACAGCTGGAGTTCCCTACAGAGGCCCCAAGAAAATGAGATCAGAGTATGCGGTATTACTACTCAGTGTCCAAAGTCAAGGTAGAGTGACAAAGAAGTTTCCTGGATGACCATGGAGAGAAGGACAGCTCTGGTGCAAAAGAGACAACATAGAGTGTTTTTGAGGACCCTGAAGAGAGTTTTCAGTGTGGTTCGGGCTATTAGTTGGACTTGTTGGACTGAAACTTTGATCCCATTCCCTGCTGATAACCACACTAGTTTGTAGCTTCCATTTTCTGCCAACGACAGAACTTCCAGCAAACAAATTATTCTAGGTGGACGCACCTTTTTCTTCTTCCTCCCACAGGTATATACAGGTAAGTATCTGAGACAGGCTCTGCAAAGATCAGGTCACATCTGTTAACAAGGCACTGGTTATATCAATGGCAACTCTGAGACGATTTCTCTGTGCTGAAGTAAGGCACTAAATATAATAGCTTCTTAACTGGCACATTGTTATCAGTATTATTATGGCTTCTCTTCATGCCTGTCACTGGATTATGGTAATTTTTTTTAGTCATAGGTTTTAATCGGAGTTGAAGTCTCTGAGTTACTGACAGCTTGGGAGAGCTGTAAATGCTCTAAGATTGACTTCCCACTGTCACAAAATCATAACACAAGCAAAAAGTAGAGGTTCTCTCAAGCCTCCTCATGCCAATTAGAAACAAAGCAACTTTCTAAACAGCAGGCTTCTTTTCCAGCAGGCTTCACAGTAAAGGAGAGGGAGGCAGAAGGCACCTACCTCTCTCCTCGTCCTTCCTCTGAGGTTCAGTGCAAGAAACAATGACCCTGGCAAAGACAATAAGAGAAGCAGATACTGCAATTTAGCTAATAGTGTCTACAGGAAGCTAGAAATCATTCCTTTGACATGCTGTGATACTGAAACAGCAGCAGGCCTTGGTGAGTTCTCCTGACCTTGCAGCAGCTGCTCACAGACATTGACTATGGTCACTTATTTGAATAACCACAATAGAGCTGGGAAAATGAGTCATGTTAACTATCCCCTTTGGAGGTTATGAAACAGAGGCAGTGGCACCTCTGGCCTTGTCTTCTTGTCATCATGGAAGTTCCTTCCTGACCAAATGCGACCCCCAGCTGGGAGGCATCTAGGATTAGGCCAAGTGTTCGAGATTACTAAATCTCTTTTCTGTCACCATGGAGAAGTTGTATGAGACCACAGTACCAATCTCAGATAAACCCCAGCTATTTTTTCATTTTGCCTTTGGGGTCCTTCTACTTCTTCCATTTGCAAGCCTTTCCCGCTTTCTAGTACCATCATCCTTAGGCCTCCCATGACCAGAATAGACCATTCTGGCATCTAACTTAAGTTAGTCCTTTACATCCATCCAAATCCTTATTTGCCTGAGGTCCTGTTCTCAATTTAACAGGATTGAAAACTCAAGTAATTATCACAGAATGAGATGACCTGAATATATCAGCCAGGATAGGCTAGGTTATGCTGCAGTGATAAACAACCCTAAAATATCAGTGGAAAAATGAGGGTTTCTCATTCATACTGCATATCCACCAGAGGTTGTCAAAAGACTCTGCTCCCCAGAGTAACTCAGTAACCCAGGCCACCATCAGTGATCCAGATCACCATCTTAGAAGTCACCACCATCATCCCCAAGAAAGGAAAGGAACTAGAGTCTTATTCTGGCAATTAAATGCACTGGCTGAGAAATAGTATTACTTCCACTCACAAGTCATTAGCCAGAATTCATCACATGACTTCATCCAACCAAAAAGGGGCCAGGAAGTACAATCCTCTTTTGTGCATCAGAAGGCACACAGCCAGAAATATTTGATAGGTTGCATAAATGATGAACATGACAATTATTTTGCACTAAGGAAAAAAATGAAGATTTGCAGGGTAAAGAGTTACCCCTCCTAGTGCTGTTTGCTGTTACAGTAAAGCTTACTGTGTTCAGTTCTCTTGCACTAGGCAGGATTGACCAGACAATGGAAAAAAAGAAAAAACTCTCCCCAGTTCAGATCCTATGCTTGCTTTATTTGCTCACAGTTCTCAAAGTGGTTTCCCAGAGTGAATCCAAAATTATACAAATATGTGCTGAAGATGAAAATAATAAGGATGAGAATATATGCTAATCAACTTAAATTTGGTGGGGAGGAGGGAGGTACAGTGGAAGGAGAGTGAATTGGAAGCCTAGACAGAAAACTGAAAGGGATTTTGTACTTATCTGAGATGATAAAAACAAAGATGGATAAGGGTAATTTTTGCTACTAGCTGCTAGCTTTCTGGAAGCATGAAAAAAAAAAAGCCAGGATGAAGATTGCATCAGTCTAAACACAAAGCAGTTCAGGCTTGGGCAGAGTTTGAAGGAAAGAGACATCTGAGATGATGGTGGAGGAATAACGAATGAAAGGAGGTGATGGTGTATGGAAGAATGGAGACGTTTGTTTTTCTTGTATCCAGGAGAACTGCTGAGCTTTAGTGGGAACGCCCTGCAGTGGCAGCACAAAGTTCAGTTTCAGAAAACAGAATTGGCAGCAGAATCATGTTCTTGTGCCCTAGCAAATGCTAAATATGTGCTCAGGGCAAAAACAAGCAAAGGAAGATGCAAACCCCAAATATGACCAATATTTCAGCACCTATCGTCAAGGCCAAAGCAGGAGGGAGGAGAAATCTCAAAGATCTTTGTGTACCTTGTAGCAATTCCAGGGAAATGAGACTGTGAAGTGATCCCACATCCAATCTGTCAGCAAATTCTGTTGGCTTTACCTTCAGCATATAACCAAAAGTAGAATCCACCCTAACACCTCCACCTGCCACCTTCTTCCAAGCCGCTCTAATCTATTGCCTTGATTTGTACAGTAGCCTAACTACTCTCCTATTTAAACCCTTGCCTCCCAATTGTGTGTTTTCTATGAAGCAGCCGAATGATCCTCTCGAAATGTAATTTCTCTGCTTGAAACTCTCTGATGGCTTCCCATTCTTCTCAGAGGATCCCAAAGTCTTCCCTTGACCTGGAAAGCCAATCTAAGATCCAGTCCTCCAAATATTCTGGGACCTCATGCCCCATCACTCCCTTTCCACCTACTTGACTTTGGCCACATTAGCCTTGCTGCCCCCTCCGCCAAGCCTTCTGTCTCAGGGTTTTTGCATAGGCTGCCCTCTGTGCCTGGGGGGCTCTTCCCCCAGAGACCTGCATCAAGACTGTTCCCATGCTTCCTTGGAGTCTCTGCCCAAATACCGGTTGATCAGTGAAATCTTTCTTAACCATTCTATTTAAAAGAACACACTCCCACCCCCGCCCTGAAGGCCTTCCTAAACTATCTTTCCTTAGCTGGTTTTGTGTGAAATGAGTTGTCACATGCACTGATTTAGTTGTAGTTATAAGTACTCCAAAAGGGCAGGAAGGATTTTCCTTCATTTGTTCACTGCTGTAACCCCAGCATCTAGAACAAGACCTGCCAACAGTGTGAGCTCAATAACTACAAGTTGATTGAACAGATTGAAATTCATCCCAACCCTCCCATTACAGGGATCTAGTGTCAAAGAGATATTCAAGGAACAAGGCATCTCTCTCTCTCTTTTATAATACCCTATGAGGATTCCTCCTACCTGATATCAGCTGCCATGGATACAGGTTTCTTAAAGGGGTCAAGGATGTGACAGATGCTTCATATTAGCTTTTATGTCCTCAATAAAATTAACAACAAGCAAACCTTGAGTAACAAAACTATAATTCTGTCTTGCAATTCTGATTTGATACAGAATGTAAGAGCTTGGCTCTTGAGGCTAAAAGCTGTTTCCAGAACCCTCAATGGAATTATACCTCTGTAATTCATTTACTGTTATTCATTTTATGTATGCTTACAGATAGAGCCAAAACAATCATACAGCCAGCAAAACCAAAGCAAAGAAGAAAAGATACCTAGTGGTTTTCATTTTTAAATGACAATCATTATGTAAGTTACAATATTTTGCCACACTACAGCACTTCTAGGCTAAATAAGAAATACACTTAACAGCAAGGTAAACATAATAAGATAGCTTTTTAAAAAATGAATATTATCTTGCTCTGTCTTCAGGGATGTTATTTTCAATAGCAATGTCGATTCACAAAGAAAAGTCAAGAGAATAATTATGGATGTTTAGCCAATAGGGCTGGTACATGTAAACAAGATCAGAAAAAGTACTGGATAATACCCTTGAAAAGCCTCTAAAGCTATTGTCCCACCACAGCCATTTTCACCTACACGACCAAAAACAATCCAATAAGCTTTCATCGTTTATGTCCAAATTTCTAATGAAAGAAGCCTCTTGAAAAATAAACAAGTACACAGATGGGCTTGGATAGATGTGGCATCAAATCTACATTTTATGTTTCTTTATCTTATTTCATTTTAAAATAATTTAGGATATTCAAAAGTGGTCTGTTAGAAAGATTATTGGAGGGACAATAACATTTTTCTAGCACCAGACACAAACTAGATAATGATAAGATGTATACACTTTCCTCACCCAATGAGCTAAAACTCCATTTAAGAAGGAACATCAAGGACTTAGAAGGTTCTCTTGTGTAGATCTTTTTCTTCTTGAGACAGGGTCTCTCCTGTCACCCAGGTTGGAGTGTATTGGTGCGATCATAGCTCAGTACTACAGGTTTAAACTCCTGGGCTCAAGGGATCCTCCTACCTCAGCCTCCTAAGTAGTTAGGTTTACAGGTGCATGCCACCATGCCTGGCTAATTTTTTCTTTTATTTTTGTAGAGACAGTCTTGCTATATTGCCCAGGCTGGTCTCAAACACCTGGCCTCAAGCAATCTTCTCGTCAGCCTCCCAAATCACCAAGATTACAGGCATGAGCCACCGTGGGTCACCTTGTGTGGACTTCTGTTTACAGGACACTTGGCTGCCACTTATAGCCTATTTCATATATAGACTGCTGAACAGCTTCCAGACAGTATGTGTAAAATTTTACAAAGGTTTTCCTTGTTTCAATCAGGCATGACCTTTAAATATATAAAACTGTACGTAAGAAAGGTGCCCACAAGACTTCTCGAAGAAATGAGCAAATTCATTTCACAAATATTTTTGAGCACCTACTAAATGTGAAGCACCTTTCTAGGTACTGAGGATACGATTGTGAACAACATAGACTTAAAACTCTTCAAGAGGCCGGGCGTGGTGGCTCACGCTTGTAATCCCAGCACTTTGGGAGGCCAAGGCGGGCGGATCACGAAGTCAGGAGATCGAGACCACAGTGAAACCCCGTCTCTACTAAAAATACAAAAAAATTGGCCAGGCGTGGTGGCGGGCGCCTGTAGTCCCAGCTACTCGGAGAGGCTGAGGCAGGAGAATGGCGTGAACCCGGGAAGCGGAGCTTGCAGTGAGCCGAGATTGCGCCACTGCACTCCAGCCTGGGTGACAGAGAGAGACTCCATCTCAAAAAAAAAAAAAAAAAAAAAAACAAAACTCTTCAAGAAGCTTCTATTCTAGTGTATTGGGGGACACGGAGAGGAAGCAAAATAAGTAAATGATGTATTTTTCAAGTGAGAACTGCTAGGTGCTCTAGAGAAAAATCAAGTGGAGAAGAACCGGGGAAGGTGGAGCAGGGGTGCAATTCTAAAGAGAATTAGGGGATACCTTGCTGGAAAGGAGACATTTAAGCAAAGACTTGATGGGTGCCAATATCTAGATGAGAAACCGCAAATGCAAAGATCCTGAGGTGGAAATGCGCCTGGCTGTGACTGAGTGGAGAGCAGTGGATGAGGTCAGAGAGATTGGGGGCCATATCCTACAATGACGCAGGGCACAGGTGACTTGACATGACCAATGTTTTCAAAGCATTACTGGCTGCTTTGTCTGGAATAGTTGGAGTGGGCTAGGGGGCAAAAGTAAAAGTGGGGAGACCAGTTATAAGGCTTTAGAGTGAATGCAGGTGGGAAAGTTTGGCTGCTACCCATGGATCAAGGTGGTAGCCAGTGAGTGGTTGATACGATATAGTCAGATTCTGGATATCTCTTGCAAGTATACAAAATAGGATGGGGACAACAGGATTAGGACACTTCCAAAGATTCATATGGCCAGTTTAGGTAGCTATGATCCTCACCCTACTAGGGCCAGAGCAGCGTTATTTACAACATCACTCACACACCAAAACTTAACGGGCATCAATGAAAATCTTTTTTTTAAGAGACAGAGTCTAGCTCTGTTGCCCAGGCTGGAATGCAGTGGCATGATGCTAGCTCATTGGGCTCAAGCAATCCTTTCACCTCAGCCTCCTAAATAGCTGGGACAATAGGCACTTGCCACCACACCCAGCTATTTTTTTTTTTATTTTTATTTTTGTAGATACAGGGGCTTTGCTTTGTTGCCCAGGCTGGTCTTGAACTCCTAGGCTCAAGCAATGCTCCCACCTCAGCCTCCCAAAGGGCTGGGATTACAGGCATGAGCCACCATGCCTGGTCTATCAGTGAAAATATTAAAAGATAGCTCAGAAATACGGGTACTTTGGGAAGATTAAGAACCCATGTTAGAATGAAAGTGTTCCTGAGTCAACAGAATGTGTAATGTGTCTGCTGCTCAATGTGTACACATTGTTAGCGGGAAGCGTGTCACTCTGTCTCTCCTTTTATCACCCTTCCCCTCGCTGACCCACCATCATTCTGGGAGGTGTGAGCAGTAGAACCATAGAGCACTATTACTGTGCTCAACAATTCCCAGTTTACTTGGAGAGGCCTGTGAAACCCCCTTCTCCTTCCTTCTTCGATCCGCTTCCTCTGTTTTTCTTTTCCTCCTCTGCCTTTGTCAGATTTCCCTGGGAAGCTCAAGGCACCAAGATGCTGTCTCAGGCTCTTGGCGAGACTGACCTCCACGGAGACTGTGCTTGGGGTTTTTCCTGTCTGCAGTCTGACATCAGTTTCAGTAGTGTCCCTCTCAGGAGGGGCACAGCCCTGCCTTGCACTTTCCTGTATTTCTTCTCTTGGCCCTTGGTTAAGGTAAAGCCCCAAACCAAACAGGAACTGGCCTTAAAAACTCCAAGATCAACTCAAGACTATTGACAGTGTGGCCTTCCGCATGGCGTTTAACTTAGATGCTCAGCGTGCCATGGACCTGCTCCTACCGGGGAGGAGGAAGAAGTCAGGCATGCCCTTTCCAGCAGCCGGGTTCCATCTTCCAGATTGCTTGGACCTTTTAGTGAACAAACCCTCCTGGTGCCACAGACATGCAAAAAGTCGTCATTATTTTGGCTCCTGATGGCTTTAAAAATACAGCTAAGATTTTATACTGCAGATCATGTGGGCCACGGAAACCTGAATTTTACTATTTAGTTTGTAAACCGTGCCTTTTAAGCATATGCTGCGGCAGATGGTAGGTGATATTGTGGTGTGTTTAGTTAGATGAGATCCTTGCTAAAGCTCACCCGTCCCATCTGCATTCTCTAAAGGCCGGGATATTCTGTTACCTGAACTAAGAAATCCATCAGAACCAAGAAGAGGTTTAAAATGGTAAATAATAATAATGGATCTGTGCTGGGTGTGTGCTAATAAAAATGCAGAGTTTCTTCACCCTGAGTGGAAAAAACCAACATAAACCCAGTATCAGCGGTTCTTCCAGAAAGGCTGTCACTGTGATCTGTGAGGTACTATCAAGATGAAATTGGAACCAAGTGTACTTTATTCAGGACATCTTTGAGATAAAAAATATAATGCTCCTTTTCTATCTTTGTGACATTGTTCGCAAAGATGTGATTTGGCTGTTAAAGCCACTTGCACTGTATCTCAAGGCTAAGGCTGACAATTCAAATAAAAGCCTCTCTCTCTCTCTCTGGTTTGTTATCTGAGCCGCAGCTGGCTGTCATGGCCATCTACACAGTGGGGCACCTGGGAAGGGGTGAGGCGTGTGCCTGGCCTGCCATCACATCCCACCTGACTCCATGCTTCTGAGCTCCATTTCACTTTCCAGAGTTCTGGGAAATTTTTATTTTGTTTTGTTGGATGACCTCAAAACCAGGTGCAGTGTTAAAAGATAAACGATGGTGTTTAATTTTTAATAATTTTATTGTACATGCCTTGTAGGAAATTTAGAATACATATTGGTACAAAAAAGAAAATAGGATCCCATCATTTTAGATTAGCGCTGTGAATATTTTAATGTATTTCCTTCTGATCTTTTCTTGATTCAATATGTGTGTGTTGTGTTGGTTTGTTTTTGTTCATAAAACGGGTGGGGTGTTGAATGAACAATTTTGTGAATTCCTCATTAACAATTTATGACAAACATTTTCCAACAGCATTTAATTCTCAACAGATGTGGGCACATTACTTTTTCCCACCATCATTAATCTGCAGAGAATACCATTCCAGATGAGTATCTCTGAATTATCATAAATCACTTTAGAATCTTCATTAAAAGAAACACTGTGAAATGTCTCTCCCTACAAAGATGCAGTGTCACAAAGGCAGAATCTGATCTGAAATACTCAAATCCACTGGCCCTTCTGACTAGCTGCAGCAAGCACTGTATTCTTATTTGCCCAACCTCAAGTCCCCTCAGAATCTCGAGTCTGCCTGGCAGTGGGGCCATCCTGGCCTGCAAAGGGTCCCTCTCAAGATGCCCTGCTTATTACCCCTTCTCACCTAAGGGTGCCTCTGGCTTTCTGCAAAGTGAGTCATCCTTACAACTAAATTCAAAAAGACTATTTCCCTACACAAAGGCCACTTTCAGATAAATAAGTGTGTACGTTTCTCTTGGAGACACTAAGTTGTTGAATTGGTATTGAAAGGTATTGAGAACCCATTAAAGACCTGTGGCACTAAGAGGGTGGGAAAGAGGAAGAGGTTAAATGTGAGAAAAGGAGCACTCTAAAGTCACTCATTGGGATCTAGATTTGGCTCGTAGCTATTCAGTCAGCCCCAATGTTTGATATTCACTGGCTTGTGACATTGTCTTTTAACTATGGCATATTCCCAGTAAGACACTCTCAGGGAAAACTGTAGTGGATTGCAGTGGTTTGAGGAGGAGCAGTTTGGCCTCCTTGAAAGAAATTTCACTTTTGGAATAAAAAAAAAATAGTGTGCGGTGCACTCGTCTTTTGTCCTCTGAGCTGCCTTGCACTAAATTCAGGCCAACTGGAGCACTTGGCTGAGATTTCCATCTGGGAGGTGGAGTGGTTAGGACCAGCCAGGAGCTGCCAGGGTAGATGTAGGTGTCTGAGACCAATGTTCTCATTGAAATTTTAGGCAGAAAGGTGCCTGCTTATTTTCTTTTGTTCATAGTCAACATAGACATTCATTTTCAATCACATACAAATTTTTCACTATTTTGACAGGTGGAGTCAGAGAAATGAAGGCATCCGCATCAGGAGGAGATGAAGAAAACCTGTTGTATTAAGTTGTTTTCTTCACCTTTCCTGGGTTGAGGAAAGGGAGGGAAAAGAGGAGTTCTCAACTTTCACTGGGACGTTGACAAAAAATCTGGTCTAAGATGCAGCTCAGTGATTGCTAATAGAAAAAGTCACACATGTGTCAGATCTATAATAGATTTCTTATTTCAGGCAATCGGCAACCGGCTATGGCTCTTCCCTCTCTATCTCTGATTGTTTGCCTCATTCCTTTCATCACTTTCAGCTATTCCGATGGGCAAATCCCAGGCTTCTAAACAACAGAGTTAATATATTACACTGGGACATGTGACCTGTACTAAACTCATTGATTGTATGGTTAAAAATCCACAATCCCTAACAGCAATCTCTTAGCCAATTGATTATACTTTGTTATGCTAGTTTTCATGCTAAAGACAATGGACAATCGAAGTAAAAAAACTCTTGAAATGAGTTAGGGAAAAAAACTGGAAAACATAGCTTTCAAAATAAATAAAATTGAGCTGAAGACCCAGCACAAAAATTAGAGAAAATAAAACAAAATTTTATTTTTACAGAACAGGTCAGGGTCAAGGGCACTTCCATTAAAAATAATATATAAGCAAGGAAATCAGCCAGTTGTTCTCAGGAAATGTTGCCAGAGCTAGGAAGAAACTTACAGGTGTTGACATTTTCACGGGGTAACAAATTCTGACCACCAAGGAAATACATCAATAAATGCCTAACCTAGAAAAGAAAAAAAGGGAAATTTAGAAGAGAAAGACTCATCTTCAGAGAAAAACCTGAGCAGTTCTTAGAAACCAAGAAAGGGGGAGATGGTTGGGAAACTTTAGAAGAGAAGGAAATCTCAGATTAATCATGCCCATTTGGTGGTATGAGAACAGAAGAACTGTAAGAAATGGATAAGCTGATGAAACAGAACTCCCAACTAATGTATGTAATCAAAGTTGTTTAAAGGACAATTCACTGAGGGGAATTTCCTGAGTCAATAATGTAGGTGCCTCTGCCATTGCCTTGGGAAGAAGGCAGATTTTAAGCTACAGCTTGGAACAGTTGTTTTCATTTCATAAAGCCCATATCACTGGAAAAGTGGGTTCCTCAAATTGAGATTCTCTTGGTTACATTAAGCTTTACCACCAACTTTCCTGTAATTTTAGAGGGGTAATTTATTTGAACCATTCAGAAGTCAAGGACAAGCTTGCAAGATAAAAATGAGTCAAAAGTTTGAAAATTAATTGAATAAATCAATTTGATAAATAGTCAAACAGTCAAAAAAAACCACTGATTTTGTTTTCAGGAAAAGTAAATGGTTTATCAATTAATAGATTTGAGATTAAATGCAGTCAGTTTTCAATTATCAGTGCTAATGGAGAACAGGCAGGAATCAGAAACAAGATCCACAGAGAAGCCCAAAGCCTCACTTCCATTTCAATCCTTGCCCCCATTTCCATGTCAATCTTTTTATTGAACTTATTTGAGATTTAAAAGCCTCTCTGTTTCCATTCGAGTAATTAAATAAACATGTATCAAGGGCCTACTGTGTGCCAGCCCCTCGACAAGGCATCCAGGAGAAAGTAACCTGGCCAAGAAGCCGACTAGGACCCTAACAATAACCGAGCTGGCTTCAGTTGTTGCCTTTTATCATCTCAGCAAAATGCAGTGCATAGATTAGAATTAATGAAAAGGAAAAAATGCCCTTACTAAATAAGGATATCTTTATCTCAATTCTTCTGTAAAATAAAGTTTTTCTCTAGCTCTTATTTTTTTGTGTGTGTGTTTAATTTCAGCTCCCTCATTCTTAATCCTGATCTATGTATGAAGAAGAAAGTGGTAACTAGGGAAAAATGGAGAAAGGACAGAAACTAAGCAAAAAGCAAAAGAAAAATGTATAGAAAATAAGACAAAAAATAGAAAAGTAGAGTATAATTTATGAACAACATTAAAGTTGATCCCAATTTTTCCTAGTAGATAAAAAAAGATAAAAATGGATTTATACATGTGAATGTTATGATTGACAAGCCAGAGGATAATGTGGAGATAACGTAGAAATGAGACAGAAATAATGTCCATTCCAGCAAATAGGAAGAAAGGCAGCTGCAGAGACCAGTAAGCAGGAGAATTTGGTCTGTATTTATTACAGAAGTGACTGGACAAGAATGTCTAGGAAATGAGAAGTCAATCAGGGCAATTAATGATGAGCTCCTTCTAGAAATTGTTTTCTTATTTACTCATTCCACAAATACTGGAGGTGCACCTACTGTGAGACAGGCACCCACAGACCCTTTCCAACTCAATGGTGTACAATAAATGTGGTTTTTTTTGAACCAAGAAATAAAAGAAGAAAATAATGAATGAATAAGCCAATAAAATAATGAATGAGTAAGCCAATACTTCAGAAAGTCCACACATTCTTTTTCACCTGGAGCCGTCTGCTGGGTGCCTTTCCTTGGCTCCTGTTGGACTCTGTCTCACCTACTCATTAATAAGGAATCTGAAATCCCAGTTATCATGATTTGAAACTCATGGGCCATGCCAACCAAGTGAACCCAAGTGAATCTGGTCTACTCATTTTGAGGAATCTGAATAAAGGGAGGCTGCAGAATTTCAAGAAATAAGATTAATGACTTTGTGCTTAATTCTATCAGTCATGGGCAAAATGAAAATAGAAGCATTAGGTTACCAAATACCACAGAGACAGCAGACGTCTTTGTTAGATAGTGCTAATCCCTTGTAAAGAGATGTGCCCTCCCTTGAGCCCTCATCCTCAGTACCCCACATTTCTGCTGTAATAAGAAGGCATTATCCATGATACGATCTTGGGCAATGCATTAGTGTTCACTCAGACATTGTGACACTGGGCGAGACGACATTGCAGGTTTTATGGTAACTCAGTTATCCCAAGCTGTCTGATGATGTAGCACATCCTCAGGCTAAAGTCAAATCTGTGATGCCAAGGGCTGAGACGAGAGAATAGGGAGGACCACAGGCTGAAGAATATCTCTCAAATGCAGGCCAGTGCCAACACTAGGAACAGTATTAGCATGGACTCAATTTGATGACAGAAATCCAAAAGGAATCCTTGCAGAATTCAGCACCTGATCAGTGCTTTCCCAGAAACTAGGGCTTAAGTAATAATAAACTCTTACATACTGAATGTATATATGCCTTTAAAATGCCCCCAAGTGTGTATACATATATATATATATATATATATATATATATATATACATGTATATTTGCCTTTAAAATATATATGCCTTTAAAATGCCCCCAAGTGATTCTAATGTACAGCCAAGGTTGAGAACCACTGCCATGGTATGGAAGAGAAAAGTAATACCTTTTCCTCACCCATCACAAGGGTCATGGCTGACAACCCTATAACAAAAGACAGGTTGACAAGAGAAAAGCGTAACAAATTTATTCAACCAAAGTTTTATGTGACACAGGAGCCTTCAGAAATAAAGACCCAAAGACCTAAAGAAAACTGTGTATTTTTATGCTACATCTGATGAAAAAAGTGACTAGTTATGGAGAGACACGAGTGGAAAAAAAGGAAGTATGGGCCGGGCACAGTGGCTCACGCCTGTAATCCCAGCACTGTGGGAGGCCGAGGCGGGCAGATCATGAGGTCAGGAGATGGAGACCATCCTGGCTAACACGGTGAAACCCCGCCTCTACTAAAAAATACAAAAAAATTAGCCAGGCATGGTAGCGGGCACCTGTAGTCCCAGCTACTCGGGAGGCTGAGGCAGGAGAATGGCGTGAACCCGGGAGGCAGAGCTTGCAGTGAGCCAAGATCATGCCATTGCACGCCAGCCTGGGCAACAGAGCGAGACTCCGTCTCAAAAAAAAAAAAAAAAAAAAAAAAAAAGGAAGTATGACCTAATGGTAATAAACTTAGAGGAATACAGAAAGCCCTGTTTGTTCAGATTGTTTGCTGTGTGTCTATAAGACATGCCTTCCTCCCAACCCCTGGTGTGGGGCAGGACACAGGAGGGAGGTGGGAGGAGAATGTCGTAGGTCTTATAGCTTGATCTGGGGAGAAGAATTCTAGTTTATATGACCTGCTTAGGGGAAGAAAGCAGGGTGGGAGGTAAGAAGGCAGAAGATCAGAGGGACCTTCTTGTTTCTGAGGCGTTCCTGTCTTCTTCAGCTCAAAAATACTCAACATGCCAAGGTGCCTTACTTGGGGATATTGTATTCTGAGTCCTGACAATGGCATCAAAATAAGATTCTAATTCTTCCTCTTCCCTCCTCCAGGCTCCAACATGAAAATGATAGGTTTTTAGAACATTCTAAAAATCACTAGATAAGGGTCTCTGAGAATGTCACAAGCTTTACCCAAGACTAAATCACTTAGAAGATGCTTGTCAGTCTGAAGTAAATGGCGAAAACTGCAGAGTAAAATTAAATGCTTGGCCCTTCAAGGCAGTGGTAAAATGTGGTCCATGCCTTAATGAAGAGAATAATATGGTCTCTTTGGGGCCCTCCCGCTAAGTTTTTCCCCCTCCAAGGCTGTTCAGTGGGCTGGAAAGCCCTCTGTAAACTCCCCACCAAGTTACTCATGCTGTCTCATCACCCAGTTGATTTATTCTTTGGCACTTGTCACTGTGTAACTTGAAATTACTTAGTTTATTAGAAGAGATATTTTGAAAATTACTTAATCAGCTTTTTGTTAGTTTTTGTACTAGTAGGCCCAAGGTATCTATCTGCCTGGGGGAGATTAGAATTTATTGTAGAAGTAACAAAGAAAAAGGGGGAGGATGGTATTCACTTCTGACATGCAAAATAGGATTATGCAGCAAAACAACAGCTTTACGAGCCAGGCATTTGTATTGAAAGGATTTTCCAAATTCCTCTAATATCCATTTTATTAAGAGCCTATATGGAGCTCTTCTGTGGTAAGAAGCTATCCCTTTCCCCTAATACAGGTAAGCCAGTAAGGCTTGTTGCCCCATAGGAAGAGAATGGAAGGCAGGGGATGATAAAAAAACAAAAGCCTGGGTAAGAGCCAGGGAGTGAGGAGGAAGAAGAGAAAAGGAGAGAATCAGTGGGCCAGCTTTGGACCAGAGAAGGGTATTTGCTATAAATAAGTGAGGATAGTGAGAGCAACACCAAGGGCAAATGTGAGCACTTGCCCTCTGCTCAGTCCACCCTCTACTTAGTACTGCGTAAGAGACCACCCAGTGTAGGGCTTGGCTCCTTCGAACTGACCTTGCAATGCCATCAAGCAGAGAAGACCCTGAGCTTTTGCTTTTCTGAGCCACTTTCAATTCCCATTAATATAAATTCGGAATTAAGTGCAAGGAAACTTGACATTTTGATTAGCCTGTACAGCCTTTCTCTGTATACACATGCCATTTCTATCAGATTTATTGAAATATTGGAACTAGTTTTATGAAGTGACATTGTAGTGTTTGTTTGTACCCACTGCAGTTAACATTCCAAAGGATAATGGATTATAGACACCCAAGCAAGATCCTGGGGTCCTTCTTTCTATCAAACGTCAATAATTTCCCAAACCCCAACACAGTGATTATGAATAGGCATAGTTTGCTTATTCATTAATCAGTCATTATTTACTGAGCACTATGATGTACCAGATGCTGAGATATATATAGACGATAGAGAACTGTCCCAGAGTGCTCGGAATTGAAACTGCCTTTGCAAAACTTAAGGTGAAAGAAATCTGACATAGTTGACTCCACCTTGCTTCTAATCTTACAAGCTAACTGCCTTTGTTAACTTTAAAACAAAGATTATTACAGTCCTTTTCAGAAACTAATTCCCTTTTTGCTCAGGGTCCAAAACCACCTTTGTAAGACTAATGAAAGGCTGCAAGGTTATGATTATGGACAGGGACTACATTCTGGAAGGCATAAGCATAGTTAAACAATAACCAGCCATTGTTCCCTATCTTGCCTTTCTAAAATCCCTTAGTGCTCATGAGTCATGGAGCCGAGGTCACAAGATTTGTGACTTCCCCAATTGGCTCCTATAGATAACATCACTATTGTCAAAACCCAAGATAAGTCTCTGACATAATTGTCAGACTTTTGCATCCTGACTGACTCCACCAGACCCATAACATATATCACGGAATTGATTTAACTGGTGACCGTCACACAGCCACTAACTCAGTAGGCATAGACAGTTTGGACACTGTTATGATTTCATCCCCAACCAATTAACAGCACCCATTCCAAAGCCCCCTGTTTGCCAAATTAACCTCAAAAATCCCGGCCTCCAAGCTCTCAGTGAGGCAGATTTGAGGAATGTCTTCCCTTCTTCCACTTGGCTGGCCCTATGATAAACTCTTTCTTTCCTGCAATACTTGCTGTTCTCAGTGCATTTGCTTTTCTGGGCAGTGGGCAAGATGAACCCATCAGGCTATTACAAAATAAAGTAAAAAAGGTAACAATGTAAAGAAATATTATAATACTGTTATGGATTAAATTGTGTCCCCCAAAATGATATGCTTAAGTTCTAACCCTCAATACCCATAAATGTGACTTACATGGAATGTGATCTGAGAGACCAAAATAGATGCCCATTTATCAAGATGGACCCAAAGATGAAGGAAACAAATTTAGCTATGGTCAAGGGTTCAGGTCCAGGCTTGCATGACTAATTTCTAAATTCCTATGGCTAAACTCCCTAATAACAGGAGCTATGGGCTCTGATTTATAACCCAGACCACTGTAACTCTGATTGCACAGCAGGACCAGCCTTAAAAACATTCTTTTCTGATAAGCAATTGCAAACCTCACACCAGTTTCAGCCAGCTTATAGACACGGTGCACAAACTGTCATTACATCCCATAGTTCACCTTTTGACATAAAGAGCCAAATTCTACCTCATGTTAATCTAAAACCCCTCCCCAAAGTGAACATGGAATGTATGTCACATATGCATTCACTCATTACAAATGTGCTCAGTTCCCCTCATAAATATATACAGCTTCTCTCCTGAACCTGCTGAATATGTATTACTCTACTGTCTAATACAGACCCTGTGGGGCATGAAACCCAACCTGCCCCTCTTCCCCTCTTCAAAAAGAGAGCACCTTTGGTCTACACTGGAGACTTTCTCTGCCTGGCTTGCAAACTGATATCACCGATAAACCTCTCCTTTCTACCGTTTAGCCATCTTGGTGGTCTTTTGGACAACAGTAAATAGGGTCCTTGTAGATGTAATAAAGTTAAGATGAAGTCATACCAGATTAGGGCGGGGCCCTAATCCAACATGACTGTTGTCCTTATAAGAAGAGGATAAGAGACACAGACACAAACACAGGAGGATGCAACATGAAGAAGTAGGCAGAGGTGGGAGTTAAGCAGCCACAGGCCAAGGAATGCCAAGGCTTCCTAGCAAACAGTAGAAGCCAGGAGAGACAAGAAATAGATTCTTCCTGGGAAACTCCAGCAGGAACCAACCCTGCCAATGCCTTGATGTTGGACTTCTGGCCTCCAGAACTGTACAAGAATAAGTTTCTCTTGTTTCAGGCAACCCAGTTTGTGGACATTTTTGATGGTAGCCTGAAGAAATGAACAGCAATACTCTGCAAGGAAACACTTCAATAGGGTATTCACCCAAGACAGGGAAGAATACAGAGGAAGCAAAGTCCCTCGCACAGAAAGTGGGATGTTCTCTGTCTCTTCACAGGTGCAGAAGTGGTTGGAGGGTGTAGCTGCAGGTGGGTTGTTAGCTCAGCCAGAACATGTGGGATATCCAGAAAAGACTTCTCCATACTCAGAAACTGTGCTTAGTGGCTCCAAGAGGAAACGAATATAGGTGCACCAAGATGGAACTCAACCTTAAGCACAGGGCAAGAAGTTTTCCAACTGTATAGTTAAAGGTGATGAGGAATCAATGATAAAGCTGGAAACGGGCTAGGACAATGGTTCTCCAAGCATGTGTGAGTTGCTTTTAGGGCCTTAAGTAAAGATGCCCAAGGAAATGAGGCATCGGGGAGCAACTGAGTTCATGATCTGAAGATTCAGTACAGCTGGCCCCTGGTGCTCTGTGGAAAAAAGGGGATGAAATGTTGCTCAATCTGTTTTCCAAGGAGATATTATCATCTTTATTATTATTACTTCCACCAAGTTGACACTTCATCTACCAAGCTGATATTTCAAGAAAGGCTTTCTTAGTCAAATGGATTCCTATCTTTTTTTTTTTTTTTTACCAGATTTCGAAAATAAATGCATACCTCAGAGAATGTATATTTAGAATTCTAAGGGATTTCCTAAGTAAAATCTACTCTGTCATCTTTTAAAACAAATGAGTTCAGTTGCACAAATACATTCATGCCAAACCACTTCAAAAAGAAATACAGTCAAGCTCCATAGATCATATTTGAGTTTTTATTCCAATATTAGACGTCATTGTAAATTACAGAAAGAGTAGGGGTAGAAAAGCTGGAGCAATTATTTCACATTGCAGGAAATGTTAATTTTTTTCTAGTTCCAGTTTAATTGAAATGATTGACCAAGTTAAATATGTTCTCCTTGCAGGTAAATGAGGGAAAATGTTTTAAGATAGAGGTAGGAGGAAACACACACATTTTTCTCAGTAAGACTATTGAGTAGTGTCTTTGTTAAGTCTTCTGGGAAAAAAATTAATTAACCCTCAAATTTTCAGAAACTGATGATCCACATCTGTCTTCCTTCCTTCTAGTGACTGAATAAAGTCCGAGAGAGAAGCTGGCTGGCTCAGGAGCTCCAGGTCCTTCTTGGTCCTTGCTTTTAGCATATTGGCATTTTACACTTTACCTCTGTTAAAGGGATTTCCTTCAGAAGAACTATTTTATGTGCCATGGCCTAAAACCTCAGCACCCAGTAAGCAACATTTTCCTCCTGTTATGGATAAGGCCAGTTCTGCAAATCCAGGAATAAGTGATATTAGAATGAAAGAAGCAAGACAGAAAATCTACATATAATTAAGGACCCCAAGTCCAAATGGCTGGTTTTGATTAACATGTACCCTTTTTCCTAATGCTAATTCATTTGTTCATTTATTGGAGTTTAAAATTGCACCCTGTGCCCTCCAGTCTCAGCAAACAAAGACATAATTTAAAATACCAAGACACAAATGTTCTATTTGTTCCTGTGTAAAAGAGCCATTATTACAGTGACTTATTTTTTTTTCTTCAGGAAACTAGCTCTTTTCAAGTTGTTTATCATGTTGTCAATTATTACCATCATTAATAATGATAATGATAATCATTGAGAACTAGCAATGTGCTGAGAAATAAATGGAGCTCAGAGCTAGGCATGGTCCCAATCTAATGAAACAATGACGATTTTGTCTCATCCCCAATTTCACAAAGTGGGGATGGCAGATATCAGGAAAGTTCTTACCCAGTATACTCCTCATTTTTTTTTTGTTTTTTGTTTTTTGTTTTTCAAAGCTCCCATTTTGCAATTCCCTGTGCATATATAGGGTGTGAATTCACAGTCAGCCTCTTATGCATGACCTGGCATGTGAGGCCCCCAGCCCTTGCAGTTCTTCGGGCTGGCACTAATTGCCAGATTTCTCCCAGCTGAGAGGGACTGGATGTTAGTCCCAGTGGATACACTATTAATGGAATCTGTTATCAAGTCACAAGACAAGATGCCAGTCTGGCACTATTCTGTGAACTGGAAGTGCATGGGGGAAACACAGACACTCTGTCTGACGATGAATAGCTAAGCTGTGAAACCAATTGACTGGGCACCTACTAGAAATCAGCATGTCACAAATTATTGTACTGCATGAGATAGAGCATCATGTGTTTGTGTGTCTGTTTGTCTATCTATTTGCATGCATGTGCTTCCTTCAGCTTCATAAATGTATGTGTACATATACAAGGAAATAATAACTGAAGTTCTTGGGCAGTGTCTTGCTTGGATTAATGTGTTCTGATAATATTATGAATATAAACCTAAGTGAAACATTAGGAGCAAGTGTAGAAATTGTATAATAGCTCTTTTCTGAGGAGAAATCACTTTAGAATAATTTATTCTCACGCTATTTTCATGGATGCCTTGAATAAATATGTAATTTATTTTTATCATTTTATGGAATTTGACTTAATACACACTTAAAGGTACATCCCTTAACCCAAATGTCAATGATTTTCATTCCAGGATTTTGAAGCTGAATTTTAAACATAAGGAATATGGCTATGGAGGAAAAGTAGAAGACCTTATTTTTCTTCTGCCCCCCTCCTTGGCTCAGGCATCTACAGAACAGGGATCAGAAAGAAAACCAACCAATGCTAGTGGAGGGAAGCACTGGTGAGGTAGACCTTCATTGACGGTGTGTCTGTTTCATGGCCGCAGTTGCCCTTTGTCCCATTTCCTGGCCACCAACAGACTACTGACTAATCACAGAGGACTAGAACCTCCCACCACTACCACCACCATCACAGGAACCCCTAAAACATAAGTTTTTGTGAAAGCCACAGGTGGAGATTATCACATGCATACATGTTAAAGATCAACTTCTGCCCTTGGAAAAACACACATTATTCTGAGATCCAAATACCACCTTGGCTTTTGCATAATGATCACAGAGGGAGTTATCTATGTGCATCAGGGTGAAATTTGGTCTAGGCTAATTAAGTTTGTTTCCCTTTTTATCATGTAGACAATGTAAAACAGTATCTCCAAAATATGTTTATTATGTGTTTAAGAAAGAATTTTTCCTACCCACACCTACATGTTAAAAGTGCTGTGGCTACCTAAAGTAAGGACTTGGTTGTCAATAGTTCTCAATTTTTTCTTCACTGGGAGTTATGGACCTATATAAGAATATTTCTGACATATGTTTTCTTTCCATTTTTAGAAGCTAGAAAAGATAGGAGTATTGAGCTTTTTTATTCAAATGACCTGAGATTTGTGCCTTTAAACTTTCAATTACAGGGCACAGATTTGCTGTGAACCTTCTGTAAACCTATCAGTTAAAAGCCTGTGCAGTTTTATGGCATGTCACCTCCAGCCTCTGATTAGCAAATTGCAGGCCAAGTTAAAACACTTAAGCAATGCTGCTGCTTGTCTCATTTTGGAGAACTAGATCATTACAGTTTAGTAATTTAGATAAATCCTTGCAGTCTATCCTTCTTTCCTCTGTAGATATCTGTTGCACAGAGAAGGCACTCAGGGCCAAATTACATACTATGTTTTCCTTATAAGAAAATGCCAAAAAGTTTGCGTTGATAGAATTTATGAGGGGTTTTTTTTTTTGCACTCACTATTGAAATTTCCTTGTTCATTTTTTCATTTATGTCTTGTTTCCCTCTCTAAAATGTAAGCTCCATGAACTCACAGACCTCATTTGTCTTGAGCACTGTTGTATCTCCAGATCATTGCTTGGAGCTCAACAAATATTTGCCTAGTGATAAATTCATTCATTCATCCATTCCTCAAATTACCCAGATAACAAACAAGTCCCCCGCCTTTGAGGGGTTCACAGTTTTTTAAAGGAGGCACAAACACAACACGCACTACACTGCAAGTGCCATGAACTTAGGGTAGGGGAGCAAACACTACATATTACCTCTAAAACCATAAGCTAGATATTGCCTTGATACAGCAGATATATGATATGCTAGGAATACATACATACTCAGTATATTACCTCCTCCCCCACTGGTTATTCATTCAACAAAATAGTCATTGAGTGCTTGGGCAATGCTGCCATCCTTATAAGTTGGAACCAAGCCACAGCGTAGAGCTGGCAGCCCAGTGCAGAGGCACTGAGTAGCTCTGCAGCCTGATGAAGCTTAGGGCAGAAGTCCCCAACATTTTTGGCACCAGGGACCCATTTAGTGGAAGACAAATTTTCCACGGACTGGGCTGGAGGTGTGTCGGGGGGATGGTTTCAGGAGGAAACTTTTCCAACTGAGATCATCAGCCATTAGAGTCTCATAAGGAGCATGCAACCTAGATCCCCTGCATGTGCAGTTCACAATAGGGTTCATGTTCCTACGAGAACTTAATGCCACAGCTGATCTGACAGGAGGCGGAGCTCAGACAGTAATGGTCACTAGCCTCCTGCTGTGAGGCCTGATTCCTAATGGGCCATAGACTGGTACCAGTCTGTGGCCTGGGGGTTGGGGACCCCTGGCTTAGGAGATCTCCATAGTTCATCCAGTCACTGGATGGAGTAGCCAGCTGGTATTTGGATATCTGAAGTCAGGAAGGCAAGATTCAATAAGTTCTATAAGATCTCAGTTTTTGCATCAAATGGAAAGGCCATCATGTCTGAAGCTATTTGGTTATGCCCATGAAATCTGGAAGGCTGATTTGGAGACAGTTGATCTTTCTTTCCTTTGTTGTTTTTCAATTTAGGGCCTTTTCTTTTCAGAATCAGAATCAGAACTTGGCTCAGAGCCCTGACACCAGAACATCTCCAAATGTTCTCACCCCAGCCCTGGTTTAAGGACCTATGGGACCAGGAACACAGAAGTGGAGGCCCTTTAGATAATGAGTCACCTGACATTAGGACGAGTAACTTCTATTTATTTATTATGTGCAAATTTACTGTAGCACATGCTGGTCTGAATAATTGCAGCCCCCCCAAATCCACCTATTGAAACCTAACCCCCAAGGTGATGGCCTTTGGGAGGCGATTAGGTCATGAGAGTTCCACCCTCATGAATGGGATTAGTGCCCTTATAAAAGGGTCCCAAAGGAGCTTTTCATCCCCTCTGCCATGTGAGGACACATAGAAGGCATCATCCATGAGGAATGGGTCCTCACCAGACACTAAATCTGCTGGTGCCTTGATCTTAGACTTCCTAGCCTCCAGAACTGTAAGCAATAAATCTTTGTTTATAAATTACCCAGTCTAAGGTATTTTGTTGTAGCAGCCTCAACAGACTCAGACAGCACACAAATTAAATTGCAACTTTATTTGGACTCTGAATGATGACTCAATACACGGTTGAAATAATTGCCTTGCTTATAAGCTAACAACAGTCATAATAGCTAATGTTTATTAAGCACTGATTTTTGTGTACCAGGGCTCTATTATAGACACTTTCCATTAACTAACATATTTAATATTCACAACCACTAGATGAGGTGGCTAATGTTACTGTCCCATCTTACAGATGAAGAAAGAGATACAGGGAGGTTGAGTCATTTGTCCCCATATCACTTGACTCATAAATGACAGAATGGGACAGAACCCAGACAGCTTGACTCCAGAGCCAGTGAGCCTAAACACTGATAGTTGCTACTATTTATTGGATGCCATCTATGTGCCAAGGGCTTTACATTTATTTTTGTCTCTGTAAGTCTGTTCCTTAAAGCAACACTACAAGGTAGGTATTATTTTCCTCATTTTGCAGAAAAGGATACTTTATGGATGATCCAGCAAGTCCTGAAATCAGGGTGTGAATCTTGTCTGTCTGTCTGAAAGGCCTCCACTCCATCCACTGCCCAGAGCTTCCTCTGTGACCTTCCTTTCCACTGATCTTGCTACTATCTTACTGGATTCTTGCCTTATATTTTCCCTTGGCCAAAAAGAGCAATAGCATGTTCTAATTGAGCATTCATCAAGAAGTTCTATGTTCCTTTTGGAGAATTATAATCTTTCACATTTATATGCCACTACATATCTTTCCAAAAATCTTCATTTACATGCCCTCATTTGTTCATCAAGACAAGCCTGAGCTATAAAAAGTGGGTGTTATTGGCCTTCATCTCTGAAATGAGTAAACCTAGCAACAGTGAAGGTGGATAATGTGCCCAAGGGGCTTGCACCTGGTCCTGCTCTACTTTCATTTACTTGCCTTTGTTTCTACTTTGTGTAAATATCCTAAAGAAGAGTTTGGTAAGTGGGAGAATCAGACCAGAAAAAAAAAAATACCTGGTGCTCATCTCAGACATGCCATATGGATTTCTACAATAGTTTCCTTATGGGAAGTAAAGTATCTGAAAAGAGATCAGAGGATTCCAGTTAAATGCAGAGGACTGGACATATGCATTTGCCATTACTCCTTGAAATTATGTAAAAATGACAGAAATGCATAAAACAAAGCATAAAGCCACAGTATCAAAGATATTGAGAGAAAAGATCAGTCTAGGAGGCTCAACATCCAAATAGTAGGAGCTCTGGAAAGAGAACAGACAGGAAGAAATTACCAGGGAAATAATTCAAAATTTTTTTCCAGAACTGAAAGTTATAAATTTTCAGGTTGAGCTGATCAACACAATGTCCAGCTCAGTACATGAAAACAAGACCCACATAAATTGACACTGTTATGAAATTTGAGAACACTAGGAATAAAAAGAAGATTCTAAAAACATCCCAAGAAGAAAAAAAACAGGTGACATAAAAGGACTGGGAAGCAGAGTGACATAGCACTTTTCAAAAGGAATACTATTGAGAAAAACTCGAATGGCTTAAAACATCTAGGAGAAAAAAAAATCTGTTTTTAGGTCTGGGGAAAATTATTTCCAATCTAGAATTCTAAAACCATCCAAACTATCAATCAAGTATGAGGCTAGAATTAAAAGGTTTTCAGATATATATTTCAAAAATAGTTATGTTCAATGTGTCCATTCTCTGGAAGATATTAGAGAATGTGCTTTACCAAAACAAGAGAACAAACAAAGAACGAAGACATAAGATGGGAACAAGGAAATAGGAGACCCAAAACATGCAAGGAGTGAAGGGAATTCCCAGGTTGAGGATGACGGGATTGCTCAGGAAGACAGTTATGTATCAAGACCAGACAGCAGCTATTCCAGGTCAGAACTAAAAGAAACAAAGGGATCCAGAAGCATATCCCTCAAACAAAAATGAAATTGGTAGACAAATTTGACTGTACTGAGAAGCAATGTGTACTTGAATTAAAAGCTCAGGAATAAACTAGAGACATATAAAACTAAGCAAATAAAAAATAATTTAGTGAACTTTTTGTAAATTTAGGAATATGTAATTACAGTATACTACATGACTCAGCTTTGAATAATATTAACATGATCATAACAATATAAACTTTGAGTGAATAAAATTATGACAATTATTTTGGAAAAATGGGTGAAAGGAAGTGGAAGTGGTATGGGAATAAGGGTACAAGAGAGGCAAAATCCTCATTTCATCCTATTTAAAATAAGGAAATAATGAATTAGCAGCACAATTTTGTTGTTGTCTGAATATGAAATAAATCCTAGGAAAAGCAGTCAAAAGAGTTAAAAGTAGTTGCCTCTAGGGAGTACAATTAGGGTAAGAAGGAAGACGGCTCAGGAGTCCTTCTTAGAAATGATGCCCACCATTCTTCCCTTTGCTCTTGGTAATAAAACCCCAATTTTACTCGTAACAGCAGTAGGCTCAGATAAAAATCCATGCTTCTCAGGTGCTCTTGCAGCTGGATGTGGCAATGGGACTTTATTCTGGCCAGTGAGATGTAAGCAGGAGTTATCAGATAGGCATGCCCCTTTGTTTTTCCCCCTTTTCATCTTTCTGCCGCCTAGAATGCAGACATGAGTGACTAGAGCTTATCTGACTAAGGATGGAGAAACAGAAAGGTAGAAGGAGCCTGTGGTTCCAATAACTTCAGGAACTGCCAAACAAGCCCTGGACTGACTAGCACGAAACAGCTTTTACTATGAATGAGTAAGCTTTATATATTTAAGACCCTGTTATTTGGAGTTTCTGTTAAATACAGATGAAACTAATTCTAACTAACATATATACCTTAAGAAACTATCTAACTTATTGAACTATCTATGCATAACATGGATAAAAATTAATATTGAAAAAACGGAGGGTCAGCAAATGCACAAAGAGAATAAGTCCCAAACACCCACTTTGGAAAACTTATTTAGGATCCTGAATGCCCACCTGGTGAATGTGCTTCTTCCTTCATAGACCTCACTGTGAAAGGCATATCTGAGATGAAAAGTACACTGTATGGTACTCATGGCAGATGAAACATTGCAGAAAAAAAAAAAAGATTAGTGAACTTGAAGATACGGCAATAGAAACTATTCAAATAAAAATGAACAGAAATTTTAAAAATTTAAAAAGCCTCATTAAGCTGTGAGATAACTTTAAGAAGCCTAATATATAAGAAATTGGAGTCCCTGAAGGTCACGAGAGAGGAGTAGGCCAGAAAAAATATTTGATAAAATAATCACTGAAAATTTTCCATATTTGGAGAAACCTATAAATCCATCGATATAAGAGCTAAACAAATCTCAAGCACAAGGCACAACAAACAAAATTGCTTAAAGCCAGTGATAAAGAGAAGATCCTACAAGCAGCCAGAGAGAAAAGAAATTATATACAGAAGAACAATGATAAGGACTACAACTGATTTCTTGTCTGAAACAATGGAAGTAAGAAGACATTGGAGCAATGTCTTTTAAAGAAATAAAAATAAACTAGCTGTCAATCTAGAATTCTACATATAGCCAAAACAAAAAAGTATTTAATAATTAAGGCAAAATGAAGACTTTTGTACACATACAAATACTACAATAATTCATCATCAGCAGACTTGCATATAAGAAATGTTAAAGGAAGTCCTTGAGGCAAAAAGCAACTGATAACAAATGGAAATATATATATCTACACAAGGGAGCAAGGAGTGCCAGAACTGGCAACTATAGAGGTAAGTATACAAAAACATATTTTTCCCTTAAGATTAAGAACAAAGTAAGAATGTGCATTCTCACCACTTCTATTTAATCTTGTCCTGAAGGCTCTAGTCAGTGCAATAAACCAAGAAAAAAATGCATCTAGACCTTAAAAGAATAAGTAAAACTCATTTTACTTGAAGACAACATGATTGTCCATGCAAAAAATTTGATGGAATCTACCAAAAAACTCAAAGAATGAGTAAGTGTTTTCAGCAAGTTTGCATAATGCATTTCAACATAAAAAATCAACTATATTTCTATGAACTTATAACAAACAATTAGAAATTGAAAATTTAAAGCAATGCCATTTATAATGGCATGAAAAATCATATAATTAGAGACAAATCTGACAAAATTGTGTAAGACAAATACACTCAAAACTACAAAATATTGCTGAGAGAAATTAGAGAACTAAATGAAAAGAACTCAATGAATTAAACACAACCCAAATTGTTAAAATATCAGTTCTCCCCAAATTAATCTATAGATTCAATGTAATCTCAGTCAAAATCCCAGCAAGGTTTTTTTGGTAGAAATTAGCAAGTTGATACTTAAATGTACATGGAAAAGCAAGAGATAGCAAAAATGAATTTGAAAATGAACAACGCAGTTAAAGAATGAACACTAACCAATACCAAGGTTTATAATAAAGTTATAATAGTTAACACAGTATTGTATTGGTGGAAAGACAGACATATAAATCAATGGAACAAAGTGGAGAGTCCAGAAATAGATCTATGTATACACAAATAACTGACTTTTTTTTTACAACGGTGCAAAGGCAATTCAGTGGAGACGTGATAGTCTTTTCTTCAAATGATGGTGAACAATTGAATACCTATTTTTTAAAAGAACATTGATCCATATCTCACGCCATATATAAAAATTAACTCATGTATATTATAGACCAAAATCTAAAACCTAAAACTATAAGAGGTCTAGGGGAAAACATACAAGAAAACTTTATGACTGATTCCCAGATCCATAATTTTAGAATTCCTCTTCTATAATGAAAAAAAATTTCTTTACATATGTAGAGTGACATCTAGTCATCCCATTACCCTAAAATGGGAGAATGGGATGTGAGGAACCCACGTGGTTATAAGGACTCTGCCTCTGATCCAGAAACCTCATGTTTGCTCCCAAGAAAAAAAATATATATCTACTAAAAACTTTTAAAACATATTACGCCTTCCACCTCTGTTATGGGTAACCCCATCACTCCATCACTTTCACATCTTCACTACCACTGATCTGATGACTCTGAAAGTTATCTTTTCAGTCCAGACTTCTTGGCTTTCAGACTGGTATTTTCCACTAGCCCTGCATACATCTACTTAGATGTCTCACTGACATCTCAAAGCAATGTCCAAAATTGCAATTAATATCCTCTTCCACACATCTGCTTATTTTTCCATAATGGCATCACCTCCACTTAGCCACCCATTCTAGAAACCTGGTGATCACCAAAAACATATGACAGTACCACTGAGTAATCAGATATAATTTCAAAGTTTGAGGCTGGAATGACTGAGAGAGTGGTTTGTCATTAACAGAAAAAAAAAAAAAAAGTCCAGGGAAGGAACATTTCTTTCAGGAGGGAAGATGCTAAGATTGTGGACCTGTCAATTTCAAGGTGCTGGTAGGGCATCAAGGTGGAGATTTCTAGCAGTCAGTTGGAAATGCCACTGTACATGACAGATCGCTGACCTTGGTTACAGGAATGAAAGCTCAAGAGCTTTTCTGTAAAGCTTAAGCTGTGGTTTGACAGGAATCATACTGTTTCTAAGAGTGAAAACATTCAGAATCAGTCAGCTGTAGAGGACAGACCATCAGGGAGGACGATAAAGAGAGGGACACTGAGAAGAAGGAGGAGTGGCATTTAGAGTATGCTTTCTTGGCCAGTTAAGGGACAGGAGCACAAGTCAAATTTTTGTGGTAGGTCCTCTACTAAAGGGTTCCTGAAAACATGGCTTTTTCTCCTTTGTTGCTTAATAAAATCTCTTCCCCCTGTTTTCTCTTCCCTCCCTTGCTCCTTGTTTTTTCTTTTTTCTAGCCTGGGAATGCCAGCATGGGGGCACACAGTGTGAAGGACAAGGGCCTGGCTGTAGGTTTTTCACTCCAGTGCATTAGGAAGGCAGACAGTAAGGAATAGGCTAGCAGAAAAAGTCTTCAGGCTCTGGCTGCCTTTTTTGATTTGTGCATTAATGCTGCAGAGTCGACAGCCTGCCTGAGAGAGGCTGAAGGGACGTGTGTTCTGTATGTCTGGAATTTATTCCTTTGGCTCTGTAAGATGTGACACTGCATAATGGCCACGAAGAAGTAATTCTGATCCTGTGACTATCTTGGCAAAAGTTCCAGAAAGACATATGGACATAATCTTCTGGACATTTGTAGAAGAGCCTTCCCTTGGGGACTGCAGGCTTGCTCTCACTTCCAGTCTTACGGCTGTTACCTTGGCTTTATCCTGTTTTCACTTAAGAGATAAAAGGCTAAAGTGTATTCAACTGAAAGGACAAAAAATATATTAATGTAAGAGTAAGTCATCATTATGACACATATCAATTTCTTACCTCAGGCAGTGTACAAACCAGGGCTCTGGATATTAACCCAGCCAGGATTAGAGACAAAAAGGTCTGGATAGCTCTAGATACACACTGGGAAAATATGAACTTTTTCAATGCTGGGATCCAGCATCTTCATCTATAAATTGACAGAGAGGTGACATTTTTAAAAACAAAATCTTCCAGGAACAATGATTTGCCTAAATATTATTCTGGAACAAGTGCTCTGCATCTATGACCCTAAATTTTAGGTATATTTTGAGAAATTATTCATTTCTCATTGGAACAGATTTCTTTTTGTTTCGTTTTGCTTTTTGAGACAAGGTCTTGCTCTATCATTTATGCTGGAGTGCAGTGGCGTGTTCTCAGCTCACAATAACCTCTGCCTCCTGGGCTCAAATGAATCTCCCACCTCAGCCTCCAGAGTAGCTGAGACCACAGGCCACCACACCCAGCTAATTTTTTAATTTTTTGTAGAGATGGGGTTTTGCTAATGTTGCCCAGGCTGGTCTCAAACTCCTGAGCTCAAGTGATCCACCAGCCTCAGGCTCCCAAAGTGTTGGGATTACAGGTGTGAGCCACCACATCTAGCTAGAATAGATTTCCATCTGTACACATCTTTATTATAAAATACTTGACATAACACAATATCCAGCTAATTTCCTCCCAAGTTTCTGTGTATAACTTGGGAAGTAATCAGTTGTTAAATTTGAATTTCATCTAAGCCCTTCAATTTACCTTTATCCTTCTTTTTTTCCTTGAAGAGTCTAATAGGGTAATAGAAAAAAACGCAGAAAATACCAAAGCCCAGGTGCTGGTCTATGAACACTGACTGTGTCCTGCCCCTAAAGTTGCCCTTTAAAGCTAGCTCCCTGAAGAATGCCAGTCAAGAGGTCTGCCAGGAGCCGATCTTTACTCATTTACCAGTGTTTTGTAAATCCTCATTGAGAAAATTATTGGGAGTCGTACTATTGGGAAAAGAGATGAAAAGATGAAAGAGACTGAAACTGTGAAAACGGAGGTTCCCTGGGGTATGAGGTCCTCTTTACTTAGACCTTAAGCAGTTTTCCCCTAAGGAAGCACTCAGAATCATCTTGCAGTTGGAATGCTAACAAATTGCCTTGACTGATGGCTAGCTTTAAAAGGATAGGTTATTTTTGTTTTGTTGTTTCATTTTGTTTTTATCTCAGTGGTCACCACACTATCAAGATCTAAGCAAATGACTGTTCCATGAACCTTAACCAAGAAAAATGAGTAATCAAGAACTTTTTTGCATTTTTACACATATATGGCTATAGATTAGGTTCATTTTGTAGAATCTCGTCACAGGCTCAGAGAACTACAGAAATGGAAAATGCTCAAGAGGTTATCTGTTCTAGCTTCCAGAGCCTCAAAGCTAGTGGACAGTAAGTTGCAGGTCAACAGAAACACTAGCAAACTATTGGTACCTTGGATGATATTTGGGCCATTGCCAGCACATGAGATACAATGAAACGATGTGTGTTCAGCCCATCAATGGCATTCATCACATGGCTGAAAGCAAGCCAGCTGATAGGTCCCCAGTTTTATCCAATTGGGACATTTTTTTTCTTAGTTCTGGTACAAACGAATCAACCAGAAAGGTCTCTGGTTTTACCTGCGTTAGATATTCTCTTCCCCTAGGACTCGATAAACCATGGCTGGTGTGGGAGGTGGGAAAGTCAGCACAGCTGGGCATGAAACCTGTGTGGTTGCACAGGGACCTGTGCTTAGAAGGGTCTTATGTTTGGCATAATGCTTCTGCCATCTAGAAATTCTTAATAATTTTTGAACACGTGATCTTGCATTTTAATTTTGCATTGAATTTCACAAATAATGTAGCCAGCCCTGGCACAGAATACTAGCTCAGCTTGGCAGTTCTTAACATAGCCATGTGGATGGGTTTCAGTGGGGACAGGAAAATAGTTCCCAGGAGTGGTGGATAGATGGTGGCCAGCACAGCTGGTATAGCCTTGAGAACTGAAAGGACACTGAATCATGGATGATATGGTTCTTGCCCTCCAAAAATCTCAGTCTGGTAGGATAAATTTTATTTTCAAAAAGTTGTTTCTCCAATCCCCACATATCCAAATGAATTTATATATATATATATATATATATATATATATATATATATATATTCTTTCTACCAAGGAAGTGACTCAAGGAAGAAATTTATTTCTGTCTCTCTCTTGACAAAGATTAAATGTCTATATATATTATATATTATATATTATATATTATATATTATATATTATATATTATATATTATATATTATATAATATATTATATATAATATATAATATATATAATATATTATATATAATATATAATATATTATATATATTATATATTATATATAATATATTATATATAATATATAATATATATTATATATTATATTATATATAATATATATTATATATAATATATTATATATAATATATATTATATATAATATAATATATAATATATATCATATATTATATATAATATATATTATATATAATATTATATATATTATATATTATATATAATATATAATATATATAATATATTATATATTATATATATAATATATTATATATATAATATATTATATATATTATATATTATATATAATATATAATATATTATATATTATATATATTATATATTATATATAATATATATAGAGACAGAGAGAGAGAGTGAATGGGAATATCCAACTACCATAGAAAAGTGATAAATAGGAAAAGAAAATATAGGCAGAACATCCACCTTTGCTCTCAACATCACAAAGACTAGCTTTATCAAGTGCAAGCCAGTCTATGATTACAGATGGTATTAAGAGTCTCTTGTACAACAAGAGGGACTCCAATCTAGCGCCAGGACTTAATATTACAAACTGCTATAAATATTCTTTCTACCAAGGTCCATAAAGAATAGGACAATGTAAGCCCTGGAAGGGTGCCTGTAGCCTTGCAAGGACTCAATGAATAGAGTACAAAAAAGAAAAGAAAGTTAAATGACAAAGAAATGGAAGGAATGCAAGGGAAGGAGGGAGGGAAGTTGACCAGTTAAGTTTTTCAAGGTACCGGCAGGTTATCTGGGAAGATATAAAACAAAGGGTAAGCCATATTTAGAGCAATAAATTTCATGAAATGTTAATTGGGTTTACTCTCAGAACTCCCCTTTTCATTATTATGTTTAATACCAAACACTAAAAAATTAATCAGGAAATTCCATCTGGCCAACAATTTCAGTTTATGAAATTTCTTTTGCTTCAGATTAAAAGCAATCCTCTGAGTGAATTGAGTATTCCAAGACAGCCCCTAATATCCCCAAACAAAGACTCAAGAGTATCATTCTCTTTTATATTGTCACATCTTTGAGTCACTTGCAATCTATAAATAAACTTGCATTTTACAGAAATCCCTCTACAAAAAAGCAGCAGCATGCTGGAATTCAATGCACGAGACTATTTTTAAAAGTGTTTTGATTTTTAAAAAATTAATTATAGGCCCTAGATAACACAAGAGTTATAACTTGGCTTACCACAAGTTTTATGTTTCTTAACAACACTTTGAAACAATCCTACATCTGTGCTTTAAGTGCGAGTTTAGTACAAGTGCAATCTTTAATGTTAATTGAAGCTTTTCTTGATTATGGCTGCCCTGTTCTATAATGAGGAAAATGGAATCAGTAATATTGTGCAATCAGTAATATTCTGAAATCAGTAATTAATGCTGTTTATCTTTACAAAAAAACATGTTGCTGCTATTTTTAGATGTCTTGGGTTTCCCTAGGTGTAACTCAAGAAGTTATCTGACACCAAAATGAATCTTTGAAACAAAAGCCCTCCCTTTAAAAGCATATAAAAGAGAAAAGCAAGGAAATGTGGGGGCAGTGTTTTCTTCCCAGAAGGCATGTGCAACTGTAAATCTATGAAACAGGAACATTATGGATAATAAAAACTTTGGGCCTAGATATATTTGTTCAACTGAATTTGTTAGTTGATTTAGATCAAGAGAAGAGTTCATGACATAGATCAGATTTATGTGAAACCACGTGCTTGAGAAGCATTATGGTCTTTACCTTATACAAAAAGGCATAGATAGTATAATATAGAAGTAACACTTGGAAATTTTAGTCCTCAGAAACTAAATGATAACTTCTCTTTCAAGAATATGTTGTTTAAAAGTACAGGAAGAGAGGAAGTGATTCAAGGAAGAAATTTATTTCTGTCTCTATCTTAATTGACAAAGATTAAATGTCTAGGTCCTATGGGTTTTTGCTCTAGTAAAAAGTCTTTGGTTGATTTTCTCCTAAGAATTCCTTTGGAGAGAAGTGGACATTAGCCACGGTAACTGGAGACAGAACAAGACCTCAGATGCATGACTCTTGTAACAGAAACTAATTGATTTTCTGTAATTTGGCCTGTCTGGCCACATTATATTTCAGACAGAGTGAAAATTACTATTTCTGTGCTCGACATTTCTTGACAATTGAAAATGAGTAGCAGCATTTTTTAAAAGAAGAAAGAGTAAACACAACATTTGATTAAATGGTGGCATATAATTCCAACCCAAAACACATAGTCAATTTTATTTTTCATGTTCATGGACAACTTCTATTAACTTACACAGTGAGAACCACAGTTCCTCTGATCCACTGCACAAGAAAACCAACGGAAAAGGATATTATCACTTTGAAATAAGTGATACCTTATATCTCTGTGGGTTAAAGAGAACACAAGGGCATAAGGATAAGCCTAGTAGAAGTTTCTAGAAAGAGTTAATAAACAATGTAGGCCAGTTGCAAAATATCCTTGATCTTCCTTGGAGAAGTAACCAGAATTGCTATAAGAGGGATGGTTACAGAGCAGCTAATATCCTCTAGTCATAGATCCCAAGAAAAAGGCCTCAGGTACCTAAGATGATGGCTGGCCTAGGGTAGGGGTCCCCAACCCCTGGACCATTGACCAATACTTGTCCGTGGCCTGTTAGGAACTGGGCCACACAGGTGAGCAGCAGGCAAGCAAGAGAAGCTTCATCTGTATTTATAGCCACTCCCCATCACTCACATTACCACCTGAGCTGTGCCTCCTGTCAGACCAGCAGCGGCATTACATTCTCATAGGAGCACAAACCCTACTGTGAACTGCACACACAAGGGATCTATATTGCATGCTCCTTATGAGAATCTAATGCCTAATGATCTGTCACTATCTCCCATCACCCCCAGATGCGATTGTCTAGCTATAGAAAAACAAGCTCAGGGCTTCCACTGATTCTACATTATGGTGAGTTGTATAATTATTTCATTACATATTACAATGTAATAATAATAATAGAAATACAGTGGACAATAAATGTAATGCACTTGAATCATCCCAAAACCATTCCCCTACCACCCCACCCCTGAGTCCTTGGAAAAATTGTCTTCCATGAAACTGGCCCCTGGTGCCAAAAAGGTTGGGGACCACTAGAGAACTAAGCAAGGTAAATGTTTTCTTTCCTAAACTCAAGATTTTTCATTTTGACATTTGCTAAAGACACTAAATTCTAAGAGATTGTGAAATGTCAAACTGCCCTCATAAATGATGAGAACACTTCATGAGATTGTGTATTTCAATGCAATAAGTAGAAGATAATGCATTTATTTAATAAACCCATGTAAAATGTTAAAATTCATCGTTTTCTGAAGTACTACAAAATGTTTCCCAAAGATATCATACCAGTATGCTATGGCAGCCAAAAGAAAGATAACAGCTATAGGGAATAAACACAAACAGAGTATTGGGCTAGACAGGCTCCTGTTTGCTAGAGAGGCATTTTACGTATTCTTACTTTCTTTTGCCTTTTGAAAAACACAGTATCCTGTCCCATTCTTAGCACCATTTATCTTCATTCTTACTATACGTTGAGGGGATGAAAATGCCTTTTAGTAGCCAAGCTGATGTAAGTGTGGAATTCACATCAACTGAAATCACTGCTAGGCCAAGTTATCAAAATCTTATTGTTGAATTAGAATCTAGACTCAGACTCCAAGGAGACATGAATAATGTGTGTGCTGGTCTTTCCCTAATTAGTATTCATGAATCTCTGGGAATTCTCTCTCTCTCTCTTTCTGCATTTATCTCAGTGGTTGTTTCATCTGATTGTTGCTTGATTTTAATTCAATCTGGCACTTCTTCATGGAGCACTAAATTTCTTCTCAATGGCTATACATTAAACTGTGGTGAGCCCTGAAGGCTCTGCCACCAACATGAGTTCAGCCTTTATTGCTTTGTGCAGTCCATCCATTCTTGGTTCAAGGGTGTCCTAGATACAGAGATACCAGTCCAGATATGCACAGGTAATGACACCAATTACCTGGCAGGATGTGTAAAATAAGCTCTTCCATTCTCTTCTGTACCACGCTGATGGACTCTAATACATCTTCCCTTCAATTATCAAGTAGGAGTTCATTCACTGAAAGGTCTCATCAAAGTCCACGTGTCTTGGTGGTGGAGTTATTTAACGCCATACTTTTCAACATCTTTAGGCTTAAAATCAGGAGAACCACCTGACATACAAAAACATCATCTGTTTTGAAACCTAAAAGTTCCTATTATTGGAGGTCCTGAATTAAGCTACTGCTTAGAAGTGTGTGTGTGTGTGTGTGTGTGTGTGTGTAGTGTGTGTACAAGCTCTCTTTGAAGGCCAAATATCGAATTCCAAAACACAAAAGAGAGAATTTCTTAGTACAAAGAGGGATATGACCACATGCAAAAAACATAGTTTATAGAAACATGGAGTTTAACGTTTTCTACCACCCATTACTTACAAGTCAGGAGTATCTTCTTTCAAGTACGTCATGAAGCAAAGGATGTATTGAAGTGGAGCTTCTTTCTTATACATTATTCTTGTTGGCTCTGAGGGAGGAGCCAGATTTCTAGAAATTTCTAGAAAAAGCCTGGGGAAAGAGCAAACCATCCAAACCATCCCCTGAGATTAGATAGAAGAAGGGAGACCATAGAGAGCTTCCAGTTTATGGTCTAGGCATAATAGCAACAATGTGCTGGCCTCATCTTCCCTATATGGCCCTTCATCTCTCAAGAACATTGAACAGGGTGTTCTATTTCCTTGCACTGGAAAGGAAAAAGGAGTTATAGATTTCTTTGCTGCAAAGCAATCTTCTAGAGAAAGGAATTATTCCCTCCCCATCAGTATTTTATCAGAATCAAGACTTTAATAGTAAAATAAAAGGAAATGAATCCTGTTTTCCCAATTGCTCAGCATGCATGTATTCCCAGTCTTTCTTTTTTCCCCTAATGACACCTAACTGGATTTTAAAATGTAGTTTTTCTAAGAAGGAACTTCATGTTTTCAGAATGCTTTCTCAAAAACAGGAGCTCTTCTAGTTACAACATAAATGATGCTATTAATTTCTGTTATATGTACATCATCGTATGTGGGTTTTGTTGTTGTTACTGCTGTGGTTTCTTTCTCTTTTTTTTAATAGAATATATACTGACCTAGCCATCTTCTGTCTCTACCATGTGGCATAAAGTTTCAAGACAGCAGGCTGAGTTCCATAGCCATAGAACACATAGAAACTCACAGCCAAGACAGGAATCAAGCTCACAACTGTGCTAAGAAATACTAAGATAACCATCTGCTTCCAGCTCTGTTAGACTACAAGGGGCATTTTGTTTATTAGCCTGCTAAATGCTTTTAAAGTATTGCCTTTGTTTCCACAGGATAAAAGTAGTTAATCAAAGACTACATTAGTTAATGCAATTTTAACTGGAAAGATGTATACAAATATATTTCGAGATACATTGCCAGGATAGTGGAAACTGTCTCTTTTTCACTTGCAATTTTAATGTTTCTATTGAAATTATTTATTTCATTTAAAAAGTGGAAACTTAGAACCACCTGTATTATCCCCTCACATTGTACCCACATTGCTGAAGAAGCTATCTATCCTAGGACATTGGGTTTTCATATTATTTCCCCCATCATGAACTAGTGAAAGGGAATGATTACAATTAAGCACAACTTAGATTTGAAAGAAAAATAATCTGCTTTCAGAAATCAATGTGGTTTTATTCATAGTTTTGAGTCAAATACAGAGGTGAGCCAGTTCATTCCAACTCTGACATTCAAAGACTCACTGAAGAGCACTAAACAAAACCAAGCATGTTATTTTAGACACATCTAACTACTGCCATTTATAAGTAACGACTCGAAATTCTGCTCTGCTTTCCATAGCTTTTTAAAAACCTGTTCTAAATCTATTTGTACTGTGTATCAATTATATGGATAAAATAAGAGCCGAGAGGCTCTCCCTAAGAAAAATGTTGTTTTTGCTAGAAACTCTGCCCAGCTACCTTCTGAGTTCCTTGAAAATGAAAATCTCTGTGTCTCCCAGATGACAGCCACCTTGTCGGTGCAACCAAAATAGCTCTCGCAGCTAGAGAGCTGTCTGTCAGCAATAGTTCTGACAGATATCAGATTTGGCATGCAGCAGGAAGGCTAGAAATGGTCCCACAGAAGGCGGTTTGGTGGGAGTATGACCAGCTAAGGAGCAAGGCAGGGGGAGCGCTCAGAAAACAGTGCTCCTGTTTTCACAAGGAAAACTACAGGCATTTCGGGAAATGACAAATAGTCTTGAGGGAGAGGACAGCCAAAGAGATGGTTATTGACAAGTCTCTATTTCCACGATTAGTTCTATGGGATTTTTGAAAGGGCAATGATTAGATAGAGACAAGATGCAGTAAACTGGCCGGTTTCCATTTGTGAAAGGAAGCAAACACACTTACATGCGTAGGATTTTTATCTCCCTCTAGTGGTGGGGTGGGGCCTTTGAGGCTATAGCCTATTACTGAATAAT
Source organism: Symphalangus syndactylus (assembly GCF_028878055.3). Lineage (NCBI taxonomy): Eukaryota > Metazoa > Chordata > Mammalia > Primates > Hylobatidae > Symphalangus > Symphalangus syndactylus. The sequence goes on along the minus strand of NC_072426.2, from coordinate 125,075,653 downwards.
ACTGCTTCAGAAACAAAGATGAGCTTCCCTTATAGTATAGCGCTTTTACCCGTAAGATTAGGATTTTCATTAAATGTGTTGCTCTCCCTTACGGTCATTTTCAAAACATTCCCAATCTTCCATGTGATGGAGTGAATTGCCTTTTAAGGATGCTGATTACCAGCGATGAGGTAACAAGTGTCTCCCTCTCTTCTTAGCTAGAGATACAAGATTCCATTTTCCTCTGTTGTCCTAACAAAAGTGAAGCCATTTTGTGCTCAGAGGCAACTCTCCTGACCCCTAGTCTGGGCCAGAAAAACCTGAGGAGCTAAATAAGTAAAAGAAAGCTAGCTTACCTAGAGTAAAGGTGGAAAACATGGAAACTCAGAGGGAAGACTCTAGTAAAGGATCTAGAGAATCATCTGAACCTTAAATAAAGCGCAATAATTGGAGAGAAATTTTGGAACAAGTCTCCACCACTCCTTTCCAGTCCCTGTCATTTTTGTCATTTTCGTCTTTGGTCAAATGACCGATACTTCTGGTGTAGCAATTTAGAACAGTGATAGTGGATGAAAAAGTAGAAAAGATAGAAAAAATAAATGATAACAATTTTAAGGAGAGTAACTAAAGTTTCCTTCTTCCATATGGATATGCAATTTAAGTGAATTAAAGGAAAAGATCAAAGGTTACAGCCATCTAATCAACGGATTATTGATCAATAACTGAAAACCTATCAATGTGAAGTATACAAAATATGCAGCTTTTCCCCTTGCCCTGCTCTATACTCAGAATTAGGCATCACTGATGTCTACTTGATTTCTCCTCTTGAATGTCTCCAAGGCAACCAAACTCATATGTTTTCCTTGCAAACCTGTTCCTTTTCTGGTTTCCTTATCTCGGTGGATAACTTCATCAGCCGGTCATGCAAGCCAGAAATCCAGGAGTTACTTGTTCCTCCTAGCCTTCCACCATCATATCCAATCCATCAGAGTCCTTCAATTTTACTTCCTATATCTATCTCAAACAGATCCATTTCTCTGTGGCTCTGCTACCACCCTAATTCATCATCTCTCCCCTAAAAAATTCCTGCTCCAAAGGGCATCCACTCCATCCTTTGTCAAATGCATTGTCCACACTGCACTACTTTATTCAACAAATATTTTTGAGGAACCTACTTTGTACCGTAGTGAATCAGACAGACAAGGAATTTCTGGAAAATAGAAGATAAACATCAGGTAGTCAAAAGCACTATGAGGACAATCAAAGTAGGATGATGAAATAGAGAGTGGCTAAATGACTACTCTAGACTGTGTTCAAATACAAGAAATCGGTGGCAATTTTAACAAGGGGTATTAGTTTTGACGCAGGAAAATGAAAGAAGTCCTCTGGGACGATGGTATCTGCTCCTAGCATATAAGGAGTGTGTTTCTGATACCGGCCAATAATAAAAAGGAGGTTAAAATGTACATGAACATTCAATCTAGGGCTGTTTGTCTCCAAATATCTCTGCTTTAACATAGCACTTACTACCTATATGGAAGTATCTTATTTTTGTTAACTTCTGTATGTCTCCCTTCTTTAGAATGTAAGCTCCATGAACATGCGGGGCATAACGGTCTTGATCTCTGCAGTAACTACAGTGCCTAAGAACTGAGCCTGGCATTACGGTAGGCATGCTAATAAGTATTTGTTGCATTAACGCACAAATTGCTGAGTGAAGCAGGAGAGTAGACAGAGAATATAACGGATTGGGTTTGGGGGCTGAGGAAGTCTCTGCTGAGATGTCAAGGTCATTTACTTCCCCTTGCAAGGTTAACTGGGTTATAAAATCCCGGCCACGCTTCTTAGCATCAAGCACCAAGCGCTTACGCTCAAACTCATACACACGGTCAGAGCCACAAACCTCTCCAACTCCCCGCTAGGAGGAGTCACACCTCCCCACCCAGAAACCCTCCCACCCTCTCCTCTCTGCCGGGTTCCGGCAGGCTTCGAATCACAATGCTCGCCGGGAATAGTAGTCTTCCGGTCCGAGCCTATAGCGTTTTTTAATACATTTGCAGAACTACGCTTTCCAGGGAGCCTCGCGGCATAGTGAGGCTGCGTCACCTGATCAAGACTCTGGAGTTACAATGGCGGCGCCCGTGCTGCGCTGGGGCAGCGGTGCAAGACGTTGGGTTTTCGCCCGGGTCGACGGCGGTTCTTGCCACCGAAGAGGGGCTCCGACTGGTTCCACATCCAACCGGATTAGGGGACAGAGCTCAGTGGCTCAACAGCCCCTCCACACGGCCCAGAAGCCGAGGAAAGGGTATTCTGTTTCATACATTTCTGCCCACCTAACTGTGAGGTGGAACTGCAGGACTGGGGAAATAATGGCAATTACGGCCCAGCTTCTAGACGTTTTGGCTGACGGGAGGGCGTTGAGTTATAACCTGGAGCCCGAAACCTAAATAAATGCACAAAATAGGCCCTCTATCAGCTCCGCCCCCATATATAAACCACTGTTTTCAAATAGACGTAGGTGGGGAATTCGCGAGTGTAAAATAGCGAATATTTTCTTGAAGGGTGCACAGACAGAAGAGTGGATTCGGTCATCTTACTAATAGCACTAGCAGTGGGGACGGTGACACGAGAAGCGGGATCATATTTAGCTGATTTTATTTAGCGCTAATATGGGCCGGCAGCGTTCTAAAGGTAGAAAGGGAGCCTTTACCTACAAGCTCTTGGTAGTGGTGGGTTATTGTCATTAGTCAGAAAACACTAGTTATCTGTGCAGGCGTTTTATGTTGAATATGTGTGACTAGACCTAGGAGGACGCAGCCAAAAGAAGAGATACTTTCCCTGGTTATATGGAGAGTTTTGCTTATTTGGCCAGATATCCCCTGAACAGTTGTTTATGCTTCATTATGTAAAAATTAAATAGTTTCTTTTTAAATACAGAAACATGTGGCAAGTTTCTAATATTTTGTTTATTCTTTGAGATTGGTTGGTATTATTTTTACTTTCAGTTGGAGGAACAGAGGGAAATTGTCCGGAAAGAAGTATTCAGTTTTGTATTCGTTTCGTGAATTAGATTGTTTCCTTGTGAATGGAAAGTACATTTTTTCTCTCATGTAATGGAACTGCAAAAATACTTTGAATGATGCTTTGCTGCATGCAGAATTTCTAATGAGTTCTTAGTTTAATTCCCCTCCCTTATGGGCTGTGTTTTGCAAACTTTAAAAAGAAGGACTTATTCTTGCATTACTTCAGATATAGAACTTTATGTGTTGAAATGATTGAAACAAAACAAAATGAAGTAAAATATGTATATATATACACATACACACACACACACACACACATATATACACACACAAAATTGCTTGGGAGAAGAGCAGGATAGGAACATACATGGATTTCATAGGGAATAAGCACATTTTTAAGGACCTGGAGAGGCCTGTGTATAGACCCAAGAGAGTAGGACTGACCAGATAAGAGAGATTATTATAGCATTTAACAACTTCTTAGATTTGATAGCAAATAAGCATAAACAAACAAAGTAACCTGAAATTAGGTCTCAGGAATTGAAAGTAATTTGGGGGACCAAAAATATGCCGCATCAGATGATTTAATGTGGTGGAGTTTTGCAAAATTTTTTCAAGAGTATCATTTAGTGGTGATTTATTATATCTGTGTCTCTCTGGTTATTATACATGCAAACCAAAACATGGTTGAGAATTTCTTTTTAAATAAGAGACGTGGAACTATTTATCATTATTTCTCTAGTAGTAGAATGTTGCCATTTATGTTAATTCTAGATAATGGGGGAAGATCAGCTTTCTTCATTTACTGAGTGATTACTTGATAAGGTACAGTTAATTTGTTAAATGCTGCTTTTCACTGAAGTCAGCCGCGCAGTTGTCACCTGATACCCATTTCTAAATTGTTTTAAGACGCCAAATTGTTCCTTTCTCTATTGCCTTCATGTTTATATCATCAGCCTCCTGATGCCATGTTGTAAATAAATTTTAGTTTGCCAATCTCAGTGTAGGCGCTTATTCTGAATTGTTTTTTATTTAGTCACTGATAAAATATGACACATTTTTAATGTGAGGATATAACATTGTAGTAAGTTTAAAACACATATAGGAAATTAACATTTGTGGTTTAGACTTATAAAAATTCATTCATGGTGATAAATATAATTACATCTTAACCATTATCTCTTTCTTCTTAGTGAACACAAATGGGCTGCTGTAGTAGGTTTGGAAATTCATGCCCAGATTTCCTCCAACTCTAAACTCTTCTCTGGATCTCAAGTTCGCTTTTCAGCACCTCCAAATTCTTTGGTTTCTTTTTTTGATGCATCTCTACCTGGAACTTTGCCGGTAAGATTCTTATTTAATCCTATTTTCATTAGAAAATATTTATTTTATATAGAACATGGAAAATTATTTTCTTCTTTTAATAATAACACAAGTCTTTGGAAATACTTATTTAGGGAATTTTGGGTGAAGCGGGATATATTAAATGTTTTCTAAAGGCCCATCTCTGTGAAGCTGTTTCTAAGTCTGAACATATTCATACATGTATTCATCCCTTCACAAACATTTTAGCATGCCTACTAATACCAGACATTGTGCTTTGAGCTGGGTCATAAAGATGATCCTTGCCTTTAAAGAGTTCAAAAACTAGTAGGGGAGATGTGTCTTATAAACAAATAGAGGACAGTGTGATTCCTTCTTTGAAGGTAATATGCAGAGGATGATTATGAAACCCAGAGGAGGGACAACTAATTCAGTAAAAGAAAGGACTATTGTGAGAAATTGAAGTAGGGGTACATTAGGTTAAGGAAGGGTTACTGAAGAGGTGGTGGCCTGAGCTATTTGAGAAGCCCAAAAGAATTTAGGCAGATAAATGAAGGAGGAGGAGGAGTCAACTCAAAGGAAGCAGCATATATCACATGATTTCACAGTGTAAGGCCAGTAATGATTGTGGTTATTGCAAATTAAGAAACACTCAATAATGTAGAAAACAGCCATAATATGCAGTGAGTTAACTATTGTACTCAACCACTCATTTTTACTTGATCCTATGGAATGACTGGGCCCAATATACTCATCAGCAAGACTTTTTGCATATATTTTTAGATAATTGGTTGAATTTTTAAGAAAAGTATGAAGGGAACAATGTAAATGTTTTAGCTAATAAATAGCATATGGTCTGTCCAGGACGTATAATATCAACTGTGTTTGAGGTTTCCTGCCATATTTGGAGGAAATGTGTATCCATGGTGGTGACAAAGATGGGGAGGGGCAGACATTGTCATGGGTGAATTCCATGCTCTCAAACATTTAAATAAGAGTGGAAGCTGGTTGAGGCCGGGCGCGGTGGCTCACGCCTGTAATCCCAGCACTTTGGGAGGCCGAGGCGGGCGGATCACAAGGTCAGGAGATCGAGACCATCCTGGCTAACACAGTGAAACCCCGTCTGTACTAATAGTAAACTGCAAAAAATTAGCCGGGCGTGGTAGTAGGCTCCTGTAGTCCCAGCTACTCGGGAGGCTGAGGCAGGAGAATGGCATGAACCTGGGAGGCAGAGCTTTCAGTGAGCCGAGATCGCGCCACTGCACTCCAGCCTGGGTGACAGAGTGAGACTCCGTCTCAAAAAAAAAAAAAAACCAAAAACAAAAACTGGAAGCTGTTTGAACTGAGCACTGGCAGGCTTGCAGAGGCAGAGGTATACTTTTCTCAGTCACTGACCAAAGTGGAAGATTCTGGGCAGTGCCTCCAGTATGCCTGCCTCACTCAGCTTTGGTTGTATTGGGGCAGCATCTTTGTCTTGGAACTTTTCTCTTACTCGCATTTTCTGTCATGGAGGACTCCCATCCCTGCAGACCATATCAAGGATCACCTTTGATTTGCTGCTGGGTCCCTCTGGGAGAAGATAGATGTGGAAGTGTGCCCTCTTTCTCTCTCTCTGACTTAGAGATCTATCTACGGAAAGATTTTTTGTTTGTTTGAGAAGAGTGAATTTTTTGGTTATAAATATATGACATGTTTTTTGGGCAGAGATTCGGATATAGTAGAAATACAGTAATATTTATTTAGACAAGTAAAATGGAAGGCAAGTTGTCATAACACCTCTACATTTTCCCTTCCAGATTCAAAACAGTTTTTTCCTATGTGGTAGTTAATTATCAAGAGATTAGGCATAAGCTCTGGGTTCCTCCTAGGTTTTTCCAGCTGTGAATGTGATGGCTATCAGGCCATACTTATTATAGTTCATTTTAGAAACAGATCCATTTGCAGATAAGCATGTTTTCTGTAAATAGACTCTCCAGCTGTACCTAAATTTGGTCAAAAATTAGACCAAATTAGAAAAATTCAAAATAATTAAAATGCCAACATTTTAATTGCTTTGTAAAACTTGTCATGCACGAAAAAAGAAGGTGCTTGTTCACTGATAAGCATATCAATAACACAGTGAAGGTGTTTGGGACATTTGAGTGTTGAGAGAGAGCTTGGCTTACATTAATTAAATGGCAGACAAAGTCTGGAAATACAGTTTTGTATGAGCTAGGATTTGTTTTCCTCTTCAGAGCCTACAACGCTTATGGTTTAAGTAGCCTAAATGGGTTATTCTATAGACAGAGCGGATCTACCTCTTTTTCAGAAATGTTTCTGCCTTTAAGGGACCTCATTTAGTACGTGAGCAACATTATACCCAAACTCACAGAGTTAAGCATTGTCACTCAAAACATTTCAAAATCTTTTGATTTACCTCTAAATAGATTTAAAATACACTAAAACCTTTAGACAGTTGTCCTTCCCCTAAGCCCTATGGAGATGTATAAACATGCTCTGACAGCCAGACTCTGCTTATAACTCCATTTATAGGAAACCAATAATTTGAGAATATGTTTGTGCTTCCAAGGATTTTAGTAGAACGTTATGTTATTGTTTTGGTCAAGTAAACCAAAAGTATGAGTATGATTCATGATGATACTTGAAACTCTTTCTGCCCAAGGCTTATATTGCTCCCTTCTCTCCTGCTGCTTCCCTGCCCTCTACCTGGCTGATTGTGCCTTCTCACGTGGCTGTGTTCTGCCACTCAGCCCTGAAATGTTGGTTTCCCATGCCCTATCCTTTGGCTCTCAATTCTTCTGTTCTGTGTGTTCCCCTGAGTAATCTTTTTACCCTCAAACAAAGCTCCCATCTCTCTTTTAGGCAAGAAACCTATATCTATTGTGTCCTACTATACATTTCCATCTGAATGATTCATAAACATCTTAAATTCAGCGGTTACAGTGTTAAGCCTGTTATCTTTTCTCCCCAAAGTTTCACTGCCTCCTGACAAAAGAATAAACCAACAAGGGAAAATATATATGAGAAGAAGCAAAAATCAGTGGGAAAAGGATAAGTTATTTAACTGATGATTTTGGAATTGGTTAGCTACTTGGAAAAAAAGTATCGTTCATTTCACACATCAAAACAAAGTTCATATATATATAAGTTAAATGTCAAATTAAATCCAAAAATATCTAGGAGAATATTTGTTTGTCCTTGGGTTGGGGAGAAACTTTGTAGGCATAAAAGCAAGAAAAAACAGCTAATTAGGCAAGATGGCAATTTGACTACTTTATTTGCCCAACATATATTTATTGACCTAGTAATTCTTTTAGGAATCCGTCCTTGGAAAATAAACATGTGAGCAAAGACTTATATGCAGAGATGTCTATAGCAGATCTATTTTTAAAGGTAGAGAATTGGAAGTAACCACAATTTCTCAGTGATGGGAGAATCATTGAGTAAATTATAATACATCAGTACAGTGCAACATTATGAGGCCACTGATAATGTTTATAATAGACTTTTAGTGACATAGGAAAATGCTAAAGATAAAAATTCTAGTGAGATGAATAGAATTTTCATGCAGATTACTTAATCTTCTTTGCATCAGTTTCTTATAAAATGGAGATACTTGACTCATGGGATTTGTGTGAGAATTAAATGAATCAGTACCTTTAAAACACTTAAAACAGTAATTGTGTGTAATAAGTGCTCTTATTAACAGATAATTAACAAGTAATAACAGGTAATTAATTAAAAAGTTCTTAATAATAGGTAAGGTAAATCTTACCTACTAGCATACCCATAATGATTGGCAGCTTTTATCTTTACAAAGGCCCTCCTGAGTTATTGTGCACAGTTACATTGCCAGTGAGAGCAAAAGTAAATGCTACACATAACAATTGGTCACTTAACCTTGATTTCACTAGTTAAGTGATCTGCCAACAGAAACTAACCTGGGGTTCTCATCACCTCAGAGATGTATAGAGAATTAAGTAAATAATAAAAACCAGTAAAAACTGGTATATTGGATAAAATTGTTTCTGAATTAGAAATAATTACTTTTATTGCAGAAAAGAAGGCTTATGAGCTTTTTCTATCTGTAATTATTTGCAGTGTTTCTTTGGTTCAACATGGTATTGGCTCTTGATTTAGTAAAAAATTAGGATTGTTACTTAAAACAATTGTGATAATGTATAGTCTTTCTGTAGACATTTTATTCTTCTCTGTCGGTTGTGTCTTCATTCACTCAGCTGGCATATATTGGATGCCTACATTATGCTAGCCCTTGTGTAGCTCTAGTGACACAGTTTTGAACTTGGTAGAAGATAGATAAGGGTGTTGCCCACATGGAGCATGAACAAGCAAGCAGGCAGTTGCACTACCTTTTAATAAACATGTTAGTCGTGGAAATACAAGGTGCTTGAGGAGCACATAGGAAGAGTATTCAACACACATATAAGGAATTGAGGAAACTGGCCAAGTAAAAAGTGAATAGGATATACAAAGACCAGACGAAAAGCAACGTGGCTTGCTCTAGAAACTGAAACATTTTCCATGTGTTGTAGCATAGAACTTGAATATGGGCATTGCAAGAGGTGAGGCTAGAGCAGAAAGCATAGCCTGTACCATGTAAGCCCTCATAAGGGGTGTTGTTCCCATTTGTAAAGAGATAAGAAGACATAAGGAGAGTGCAGGGCCAGAAACTCCAAGGAAGTGAGTGTTTTGCAAAGGAGGGAGTACAAGAACGTTGGATGCTACTGAGAGGTCAAGTAAAGTGAGGACTAGGAAGTGCCCATTGGATTTTTTAAGAAGGGTATCCTTTGCAAGAACAGTTTGAGTGGGGTGATGGAAACAGAAGGTAGGTGATAGTGAATTGAGAAATGTCATGGCATGGAGGAAGAAGTGAGTGTGGGCAACCGTTTCAAAAAGTTTTACTATGAAGGACAGCAGAATGCAGCAAGTGAAAGGAGACATGGAATCAAGAGAAAACATTTATTGGTCATGTCTTAATATTGGAGAGACTTGGGAATGATTAAATGCTGATGAGTTATATAGTCTATGATAATGTACACTTAAAATGTGTTTAAGAGGATAGATCTCATGTTAAGTGTTCTTGCTGCAATAAAACAAAATTTTTAAAAAATGCCGATGAGAAGGAGCCAATGAAGAAGGGGTGAAGACAGGGGAGGCTTTTGATTAATATGGCCAACTGAACGCATACATTTTAATCCATCCTCTCTGTAAGCCGAAGAAACCCCACTGAAATGATAGTGAAAGAATGCAAATACGATAAGCCTACAAAAGAACGCAAGAGGAGACAAGAGTGTGTGGGAGAGAGATGGTAGGTGGAGGAGGGCCTCACTTTGCAGAGGATGCACTGTGACCTAAGCGCCTGCAGGAAGGGACACTAGCGAGACCTGAGATGATGTATCCTACACAACCTCAAAAACGCTCAGGATGTGGGGGTGTCAAGTATTGTGGAAGGCTGGCTGAGGTGAAGACAAAGGGGTTGAGTCAGAGTCTGAGTACAGTGCAGTGAGATCTGAGCTTCTCTACCTGACCCTGGGCAGCTTCCCCCTGTCTCTTGTGGTTACCCCTGGTGTCACATGGCTTTAAACTACCGTTACTTCTGTGGCCCCAGGGGATTTTCTTGCTTGCTTTGAGCTTGGCTCTGGGCATGTACACATCTGTGTATTTGTAAATGTATATGTATATATAAATGTATGTGTGTATAAATAGAATACTTCATTTCTGTCTCCTGCCTCCATCTTCCTGTTCCCCAGCATGTCTGGAGCACACCTGCTGTCTTGACCAACCCCCTCCCCATTCTGATTAGTAACCCTTATTCTGTATGTTTTTTAGGATCTTTTTATTTTCTTATTTTCCCTCAGTTTTAGGATTTTATGGAAGCCCATCATAAATCTTGAGGATGAAAAGGTCAGCCAGCCCATTTCACTGCTTATAGGCAGGATTACAGCTACACTAAGGACAGCATTCTTTGTTTCTATTAGTAGGGATTCAACTTCACTCAATATTTTGACCTAGTAAAATCTCTTAACTGTGGCTCAGAGTCTTCCTTAATTTATTAAGTAATTATTCACCTATAGATCTATAGACAGGATCTTAGGTTGTTTGCTTAGTTATTTCCTATTTAACAATATCATTCCAGTTTTTCTACTTGTAATACTTTGTATATGGATGTGAAATGGGAAGAAAAATAAGAAAGACAATATATTTGTTTGGTAAAATGTCATGGGATTTACAAGTCTGTTTCATAATTGGCCAAATAATATTTCCAGTAATGGTGAGATTTCAGCAAAGAATCAAGTTTGTTTGAAATTTTTGCATGTGCAAACCCATGTTTACACATACACACACACACATTCACTTTTTGTCATTGGAAATGCTTGCCCTCTCCTGGTGTCAGTTCCCACGCAGGAGAAAGAGGAGAGGACACCGTCGCCTCTGCCGTAGGAATGCTCAGTGTGGCACAGTAGATAACTCCTGATAATCAGGCTGCACTACAGTTCGATTAATAAGAAATGAGGAACTCTGCTCTTGTTTTGCTTGTCTGAAAGCTCTTATCTGTATGTAACACAGAACTCCCTAGCAACTGTGAATGCCTCTTGTTTCCAGAACTGGGGGAAAGACCATAAAAGCTGTTTTTCACACATGTATGCGAGAATATCCTCCTCTTTTCTTAGGATCAGCCTGTCTTAAAAAAGCATTCAGGGCTTTCCATATCAAAGGTATTTAGAATTGGCCCTGGAAGCTATGGAATGAAAACAGGAATGTTGTTTACTACATTTTACAAAACCTTCTTTTATTCACAAGAGTGCATACTATTATTAGCCAGAATAAGGGGAATGAAGAGGGAAAGAAATATGATGTGAATAAATATGATGTGATGCCTGCCCTCTGGGAACTAACAAACAATGTGAATGCCGTGCTTTCTGCTAGAGATTCATTCTGGAACATATGTATGCACATTGCAGCAGAAGGGGTCTTGCCTCCCTGAAGAAATGGTGATGTGAACGCTTTTCTAAAGTACTCTGGAATTAATTTATTTTTTAGATTCCTTATGACAGATTTCGTTCAAGCTAGGTAAATCTGCAGCATTCTGACTGAACATAGAAGATATTGGTGATAACTTTTGTTTTGAAGAACCTACTAGATTTAGAAACCCTTGACTAGTCTAGGGAGCATCAGGCTTTCTGAAATGCTTTTCTGACTCTTAATTCTGAACATAATTATAAAAGTTGTTTTTAACTCAAAATGTAGAAGTGAAACAGAAATTGAAGATAGCATCATTAGGGAAAAGTCTTTAAATACATACATTTATAATCAGATCTATAGTTATCTCTCTGTCCATTCACACTTAGATGATGTTTAGCTATTTAAGAAGACAAAATGTGACCATTTTCTATGAAATTTCTTTCCATTTCAATGATTTGCTTTAATGTAATCTGAAAGATTTATAATCATATTGTATGCTCAGACTTGCTTCTTGCCAGTCACTCTCCAAATCACTTCTATAGTTATCTCCATGCTTTTGAGAGTGAGGTGTTGCAGGGATGAAGTGTTTTGTACAGTGACCCTTGTCACCCTAAAAGAGGTATGTGTCTGTGAGCTCATACCCACAAATGTGGAATGTTCCTTTTCAGCTCTCACTCTGCTGATGGTCTAAACCTGCCTTATAACTTAGTTAACTGGATGTCTCCCATGAACTCAGTGACTCATGACAATGATGACTTTCACGTTCAGCAGGCAGCATGATCTCACTTTCCTCCCTGTGGGAAGCATTTGACTCCTTCCCTGCCATAGATCTTTTTCTAACTTTCAGTGGGTTCTTGAAAGCCTCTCTCTTCACAGCCATTTTCACTTCCCTACCTCTCTACCAGTTTTGCATGCAATATTCCCCACCTGAAACCTAACCATATTAATAATAATGCTTCTACTATTTTTATTTTTTATTTTTTTTAGAGACAGGGCATTACCATGTTGCTCAGGCTAGTTTCTAACTCCTGGGTTCAAGGAGTCCTCCTGCCTCTGCCTCGCAAAGTGCTGGGATTATAGGCATGAGCCACCATGCCTGGCCTCTACTTTCTATCAGTATGTATTTGTTTCATATAGTTGACTGAACATCTTTTTATGTTTTATGTATGTTGTTTATAAGGATTTCTGTGTTTGATTATAAGCTTCTAAAGAGCAATTCATGGATCTTTCTTGGGCCACTTGACAGTACCTTGCATAGAACATGTGTATAGCACCCCTAGTAAATATTTCCCTATATACTTGCATACTCGTGCGTACACACACATGAAGCATCCGTATGAAAGGATTTTCCTGTCTAAAACCGTTTAGCTATTTTTTAAACTTCTTTATGGGTCTCTTGTCCTGGCTGAACATAAGACAATCTTTTCTTGATTACCCAAGCTTATCAGCAACATCAGTTATTGCTCAGTGTTGTAATGGTGCCTTCAAGGTCTATTGAGGTGTGTAAAGCTTTTTGATCCTAGAGTAAATGGCTAAAGATAGCCATTGTTTTTAAGTTTCATATTACATTGTTTTTCCCTGCTTTTATAGTTATGTGTTCCTCACCATGTTTTTAAAGCTGCTGTCAGTATATTTGGCCCTAGGAATCCCTTGCTCATTTTTCACTTCTCAATGATTATTTCTGATTAGTTCACAAAGTCAGATTATCACTTTTGTATATATAAATAAGAACAAAGCTCTTGAGTAGAAACCTGTCCTACAAAATAAAGTACATGGATGCTATGAAAGCTATTTAGCATCATCATGTGACACTGGAATAGGAAGAGGTCCTGAAAATCATTCAGTTCAGTCCTTTTAATTTACAGATGAGAGAACTGCTGTTGGGACTTGCCCATGGTCACACAATTTCTTAACATTCCATTCAGATTAGAACCAAAGTTTCTCACTTCCAGTTCAGCAATTAGCTCCCAACCTGTTCCACTATAGTTGGAGTTACTGGAAGTCAGATTTATGTAGGTGGCTATTATTTTACAGATATGTATATATGAGTATACATCCAAAAACATTAATCTCATTAACAGATGTATGTGTAATATGTTTATAGATGTATGTCCACATGCTTATACACATACAGAGGCATTGACTACACAGCACTGATGCTGGTTGTATGCACCATGTATTATGATGCCCTCTAGGTGTGAGATCTAAACCTAGGGAAGGAGCAAAGACAAGAGTGCTGAGTCAGAAGAAGAAATGGATAAAGGAAGTCTCACCTAATTAGCCTCCAATTCAGGGCCCTGTGCATCAGATTTCCCCAGACTCACCATGAAGAAAGCACCCTGTCTATGGGCAACTCTTAGCTGTACATATCACCATGCGAATAGCGGTCACGGGAAAATTCTTTTAGGATCTTTTCTCTAGGCTTCATTCTGGCCGGTTTTCTCTACACTGACTTCTAGTTCAGTAATTTTCTTTATAGTATTCACTCTTTTACATATCCATTGAGGTTTTTAGTTCACTAGATCTTTCAATTACAGAAATTCTGTTTTTCTCTTTTAAATTTCTCTAGCCTTTTGAAAATATCTTGTTCTTTTTTCATGTATTCAGTTCTTTATTTCTTTCATAATTTTACAGCTACTTATTTTATAGTCTGTATTCAGTAATTCCATTACCTGAAGTTCTTGAGTGATCTTATTATGCTTTTTGCTTGACTGCTGATTCTGGCTGGCAGTGGATTATTTTCTGGTATATTTTGTAATTTTTTTATTATGAAGCCATATCTGACAGGGCTTTATTAGTGGGATCTTGTTGAGAGTGCATCTCTTTAAAGCGCTTTTGCATTGGCTTTTGCCTGATGCTCCAGGTCTAAGCCAGGGCCATTTTCCATATTTACCTCTTAGCTTAGGGGCTTCTGGACCACAGAGTTAGTACATCTGACCCCAAGCCTGTCTGAGAGCAGACTATCAATTCTTAGGGCAGACTCCCATACTCCCTGTCCCACTGCCACCCACCAAAATCTAAAATCTGGCTGAAACTTTACTAAGGTTGAAACCTTATAGAAGGGAGGGGATGAAACAAAGGCTGTGAATATGGGTGACTCAGAATGGGGCAGGGAAGGCACCTTTAACCTCTCTCTGGCCCCCTTGCCCTGTCCCATTAAGATATCCCTCCTAGCCGGGTGCAGTGGCTCACGCCTGTTATCCCAGCACTTTGGGAGGCCGAGGCAGGCGGATCACGAGGTCAGGAGATCGAGACCATCCTGGTTAACACGGTGAAACCCTGTCTCTACTAAAAATACAAGCAATTAGCCGGGTGCGGTGGCGGGCGCCTATAGTCCCAGCTACTCAGGAGGCTGAGGCAGAAGAATGGCATGGACCGGGGAGGCGGAGCTTGCAGTGAGCCGGGATAGTGCCACTGCACTCCGGCCTGGGCGAAAGAGCGAGACTCTGCCTCAAAAAAAAAAAAAAAAAAAAGATATCCCTCCCTTCCCATTGTAATTCTTCTGTGTTGTTGTGTATGTATTGCAGTTCACACTAGTTAGGGCCAAGATTGGTGAACATCCCAGTACCTCTTATCTGTCCTCTCATCACAGACACGAATCAGGTAACTGAGCTCTTTCCAAATTCCCACTAGATGTGTAAGGATGCACTCTCTCACCTGTTGCCTTTAAAGATGATCATTTTCCCAAAAAAAAGCTTCATCCTTAATAAAATGATTCTCTTAACCTTTGTGTAGAAATGATGATGCCATCTCACTCCTCCTAAAGAACAACAAAAAGCAATATGATGGTGTTGACAGGAGCAGCTGGCTCTAGTGGGAGAAATCAATGAGGAAATTGAGAGTTCTCTTTCCTCTCCACCCCAGCCTTGGCGAACCTGAGGGACCTTGTCTGGCCTCCCCCTGGGTGAATTTTCTGGGTCTGCAGAGCATCTCCCTGACTCAGCAGTGTTTCTCAGGAGCTTGGTGTTCCTTTCCTAGTAATGGAAGTCTCCAGGCAGCTTGCTCATCTCCCCACAGATTCATTCCTGAGCAAGAAACTGCCAGTATTGTTTCGGAAAGGCTTTTTTCCCATTTCCACATCCTTTTATTGGTTTGTTTTCCCTCAAAAATATGCACGTGGATGAGATATGGAGCAAAATAATAAGCCCTTATTAGAGAAGACAGTATTATACTTAGAATTATTAACTGCTCAAAATGAATTTTGTACACTACTGCAACCAAAAATCTGTAATACAATAGTACTACTCCCTTATCTGTAGTTTCACTTTCTGTAGTTTCAGTTACCCTCAGTGCAGGAGAATAAGATATTTTGAGAGAGACCACATTCATATAACTTTGATTACAGTATATTGTTCTTTTTTATTATTGTTAATCTCTTGCTGTGCATAATTTATAAATTAAACTTTATCATACATACCTATGGATAGGGAAAAAAATAGTCTATGTCAGACTTGGTACCATCCGAGGTCTTAGGCATTCCCCAGGGGTCTTGGAACCTATCCCTCATGGATAAGGGGGCACTCCTGTACTGGAAAGAGAGGTAGGAGTGTGCAGAAAATAAAGTATGAACACATTACCAAAGATGCCTGGGAGTACAAAAGCTTAGGAGTCTTTTGGTGATATAAATATGTAGTAGTCCAAAAAAAAACCTAACAGTGTTCTGTGACACTATTTTTGTCTCTGCCATTCAAGTAGCTCATACAGGCTTTGTTCTGGTGATTTATACTAGAAGCCTATAATAAAAACGCAGCCTGAAATCATGCAGCTGGGTACCATTCATTTTTCTTCCATGGACAGTTCTCGAACTTAACAAATTACAGCAGGCCTGGCAAAGCTCTTCCTGCAAAGGCAATACATGCCTGGCCATGGCAGCTGCCCTCTTGGGTTTCTTCTGCTTTGTGGCATCATTGGTGATGCTGCGGGGATTGCTAGATGGTTTTTATGAGTACATCATGTACTGCATAATGACATTTTGGTAACAGCAGACTACATATATGATGGTGGTCCCATAAAATTACAGTGGAGCTGAAAAATTCCTATGGCCTGGTGATGTCATAGCCATCTTATCATCATGGCATAATACATAACGATATGTTTAGATACACAAATACTTACGGTTGTGTTACAGTTACCTACAGTATTCAGTACATAACATGCTGTACAGTTTTGTAGCCTGGGAGCAATAGGCTATATCCTATAGCCTAGGTGTGTAGAGGGCTATCCCATCCAGGTTTGTATGAGTACACTCTTATGATGTTCATACAACAGCAAAGTCACCTAACAAGGCATTTCTCAGAACATATCTCCATTGGTAAGTGATGCACGACTGTACTAGGAAAGAGTTTCTAGGAAGATATTGTGTAGTTTTAGTGGGTCAATAAAAATAATACTCTCTTCCTGTCTTGAGTCAGAACCAACTGAGAAATCAGCACAGAAGTCAGACAGATGGAAATGAACATACCAGCTTTATTACAGATAATAGCTTGATTGAAAAATGCAACATGATGTTTAGCCACATGCTTTTTAGTACCTGCTGCCTCTGTTGAACTCAGCTCTCCAAAACTGCAGGCTTTTCACTTGTAGAGGACGAACTTGCTTCTGCAAAAAGCTTATCATGTGGCCAGAGTAGAGCCGACTGTCCCGTCATTGTGGGCATGTTGATTAGGAAGAACTCATGCAGGCTTTGTCCTGATAATTTATACTATAAGCTTCTATAGGAATGCTCAGCCACAGGGCCAACCCACTCATGTGGTTCCATTTCCCAAAGTCACTTGTCAGAAAAGTCACTCTTTTAGGGACAAGAGAATATGGAGTAGAAAGCAAAGTCCTGTCACATGGAAACCTAGGGGCAGGGGAATGACTGTTGCCCTAATTCTGCCCTCAAAAGCGTGAAGCCAGTGTCATGTCATGTCTGGGAGTAGATGTGAGAAGCTCTTTTTGGGTGAGTCTTATGGAATTCTTTGTTTATACTGCAAGTAGACGCACTTGTCATCTGAGGCCATTGGCTTGGCCTTTCTTGGCCATTTTTATGTGTGTTTGCAGCTTCACATGTAACATTGTGGGGAGAGTCGGCTATTTTCTACGCTGCGGCATCTTGGGGAGTTTTTTTCCTCAGCTCTTTTAAAAATCTTGGCAAAGTTAGGAAGTCATTTTGCCATTGGCATACCAGAGATGACAAACGTAGGCTTGGTGATTCTGGCATGGGTAGGTAGTCAGGCTGGGCTCCTCTGAAGAGCATTCTGTTCCTCATGGCAGAGGGTTCTTGCTAGTGAGCCTTTGTGTTCCCCAGCCTTTCACCACTGGATGCATCATTATAAGGACTGGAGCTGAGGCAGGGAGAATAACTGGGAATCAAAAGGCATTAGTGCTGCCGGGAGCCTTAAAATAATTCCATTCTAAATTTTGATGCACGAATCTCCTTTTACAAGTATAGAAGCAAGAAGCGTAATCAATCAAGGGTCTTTGTCATGCTTTGCAGCTTTCTTAGGAAATGCAGACAGGCAATAATAATGTGATTGTCAATAGCATTTTTAATTTTCAGTGATATTTGCCAACTCATAGGCCATCCCAATGAGCAAGGTCAGGGGCTCCAACCCTAGTTGATAGGAGAGGAAACTGATCTTACTGACTTATCCAAGGACACAAGGAGGTCAGGAACCCAGCTAAAAATAGAAGTGAGAATTGCCTGGTCCCTATTCTTAGTATAAGCACCAGATTACATTTGCTTCTGCAATACTTGCTAATTGTTCATTTCCGACAAAACTTAGCAGGGAGTTTTTCCTTTATAGCTGGTTGTAAACATTTAGGATGCCTGTAGTCACTCATAACCTCTGTTTGCTTACCACAGCCAGCTAGCTATCTTATTTACCTTATCTCTGATTCTTTTTCATTTTTACATCTGTGCAGAGAAGTTAATATATGTGAAAGCACTTCATACACTCTCAAGTAGCACGTAAATTTTATTTGGTGTTATTATAATACTTGTATTAGTCATTTTTACACTGCTGATAAAGACATACCTCAGACTGGGCAATTTACAAAAGAAAGAGGTTTATTGGACTTACCGTTCCACCTGGCTGGGGAGGCCTCACAATCATGGCGGAAGGTGAAAGGCATGTCTTATATGGCAGCAGACAAGAGAAGACAGCTTGTGCAAGGAAATTCCCATCTTTAAAACTATCAGATCTCATGAGACTTACTCACTATCACGAGAATGGCACAGGAAAGACCTGCACCCATGATTCAATTACCTCCAACCAGGTCCCTCCCACAACATGTGGGAATTCAAGATGAGATTTGGGTGGGGACACAGCCAAACCATATCATTCCACCCCTGGCCCCTCCCAAATCTCATGTCCTCACATTTCAAAAGCAATCATGCCTTCACAACAGTCCTTCAAAGTCTTAACTTATTTCAGCATTAACTCAGAAGTCCACAGTCCCAGGTGTCATCTGAGACAAGGCAAGTCCTTTCCACTTATGGCCTGTAAAATCGAAAGCAAGTTAGTTACCTCCTAGGTACAATGGGGGTATGGCATTGGATAAATACAGCCATTCCAAATGGGAGAAATTAGCCAAAACAAAGGGGCTACAAGCCCCATGCAAATCCGAAATCCAGCATGGCAGCCAAATCTTAAATCTCCAAAATGATCTCCTTTGACTCCACATCTCACATCCAGGTCACACTGGCTGATGCAAAAGGTGGGTTCCCATGGTCTTGGGCAACTCCACCCCTGTTGCTTTGCAGGGTACAGTCTCCTTCATGATTGCTTTCATGGGCTGGCATTGAGTGTCTGTGGCTTTTCCAGGCACACAGTGCAAACTGTCAGTGGATCTACCTTTCTGGGGTCTGGAGGAAGGTGGCCCTCTTCTCACAGCATGGTACCCTAGTAGGGACTCTGTCTGGGGGCTCTGACTCCACATTTGCCTTCTGCACTGCCCAGCAGCAGAGGTTCTCCATTTTGACCCCGCCCCTGCAGCAAACTTTTGCCTGGACATCCAGGCGTTTCTGTACATCTTCTGAAATCTAGGTGGAGGTTCCCAAACCTCAGTTCTTGACTTCTGTGCACCCACAGGCTCAACACCACGTGGAAGCTGCCAAGGCTTGGCAGCTTCCACCTTCTGAAGCAACAGTCCAAGCTGTACCTTTGCCCCTTTTAGTCACGCTAGAGTGGCTGGGATGCAGGGCATCAAGTCCCTAGACAGCACACAGCAGGGGCACCCTGGGCCTGGCCACAAAACCATTTTCTCCTAGGCCTCCAGGCCTGTGATGAGAGGGGCTACTGTGAAGACCTCTGATATACCCTGGAGACATTTTCCCCGTCTTGAGATTAACATTCTCCTTCTCATTACTTATGCAGATTTCTGCAGCTGGCTTCAATTTCTCCTCAGAAAATGGGTTTTTCTTTTCTACCACATTGTCAGGCTGCAAATTTTCCAAACTTTATGCTCTGCTTCTTTTATAAAACGAAGTGCCTTTAACAGCACCCAAGTCACCTCTTGAATGCTTTGCCGCTTAGAAATTTCTTCTGTCAGATACCCTAAATCGTCTCTCTCAATTTCAAAGTTCCACAAATCTCCAGGGCAGGGGCAAAGTGCCACCAGTCTCTTTGCTAAAACATAACAAGAGTTATCTTTGCTTCGGTTCCCAACAAGTTCCTCATCTCCATTTGAAACCACCTCAGCCTGGACCTTATTTTCCATATCGCTATCAGGCTTGGTCAGAGTCATTCAACAAGTCTCTAAGAAGTTCCAAACTTTCTCACATTTTGCTGTCTTCTTCTGAGCCCTCCAAACTGTTCCAGCCTCTGCCTGGTACCCAGATCCAAAGTCACTTCCACATTTTCAGGTATCTTTTCTGCCTCACATGGCAGCAGACGAGAGAAAAGAGCTCGTTCAAGGAAATACCCAGTTTTAAAACCATCAGATCTCGTGAGACTTATTCTCTATCACGAGAGCAGCGCAGGAAAGACTTGCCCCCATGATTCAGTTACCTCCCACTGGGTCCCTCCCACAACATGTGGGAATTCAAGATGAGATTTGGGTGGGGAACAGCCAAACCATATCAGTACTCATGTTTTTAACTTTGCATCATTAAAATGTGAGCACAGATACTTCCACTTCATAGTGGCCAATACAGTTGGGCTGGGAGTGGCAGTGGTAAACACTTACATCATACTATCCTGACATAACTTAGGATGGCATGTATTCACAACAGTATGAGTAACAATTAATGAGAAGTTTTCAGTCACAGATGTCTTTCAGAGAAGCACAAATTGATAAATATACATGTACATTTACATAGTGAGGCAACAGAATGGAAGCACTGATAGAAAATAAGACACACATACATTTTGGGGGAAGCTAAAAGTATTTTCAGCTAGAAAAGGTACAATTGGGGAAAATTATTTTCCTGCCAGTTAAAAGAACAAATCTTCCTTTCATACTCTTGATTATGCATGTATATGGTGTCTATTTGCAGGGTTTATATACTTTTCTCTAGATACTGTGGAATTCTCTTAACAGATTTTGGTTGCCCCATACTTGATTGCATACACAAGGGCCTTTAATATATCCCATAGCTTAATTGAATCTATGGCATAGGAAAGTTTAGGTAGATAGCTTTAATATGTAATGTTTTCTTTCTAGAGCTGATTTTCAGCAGCAGTGAATGGAAGTGGCAGGATGTGGGGTTTACAAGTCAGCATTAGTTTCTCCTTTTTTTTTCCATTAGGTATTGGGGTACAAGTGGTATTTGGTACATGAATAAGTTCTTCGGTGGTGGTTTGTGAGATCCTGGTGCACCCATCACCCAAGCAGTATAGACTGCACCATGTATGTTGTCTTTTATCCCTTGCCCCCTTCCCACTCTTCCTCCGAGTCCCCAAAGTCCATTGTATCATTCTTACGCCTTAGTCTCCAGTCCCATCCAGGTCATTGCAAATGCTGTTAATTTATTTCTTTTTATGGCTGAGTAGTATTCCATCATATATATATCTATATATATAGATATATATAGAGATATATATAGATATATATATACCACAGTTTCTTTATCCACTTGTTGATTGATGCGCATTTGGGTTGGTTCCATGATTTTGCAGTTGTGAATTGTGCTGCTATAAACATGCGTGTGCAGTTATCTTTTTTTTCAAATAATGACTTCTTTACCTCTGGGTAGATACCCAGTAGTAGGATTGCTGGATCAAATGGTAGTTCTACTTTTAGTTCTTTAAGGAATCTCCATACTGTTTTCCATAGCAGCTGTACTAGTTTACATTCCCACCAGCAGTGTAGAAGTGTTCCCTGATTGCTGCATCCAGGCCAACATCTACTGTTTTTTGATTTTTTGATTATGGCCATTCTTGCAGGAGTAAGGTGCTATCACACTGTGGTTTTGACTTGCATTTCCCTGATCATTAGTGATGTTGAACATTTTTTCATATGTTTGTTGGCCATTTGTATATCTTCTTTTGAGAATTGTCTATTCATGTCCTTAGCCCACTTTCTGATGGGATTGTTTGTTTTTTTCTTACTGATTTGTTTGAGTTTGTTGTAGATTCTCGTTATTAGTCCTTTGTCAGATGTATAGATTGTGAAGATTTTCTCCCACTTTGTGGGTTTTCTGTTTATTCTGCTGACTGTTCTTTTGCCATGCAAAAGCTCTTTAGTTTAATTAGGTCCCAGCTATTTATCTTTGCTTTTATTGCTTTTGCTTTTGGGTTTTTGGTCATGAAATCCTTGCCTAAGCTAATGTCTAGAAGGGTTTTTCAAATGTTATCTTCTAGAATTTTTATAGTTTCAGGTGTTAGGTTTAAGTCCTTAATCCATCTTGAGTTGATTTTTGTATAAGGTGAGAGACGAGAATCCAGTATGATTCTGCTACATGTGGCTAACCAATTATCCCAGCACCATTTGTTGAAAAGGGTGTCCTTTCCCCGCTTTATGTTTTTGTTTGCTTTGTTGAAGATGAGTTGACTGTAAGTATGTGGGTTTATTTCTGGGTTTTCTATTCTGTTCCATTGGTCTATGCCTATTTTTATGCCAATACCAGGCTGTGTTGGTGACTGTGGCCTTATAGTATAGTTTAAAATCAGGTAGTGTGATGCCTCCAGATTTATTCCTTTTGCTTAGTCTTGCTTTGGTTATGCGGGCTCTTTTTTGGTTCCATATGAATTTTTCTAACTCTGTGAAGAATGATGGTGGTATTTTGATGGGGATTGTGTTGACTTTTTAGATTGCTTTTGGCGCTATGGTCATTTTCACAAGATTGATTCTACCCATCCATGAGCATGGGATGTGTTTCTATTTGTTTGTGTCATTTGTGATTTCTTTCAGCAGTGTTTTGTAGTTTTCCTTGTAGAGGTCCTTCAACTCTTTTGTTAGGTGTATTCCTAAGTATTTTATTTTTTTGGCAGCTATTTTAAAAGGGGTTGAGTTCTTGATTTGATTCTCCATTTGGTCACTGTTGCTATATAGAAGAGCTACTGATTGGTGTATGTTAATTGTATCTGGAAACTTTGCTGAATTCTTTTATCAGTTCTAGGAGCTTTCTGGAGAAGTCTTTAGGGTTTTCAAAGTAAACGATCATATCGTCAGCAGACAGGGACAGTTTGACTTCCACTTTACCAATTTGGATGCCTTCTATTTCTTTCTCTTGTCTGATTGCTCTGGCTAGGACGTCCAGTACTATATTGAAGAGGAGTGGTGAGAGTGGCATCTTTGTCTTGTTCCAGTTCTCAGAGGGAATGCTTTCAACTTTTCCCTCATTCATTATTATGTTGGCTGTGGGTTTGTCATAGATGGCTTTTATTACGTTATATCCCTTGTGTGCCAGTTTTGCTGAGGGTTTAATTATAAAGGGATGCTGGATTTTGTCGAATGCCCTTTCTGCATCTATTGAGGTGATCATGTGATTTTTGTTTTTAATTCTGTTTATGTGGTGTATCCCATTTATTGAATTGCATATGTTAAACCAGTTCTGCATCCCTGGTGTGAAACCCACTTGATCATGGTGGATTATCTTTTTGACATGTTGTTGGATGTGGATAGCTAGTATTTTGTAAGGATTTTAGCATCTGTCGTTCATCGAGGATATCTTCTTTTTTGTTTGTGTCCTTTCCTGATTTTGGTATTAGGGTGATGCTGGCTTCATAGAATGAATTAGGGAAGGTTCCCGCTTTATCTTGTGGAATAGTGTCAAAAGGATTGATACCAATTCTTTGAATGTCTGATAGAATTCTTCAGTGAATCATCTGGTCCTGGACTTTTTTTGGTTGGCAATTTTTAAATTACTGTTTCAATCTCGCTGCTTATTATTGGTCTGTTCAGGGTATCTAATTCTTCCTGATTTAAGTTAGGAGAGTTGTATTTTTCCAGGAATCTATTCATCTCGTCTAGGTTTTCTAGTTTATGTGCCTAAAGGTGTTCATAGTAGCCTTGAATGATCTTTTGTATTTCAGTGGTGTCAGTCGTAATATCTCCTGTTGCGTCTCGCAGTGAGGTTATTTGGATTTTCTCTCTTCTTTTCTTGGTTAATCTCATTAATGGTCTATCAATTTTATTTATCTTTTCAAAGAACCAGTTTTTGGTTTCATTTATCTTTCGTATTTTTTTGTTTGTTTCAATTTCATTTAGTTCTGCTCTGATCTTGGTTATTTTTCTTCCGCTGGGTTTGGGTTTGGTTTGTTCTTATTTCTCTAGTTCCTTGAGGTGTGACCTTAGATTGTCTGTTTGTGCTCTTTCAGACTTTTTGATGTAGGTGTTTAGGGCTGTGAACTTTCCTCCCAGCACCATCTTAGCTGTATCCCAGAGGTTTTGATAGGTTATGTCATTATTGTCATTCAGTTATAAAAGTGTGTCCAAAGTTTCCTGAATTTTTTATTGTTTTTTCTTTAAGCTATCTATTTCCTTGAATATTTCTCCCTTCACTTCTTGTATCATATTTTGGATTTCCTTGCATTGGGCTTCGCCTTTCTCTGGTCCCTCCCTGATTAGCTTAATAGCTGACCTGAATTCTTTTTCAGATAAATCAGGGATTTCTTCTTGATTTGGATTCACTGCTGGTAAACTAGTGTGATTTTTGGGGGGTGTTGAAAAGCCTTGTTTTGTCATATTACCAGCGTTGGTTTTCTGGTTCCTTCTCATTTGTGTAGGCTCTGTCAGAGGGAAGGTCCAGGGCTGAAGGCTGTTGTTCAGGTCTTTTTGTCCCATGGGGTGTTCCCTTGATGTAATACTCTCTCCCTTTTCCTGTGAATGTGGCTTCCTTTGAGCTGAACTGCAGTGACTGTTGTCTGTCTTCTGGGTCTAGCCATCCAGTGAGTCTTCCTGGCTCCGGGCTGGCACTGGGGGCTGTCTGCACAGAGTCCTGTGATGCGAACCATCCATTGTTCTCTCAGCCGTGGATACCAGCGCCTGTTCTGGTGAAGGTGGCAGAGGGTGCAGTGGACTCCATGGGGGTCCTTAGCTTTGGTGGTTTAATGCTCTATTTTTGTGCTGGTTGGCCTCCTGCCAGGAGGTGGTGCTTTCCAGAGAGCATCAGCTGTAGTGTGGAGAGGGACCAGTGGTGGGCGGGGCCCTAGAACTCCCAAGATTGTATGTCCTTCGTCTTCCATTACCAGGGTGAGTAGGGAAGGACCATCAGGTGGCAGCAGGGCTAGGCATGTCTGAGCTCAGACTCTCCTTGGGCGGGTCTTGCTGCGGCTGCTGTGGATGATGGGTATGAGATTCCCAGGTCACTGGAGTTGTATGCCTAGGAGGATTTATGGCTGTCTCTGCTGAGTCATGCGGGTTGTCAGGGAAGTAGGGGAAAGCCAGCAGTCACAGGCCTCACCCAGCTCCCACACAAACCAAAGGGCCAGTCTCACTCCCACCACACCCCGAGTCTGTTTCCAGGCAGAGGGCAAGTAGGGCTTGAAAACTTGCCTGAGGCTTTCCACCTCCCAGAGTATTTGGGGTGTCTCCCGGGTCCTGTAGGAGCAGTTTTCTCAGGATTGCTCGCCAGCTCTTGCAGCTGATCTGGAGGTAAAATTCACTATGCAAGCCTCCGCATGCTGCTCTGTCTGGAGCTGCAATCTAGTCCTGCCTCCCGTCCGCCATGATCCAACCAGCATCAGTTTCAATAGCTCCTGCCTCCTTTAGGGACTCTCCTTCTTCTCTTCATAGTTAATAAATTCCTTGAGTTTTGTGTGGGAGGCTTGTACCATCTCACCTAGATAGAAGAATTACCCAACCTTTCCACTCTCTTCAACATTTTTTATTTTGAAAAAATTAAAACTTACAGAAAAGTTGAAAGACTAGCACAATGAAATCCATCCTGCACCTAGATTTTTTTTTTCCTCCTTTGGACGAGCCATTTGAGAGTAAGTTGCAGACATCATGGCACTTCCTCTCTAAATATCTTAGCAGCTATCTCCTAAGAATAAAAATGCTCACTTCTATGATCACAGTATGATTATCACACTCAGGAGAGCTAACGTTGATGGAATACTGTTATTTAAAACATAGTTCATATTCAGGTTTGCACAGTTGTCTCAGTATTTTCCTTTATTTTTCCCCCAATAAAAGATCCAGTCAAAGAGCACCCATTGCATTTAGTTGTCATGCCTCTTTAGTCCTTTTTCTTTTTGTTTCTTTTCCTTTCCTTTCCTCTCTTTCTCTCTCTTCCTTCTTTCCTTTCTTCATAACATTGACAGTTTTGAAATGCCCAGGCCAGTTATTTTATCTTACTATCTATTCCTAAAGCAAACGTAATTAAGGAAATAGGGAGTTTGCCCTATGAAAGTTTGCGGTTTTTTCTTTCTTTCTCTTACGAAGCTCCATGATTTTATGACTTACTAAGAAGTCTCTAAGATGATGCTATATGCATTCCTATTGGATATATGAAATTAAAGGTAGCTTTTTCTTCCTAAAAGTCTCTGTCCTGATAGACTCTTCCAAAAGACCAACTTCTCAGGACATTTGTGAGGCTGGTGAATATATAGCAGGTGCACTTTTGACAGAATGGCATGTGTCTCTAGGAATTTGTTTCTGATATTCATAGGCCTGTTTCATACCTGATCCTGTATTCATATCAATAGTGAATACTTAGTTGCATTTCTTACTTAGAGTTTGGTTGGTTCAAGACAGTTGTTTTGTTTCTTAGCAATAGTCAAATCTTTCAACTTAATACTAATCTTATATATAAAGAAGAAAGTAAATCTCATTCTGATCATTAGAGCTTTTCAGTCATGAAATTAATGTTTCTTGTTACTATCACCAATACCTCTTGAGTTTCAGTGATGTGAAATAGTTTGTCATTGCATCAGATCTCTCCAGGTGTAGAGTCTGATGAGTAAATTTTAGGACACGTCAGAAAAGACTTGACAGTTTCAGTATGGGGCAAATCTAAAATGAATGAGTTTGTGTTTTAGCTTTTTAAATATTAATATACTTTTTTTTAAAAGTTATAAACAAGAGGAAGACAAATATTCAGAGATGAAGTAGGAGAAATCTTTCTTCACTAAAGATCCTGGCCATATTCTAAAGTTGTATTCAAAAAGAACAATATTTTTGATTGTTTGTTTGGTTTTGTGTTTTTACTTGATTCCCATGTCCTTTATACATCTCTTCTTCATCAATTCTCATTGAATTTCAAAAGTAGCTACTAGCTTAGAAGACAGGAAGTTACAGATGTGTGGCAGGCAAGAATGAGACGGGAGTAAAAATTGGCTCAGTTAACTGGTTTGTAACTTCAGCCTGTTGGAAGCTCATTTCTTTTAGTGCACATGGGAGCTCTTTTTGGCCATGGGAAAGCATACAAGGTTATCCAGGAAATTTTTGCTTCATTATAAAACAGAGAAAATGAAGTCATATAAGCTCCCGGAGACATTAAGAAATATGGTCTCTGTTCCACTAGAGATAACACAAGTAATTATCACAAAAGGTGTTGGTTATCATTTAAGGGGGAAATATTATGTTGACATAATTTCAGCATCTGTTTTGCCTTATTTTGGATTATAAATCCAGACTAATGGATCTATGGAGCTGTTTAGCCCTTTTCTCATCAAATTCCCATGCCTCCTGGAAAAGTTTACATATGAAAGATTCAGTTGAGCTAGGCACTTTGCATTTAATAACACTTTCATTCTGAAACTAGTATTACTAAGTGTCTGCTATGTGTGAAGTTGTTTTATTTAATTCATAGAACAATCCTGCCAAATAACTATTCTTCCCTAAACAGATAAGGAAAGTGAGGCCTAGAGAGGTAAGGTAATTTGTACAAGATAACATGGCTAGTGTGAGGAGTGAGATTCAGATTGTTCTTTCTGACTAAGTTTTGTCCTAGTTCATCAATTAGTATAAGTCTTCTCAGAGATCAGGTTAATCACCAGTGAGTAATGCCAGATTAGTAACTGTTGAGAATGTTGTGGGAACAAGGAATAGAGACCAGTTAACCCACACACCCAGTCTTGTCTTTTACTAGCCGCCAACCACTGTAACCTCCCTATCTAACATGGCTAACTGGCCAAGTATGAGACTTCACAAATGTATGCTGTAGTAGTTGGGCCACTGGCCTCCAATCCCAAAGTGAAATCCAAGCAAACCAAATTGTTATCATGGGAGAGCTCTTTTCATCCAGGTTAGGGGTGGACCTAGGACTGATGTAGGCCAAAGACTTTTCTGTCCTTTTTCTAAAATCCCAGAGGTAAATCTCAGATCTTAGTATTCCAGTGGTCCATGGAAAAGCAATAAAGGGCCGGGCATGGTGACTGAAGCCTGAAATCTCAGCACTTTGGGAGGCTGAGGCGGGCACATCACTTGAGCCCAGGAGTTCAAGAGCAGCTTGGGCAACATAGCAAGACCTCATCTCTTCAAAATATAAATTAAAAAATTAACCAGGCATGGTGGCTCACACCTGTGGTACCAGCTATTCAGGAGGCGAAAGTGGGAGTTTCCCCTGAGCCTGGAAGATCTAGGCTGCCTTGAGCTATGATCAGGCCACTGCACTCCAACCTGGACGACAGAGTAAGACCTTGTCTCAAAAAGAAGAAAAGAAAAGAGAGATAGCCCCAGTGCCGAATGCCATGCTGACATCAAGTGCCTGTCTCATGGTGACTGTGGCCTCCTGAGCTTGCTAGGTAGGCAAAGGCAGGAAGAGGATGGAATCCCAGATGAGAAAAATGGGACTTTTGACACTCTGGACCAAGGAAAATTTCCTCCCCTTGCTCCTGACCACCCCTGGGGAATGGAATTAGTATAAGAGAGCTCAGAATAGGAGAAAACTGGCAGCTGGGGATAGTTGAACCTGCCAGACTACACTTCTCTTCTTTGGAATCAGAGTTGCTTCCTATGCAATGGCTATTTGATTTTCTTTCCCCTTTGGGAAAGAGGGATTTAAACAAAAGAGGAAATGTAGCCTTCACATTCTTCTTGTCCCTAGGCAATGCCTGTGTTTAAGGATAAAGAACATATATATTTATGTGGTTCTGTTAATATAAATACTTAACACCTGCATAAAAGGAGTACCTTTGGATGGTAAAATTCCACTTTAAAAAATTAACTGATATAATAATAATTAAGCAAGCTTAATTATTATAGCACAAGAGGTTTTGTATTTGTTTTGGGTGATGATAAAAGGGCTCAGTGGTGAGAAGCGGTGTAGGGGTGCAGAAACGGGAGCAATATTCTCAACTGTAATGAAAATTTATCTGTGTGGTTAACTTTTGCTTTGAATACGAATCAGAGGGAGTTCATGCTTTGAGACAAATTTATGGTTAGCAGTAAGATAAAGGCCTGTTTTACTGCCTTCTTTTTACTTAATAAATCTTAATTGCTTTCTCTCCATAAATTAAAGCATTTACCATGCTATGTCCTAATTATCAGATTTGTCATGTATAGCATCAGTTTCACAGAGTAACTGCCATGTGGGCTTTTTGGAAAATATCACCTTCTACTCTTTGTTTTGATGCCTGAGAGGAATTGCCATCTGGATTTTCAGTAAGGACTCTAGTCTTGCCATGTCGCCTCAATTTTTTAAGGATGTGCTGATACTTATTGGACTAACTTTGGGTGTTACAGCATCATGGGCTCACCAATTGAGGGCAAAGTAGGAAGGGGAGAGAAATGGTGTGAACTGAGGACTATTTAGAAAGACATTCAATTTTATTCCTTTGAAGTACATAACAAGATATTTCTCAGTATAGATCCTAGAGACTGGCTTTTGTGAATAGATTTATTTGTAATTAGTGGAATTTCACATAAAAGTACTAAAATCCTAGAGAATACTTTATGGACTTAAGTAAGTTATATAATCTTCTTTATTCTGTTAATTTGCTTAGCAAACCCTTTCCTGGTATTTAATGTAGATTTACAGTTGAGTTCAATCCAGATGAGTTATCACAAATGTTCCTTATAAATTAGCTGGATTATATAATTCTTGGCTCTACGCATGTGAAAAGGGTGTCCACAAAATGTTCAGTTTTAAGTTGATTGGACAGACTAGAGAGTGGCATTGTTTTATTGAATAGCTGTTTATTTATCAAAAGAAAAAAGGACAGAAATGAACATAGAACTGTATGTATTTGCTGTGGTAGTCATGGCCTGTGTATTCTCAGCTCTGTGCTACACCACTTTGCTGCTCCACTCTGAATGGCAGGGAGGCTGCTCCTGCAGGCTACAGATCCTAGAGCCCCACCTCGGCTGGCTTCTGGCTGGGTTAGGCCAGCGGGAGGCTCTGATAAAAGACTAGAGGTAGGAGGAAAGGAGCAAGAGGGTATTTCACCTTCACTCTGCCTCCAGCAACATCTCTGATAGAGGATGGGTCTTACCCATGGCTGCAGCTTCTAGTGTGTTTCCAGCATCCTCTGATGGCCCCAATACCCTGTGATAGGAGTGGCCTCCTGCTGTTGAGAATCTCTTAACTTGCCCAAATGTGCCATCTTTGACGTTTCAGCTCTTCTCTCATGTGTAATAAAGTCCCTGTGTTAAAAGAGTGGTTTCCTTTTCCTGATTCATACATTTTGTAGAACAATTTGCTTTTACGTCACAGCTTATAGTCTTTTGGATGTTGATAAAGGAAATGTTAAATTATTCATTATCTCATTTAATCAGCTTGGTATTATATTTAGGTGATGGGGCAAAGAAGAATAAGACAAAATGACCTGACTGCCCTCAGGGAACTAAGTCTGTTTGGGGAGACAGTGTGTTCCCCAAGTGCCAGGGGAGCTAAACGGAAGAAAGACCTAGACTGTAGTAGTGGTGGGAAAGATGTCACAAAAGAGGTGACATCCGAAAGTCTTGCCAGACACTAAGATCTGCTCAAGCAGATGAGGAAGAAGGGCATTCCCAGCAGAAGCAGCAGTTTGTATGAAAGCATGTCTCACATTTGGCTGCAGGAGCATGGTGGTCAGGGGGACTGGAGGAAGAGGAAGCTAGATAGGTGGTCGGGGTAGACCACCAAGAGCATTGAAGCCTCTGCTAGGCAATTGGACTTTATCCTCTTAGGACTGGGAAGCAGTGAAAAGGATTTTAAGCAGAGGAATTACATGAACGGATTTATCCTTCAAAAAGGTCACCCTAGGAGAGGTGTAGAAGAGAGACTAGAGGGCTGAAAATGGAGGCAGAGAAACCTCCTGGCCAGGTGGTGAGTGGCAGAAGTCCTGGTGGGAGTGGGTGGTGTTTAAACAAAGACCTGAATTAAAACTGAAGGCAAGAGGAGGAGGGGAAAAATCAAGAAATGTTAAGAAAGTAGAATGTGTAGAACTTGGTGATTTGTTTGAAAGTGTTGGGAGTTGTTGTTAAATGATGGTCTCAGAGATCACGGAATGTTTGTCTGGTTTAGCTAAATAAATGTTAAAACTAGAAGCCTGTTTCTCAAATTGGGGTCACCGTGTCCCCTTAGAGGTCTCATGCAAACTCTGAGTTGTTTATGCTGCCTTATGAGCTGGATGTATCTTAGGTTTCAAACAAGTTATGATTGTAGCACTACTCAGGTCTTACAATAAGCCAAACAAGCAATTCTTTATTAAAAATCATTTGCTACTCCCGCCACCCACCACCCCAAGATCTTTTTCCTGGCCATTATGTGCCTTATCTCTTTCTACTAGTCATAAAATTTGTTGGCCACCCACTGTGTATTTATCTCATCTCCTACCTCTACCCATCACAGCTTTCTCGTCTTCTGATTAAATAGAAGAATTAGCCTCTTATTTAATAAATCATTGTATGGGTACCTGTGTCTAAGGGTTTCTGAAGTCTAGCAATAGAACATCCTCTGCTCGTTGAGAAAACATATAGGCTCACCCATCACCAAGCACTCCACATGCCAGAGACTGCACTGAAAGAACACTCAATTCTTTCATGTAGTTAAAAGAAAACAATGCTTGCCCTCTGAGAGTTTAACATCTGAAAACAAATCTAAAGAGGGAGAAACTGGGCCGGGCGCGGTGGCTCACGCTTGTAATCCCAGCACTTTGGGAGGCCGAGGCGGGCGGATCACGAGGTCAGGAGATCGAGACCACGGTTTTAGTCTCTACTAAAAATACAAAAAATTAGCCGGGCGCGGTGGCGGGCGCCTGTAGTCCCAGCTACTCGGAGAGGCTGAGGCAGGAGAATGGCGTGAACCCGGGAGGCGGAGCTTGCAGTGAGCCGAGATTGCGCCACTGCACTCCAGCCTGGGCGACAGAGCGAGACTCCGTCTCAAAAAAAAAAAAAAAAAAAAAAAAAAAAAAGAGGGAGAAACTGGCAAGAAGAAACACATTAGAAATAGCATCTGCCTTAAATGATGTGCAGTAGGATTTGGGTTGAGGTGCTGCTCTGGAGTTATGGCCTGGTATTAGTAGTCTTGATAGCTAAAACTAACATGCTTTTTTCTTGTAAGATTTCAGATTGAATATAGTGGTTGAGAGACTGGGTTCTGGGGTCTGACTTCCTGGCTCTGCCACTTCCAGGTGTCACCCTGGCCAAACTGTGTCATCTCTGTGCTTCCCTTCATTGTAAGATGAGGATAATAGTATCTACCATAGAAATGAGAGGATTCAATGGCATGTGTGTGTGATGTGCAGCACACCTCCTGACACGGTGTCAGCGCACAATAAATACTCGCTGCTGACCCTTCCTGAAGCCAAAAAGAAGCCTCTGAAGGCTCAGCTGAGAAAGGTGTGCTGCGTGAGTACCAAAGATTGCTGCCTTCTTTCCAAACAAGAGCTGCTATGGCTAACCCTGAGATCCTTTGTAGTCATTTAATTACAAAGAAATTCTGGGACATACTTTCTTCAAGCCAAGTTAGTCTTTTTAGTTTTTAAATTACATCTTGATCATATCACACACAATCAGTTGTCACTTCAGGGCACTTCCAGAAACAAGTTTGCAGGCCAGCATGTGGCAGGTAACACCATAGAGGAGACTGGGGCATCACTGCCTCTCTGAAATCGTCCATTGATATCATCCCCTCCCTCCTTCTTTGAGTTCAACACACATTAATCAAGCACCACAATTTTTCAGGTTCTGTATTAGGCTCCAGGGATACAAGGGTGAACAGACAATTCCCATCCTCATGAAATGTGCAATGGTGTGGAAATATATGTGAACAAATTCAATCCACTGTGATAGAAGCCCCAATGGGAGTGTGTAGAAGGTCAGAAGAGGTACACAGAAAGGACAACAAGGAAGGCTTCACAGAGGTGGTGACATCTCACTAGGATTTTGAAGGGAATAAGAATGGGGAGAATCAGAAGATCAGCACGGTTTGCACAGAGGAACTACACCAGAGGTGTTGTAGGGGGACGTGGTAGTAGATGAAATTGAAGATGTAGGCAGAAGTTTGATCATGTCAGAGCTTGGCCTTTGTCGTGGGAACATCAGGGGCCATTGAGGGACTTCAGGTAACAGAATGCCACAGATTCACAATTTTAGCAGGGTCACCCTAGTATGAAAGACAAACTTGAAAAGGGTTTGCAGATGCTGGCAGGTTCATGTCACCCCTGCAGATTCATTGAGAGCAGAGACAGAGTCCTATTTATCTCTGTACCCCTAAAGTTTAGTGCTTTATAGACATGTAAGAATTTTTTTTTTCGGAGTGAAGACAGCCCAAGTTGAATTTTCCCATTCTGTATCCTATCCTCAGAACATGCTGACCTGGACCTCCATCTTCCACAGCAGCTTGGCTAAGATCCTAGGAAATTCCTTTTTTTCTTGGCATTCTTCTAACTGGCACTCTCTGTTTACTAGGCCCTCTGCAGCTGTAACGTGTGATGATTGATGCTTATAATTCTGACCTTGAAGTACTTCATGGCTTCTAAATCATCAAAAAAAGATTAAAGCATATTCTCAGTATCACTGTAATGTTTGTGTGTTTTACTGCCTTCTTCTCTGGAAAGTGGTGGTTTATGAAGTGCCCGTGCACTTGTGTGCAGACGGACACAGAGTCTGTGATGGTCCTCAACTCTTCTCCCACAGGGAGGCTATGGTGCATGCTTGAAAATAAACAAACAAAATAACCTGGGTTCTCTTCATGCCTAGAAGGAGGAAGCAGCTTGGTCCCAGGGGCAAAGTGGCTTGAAATGAGAGCGAAAGCAGTGGTTAGGAAAGCAGAGGGAATGATGAGGCAGAACTGGTACAGACCAGGAGTCAGGCAGCTTACGAGCCAGCCCTGGCTGGCTGCATTCTGACCCCAGGAAGAGCAAAGCCCAGGGTCGGGACTGCAGCTTCATGTTCTGTGTGCCTGGACCCGAATCATCAGGCTTGAATTTGGCGAGATTCTCCACCAGCTATATTTGTATCTCGGTAACAACCGCTCAGTAAAATGCCAAACATTAGGCAAGTGAAAACATCAATAATTAGAGCCTCCTGTTCCCCACACATCTTTTCTTGAAAATCTTTATTGCTGCAGAGCTGACATTATTAGGCACAGAATGAAGAACTCCAAATAGAAACTGTGAAATGGCTCCATCTTATAACCTGAGTCCTGAAAAATAAGGGTGTGATGTTGTCACTAGGCGGGAGATTTGTTTAGGTTTTCTTTTTTTCTTTTTCTTTTTTTTTTTTTGAGATGGAGTCTCGCTCTGTCACCCAGGCTGGAGTGCAGTGGTGCGATCTCGGCTCACTGCAGCCTCCACCTCCTGGGTTCAAGTGATTCTCCTGCCTCAGCCTCCCAAGTAACTGGGACTACAGCCCACCACCACACCCGGCTAATTTTTTGTATTTTTAGTAGAGACGGGGTTTCACTGTGTTAGCCAGGATGGGCTCAATCTCCTGACCTCGTGATCCACCCGCCTTGGCCTCCCAAAGTGCTGGGATTACAGGCCTGAGCCACCATGCCTGGCCCTTGTTTGGGTTTTCTTTGGGGACTGTATATTGCAGTAAATAGAAATGCCCCTTCCATTTTGTCATACAAATTTGTTTTTAAAATCTGTGTTTGGTCTATACTCGTCATCCCAGCCTAAAGAGCCAGTCCCTGAACCACAGAAGTTCTGTTTGCTGCCTCTCGGCCAGGGCGTGTGTGGGCTTTACAGGCAGCTTTACCACTTGCCAGTTCTGTGATTTGGGCAAATGTTTTAGACTCTTCGGGTCTTAGTTTTGTTTTTTTAATCTGAAATATTGGAATAATAGAGATTCCTTATTTTATAGGGTTGCTGTGAGGCTGAAATAAAATGGTGGATGTGGAAATGCTCAACTAGAAAGCCCTATCTATATCAATAATAGTATATTAAATATACTAAAGAACATCATAAATATCCTAACAAAAACAGAAATATATTTCATCTGCAAACGTGACATCCTCCAAAATTTTCCCAAAGTAGAGTAGGGAAATGAACTATTTATTGAATCTCTACCTTAGGGGAGGTGTTCCAGCTATCACTTTATCCATTCTGCAAAGTAGATCTTAAATCCCACTTTTAGACACAAGGAAACCGAGGCTCCTAGTCACAGCAGAAGTGGGATTTGAACCTGACTCGAGAACTTAATGCTCCTTCTCCTTGGCTACATTATCTCATTGTCTGTCTAGTTCCAGACCCCCAGTGTTCTTAAAAGCTGTTCACATTCTTTGATGCTGGGAAGTGTGCCAGCCATTTCTTAGTCATTCACTCCTGTAAGTGGGACAGGGTGGCACCCAGAGGGAACTGGAGCACCAGGTGCCCCCAGAGAGACTAGCAGCATGGAGTGGTCTGGTTTGTGGGACAGGCCCTCCGTTGGCATTCCACTTTTAGGGAGTTGGCCTGGCATGGACGGAAAGCCAGGCAACAGCTGTGCCACATTTCCTAGCCCTTGAGAAAATGGCTACGGCCCTGTCGTTTTCAGAAGTTCATTCTTTTCTGTCAAAGTGAAGCCACCCTTCATCAGGACTCCTCTCAGCAATCAGTGCCTCTTGTGTATTCTGACTGGCCCCTTATTCTGTTTGTACAGGGAGTGAGATTAGATTTATTCTATGTAGTAACCACTCTGCTAAGCTTTTCTGCGACTCTTCCTGTTAGCTTTGATGCTGGGCATTGGGGGAAAGGGTTCCCGATGTGGCAGTTCATTAAGTGCCCGGTGGGACCCACTGCTGCATGCATTTTCTTCTTTATATCCTTTCCCTGATTCCCAGGCAAACAGAGTTGGCTTGTGAACTGGAGCTGCCCACCCAGAGAACCAGAGATAATGCCTGTTGAAGGGCCAAGTTGCATATTCAGTGAGGATGTCAGTGTGTGGGAGAAGCATTTGTTCAGCCTGCGGTTCTGAGAGGAACTGTGTGTTGTGTTCCCATAGGTTCTCAACAGGAGGTGTGTAGAAGCGGCGGTGATGACAGGCCTGGCTCTGAACTGCCACATAAACAAGAAGTCCTTGTTTGACAGGAAGCACTACTTCTATGCAGACCTCCCTGTAAGTACACTTTGTGATCCACCCCACTGCAAGTTCTCAAAGCTGGGCCAGCCCTGCTGTGGGTGGTCGGAGCGAAGGAAAGGGGCTGTGCCTCTCATATTTTCAGCCAGCACTGTGTCCATCCCAGCGGGAAGTTCTGCCCAGCCCTGATGTAGGCAGGTGCCCCTGATGTTTACTAGATTGGATGCAATTGTCCTGATTGCTGACTTCTTGCTTACCTCATGCTTCTGGTGGCTCGCTCATAATTGCATAGGGAGTAGAAGCCAGTGTTCGCGGGCTCAGCCTGGCCGTGGTATTTGGTGCTAATTGCCTGTTAGTACAAAAGCTAAGGCTCTGGCTGATGCAACAGTAAATGCATACTGTAGCTCTGTCAGCAGAGCGAGAGCGTCTCACTTTTAAGTTGAAGTTCCCAATAATAGGGCTGTCTCCTTTGGAGACATTTCTGTCATCTCACAAGGAGCAAGTAAGTGGACAGTAGTAAGCGGAAACATGAACCAGAAATCTGGACCAAGAACAGTAATTGGCTGAGCAGTAAACTCCATATTGACCCGCTTTTTTCTGAAAATTAAAAAGTTTTTTTCTTTAAGCCACACCATGTGAGTGAGAGCCAATTTTTCATACTATTGAACTGGAACAAAACTGAAATGTTGAATGAGTTCCCCAAAATAATGTTCCGTTTGGTCTAATTCAGAAAAACAACAGTGATGATGTTGCTTCACCTCATTCTCCTTGAACTGAAGATGGGGGCGAGCTGTTTTTTAGTGGGTGAGGGCACGAGTAGAATTAAATAAAAAATACAAGTAAGACCTGCGTTCTCCAGTGGCTGCTGCTTTTCCCCTCTGGCCTCCAGCCTCTCAGCAAGTCTACCGTTTGGTAGGGCGGAAAGAATTAAACCGCCTTTCTTTATCTTTTCAGAGTGACAGACAGTTTGGTTGAGGTGGGAGATTTAGTAATAATATGACTAAAATGAGATGTTTTGATCATCTGTGGTTTTCTGGTCTTTGTGGCCCAGATAGTTCAAATAATCCAGAGTTTCATGGGACATACTCATATAATAAAGCATTTGTTGTTTTTTCTGAAATTCAGATTTAACTGGGTGTCCTATATTTTATCCAACAACCCTACCCAGAGGTTAGTTTTACAAATTGAGACTTCCCGTCTCAGCATAGAAAACAGGTTAGCCTTTTGCATGATTCTCAAAGTGTGGTCCCCAGGGCACTGACATCATCATCTCCTGGGAACTGGTAAGAAATATAAATCTTCAGGCCCCACCCTCGACCTACTGAATCGGAAACCTTTGAGGTTGGGCCAAGCAGTCTGTCTTTTGACAAGCACAGTAGTATTTCTGATGCAGTTAAAGTTCTTAAACTGCTGGCCTGCCAAGTGGTGAAAGACACGGATTTTGGAGCCTGACCATCTGAATTCAGACGTTGACACTGATGCTCACTAGCTCTGTATGTGGCTGTCGGCAAGGTCCTAATCCCTCCGTGCCTTGTTCCTCCTTCCTGGGATTGTTGTGGAATTAACTGAGTGGAACACAGTGAGAGCAATGCCTGGGACCTAGCAAGTGCCACAGATGCCTTTGCTTTTACTTTCTATTCTTCTCCAATTCTCCTCATTGACCTGCTATGTCTTTAGTGCGCATTGGTGCCTCTGTGCGTTTGAAAGTAGTTCTTCCTTTCCACTTAGAAGCAGGTGAGGGATCCTTGCAGGATCCATCAGTGCTTTACTACCATCTGCCTTCCATTAATGGAGGGGGAGTGTCACAGCACTTTCTGACTGGAGGAGCGAGGGAAGTTGGGTCAGGGAGGGCAGCTGCCATGATTGATTCCTTTAAAAAGCAGAAACAAAACAAGCTTAAACACACACTAGCAACTGCTGTTGGCCGTGTGGAGAGTAGATGGCAAAATGCTTAGCCAGCATTCCGAATAAGGAGGGTCTGCCAGGAGCCTGGTAATG
The DNA here is from genome assembly GCF_028878055.3 of Symphalangus syndactylus. NCBI lineage: Eukaryota > Metazoa > Chordata > Mammalia > Primates > Hylobatidae > Symphalangus > Symphalangus syndactylus. Next base: position 125,037,548 of record NC_072426.2, on the reverse strand, counting down.
AGATGCAGAGTTTAGGCTAATGAGCTGGATAGAAACAATAAATCCTTTTCTTAGGGGTCCCTGACAATGATATTATTGTTATTCCCCAATACAGCACTTTAGTGAGGGCGATGGGATGAATTCATGTTGTTTATTGCATCGTTATCAAGGGTGGAGGATTTGGGGAGGGTGAAGGGGTGATGGCAGGGGTGGAAGAGACCAGGCTCAATGATGGCTGCAATGCAGCAACTAATTTTTTTCTCGTTACTGTTTTTGCTTTAAGTAGGCCTGTCGTTGTGTGACATTGTAAAAGGGATAGTAAACTGGATCCCAGCTCTTATGTGTGGACCAGTGACTATGTTTACCCTATGTTTGTGTGCAGGCAGGCTACCAAATTACCCAGCAGAGGCTCCCAATTGCTGTGAATGGGAGCTTGATATATGGCATCTGTGCAGGGAAGAAGCAGAGTCAGGTGATCCCCAAGACGGTGAGGATCAAGCAGATCCAGTTGGAGCAAGACAGTGGCAAAAGCCTCCACGACGACCTGAGGTCTCAGACGCTCATTGATTTGAACAGGGCAGGTAGGCTTGGAGTGTTTTCATTACTTCTTCTTCCTACTTCAGTCCTTGGATTGCAGGGCCCTCTTTTCACCACTAGAGTTTTCTTAAACAAATTGAGAAAGCAGTCACAGGAGCCTGACAGATGGAGACCAAAATATCAGCATTGGGATTGGCATAGCTGACTAGCGAACATGGCTTGAACTGTAATTATTAGGCTTGCTAATAACTCACCCTGAAGTTAGACAAACTTATCCACCTAGTCACAGACCCAGCAGCTGGATATTTTAAGCAGTCATTAAAAGAAGTGAAACATTTAAAAATCAAAACATGCAGCCTAGGGGCCTACACCTGTAATGCTAGCGACTCAGGAGGCTGCGGGAGGGTCACTGTACACAGAGTTTGAGATCAGGCTGGGCAACATAGTGAGACCTACTCGCTAAAAGATTAACAGCCAGGTGTGGTGCCATACACCTGTATCCCCAGCTATTCAGGAGGCTGAGGTGGGAGGATCACTTGAGCCCAAAAGTTCAGGGCTGCAGTGAGCTATGATCATGCCATTGCACTCCAGCCTGGGCAGCAGAGCAAGATGACGCCTCTTTAAAAAAAAAAAAAAAAAAAAAAAAATGGTGGGAGTGAAGAGAAATGATTGAGAGGCTAGAACCACTCTGAGAGTCCTTCAGTAAGGCAGGGTTTTCCTGAAACTTAGGCCTAATTTTTCTGTTGGTGAAATTGGAGAGCTGCAGTGAGGCTGACTCTGCCCCTCTTTGGTAGGAGTGGGCCTTCTGGAGGTGGTCCTGGAGCCCGACATGTCCTGTGGAGAAGAGGCAGCAACAGCTGTCAGGGAGCTGCAGCTGATCCTTCAAGCCCTGGGGACCAGCCAGGCGAACATGGCAGGTAGAAGCCACAGAAGCAGCATTCTTCTTTCCCTCTCCCTTCCTGCCTTCTAGAACCTCTCTGACTTTATTTTCTGTCAGCTTTATTGAGGTTGTTTGCAGCCATTTTTTCCCCAGCCTTTTGCAACCCTGTTTTTTTGTTTGTTTTTTTAGAATTTTCCTTGGATTCTTTGATGAGCCCCCAACCAAATATAAATATACGACCAACAACATTGCAGAGACACCAAACCCTTAATGAAATAATGGCTTTGAACAGTTCAGTCTTTCTCAGGAAGAAGACACTGTGTTTATCAAGAACAGTTCTTAGTGAGTTCCGCATAGATAGCACTTCATAATTAGTTGTCTCTTTTCCTTTGGGTCTGTTTCTTTCCTTTTGTAGATTTTTCATCCATATACAGTGGAAGCCAAATTATATTGACTGTAAGCCAAGATTATGAAAACTTTACCCTGAGATAAAATCTTAATTAAGTTCAGTGGAAATACAGTAGGAAACTAAAACAAATAAAAGAAACACCTGCACCCTTGGGACCAGACCACACATCATAAGCATTTGCAAATTGCATATAAAGATCATAGGTTTTGGTCACACTCAATTTCCTCATGGCTGTAGGTGTCCTTTGCCCTGGTCTGGTACTGCTTTGCTCTCCCATAAGTCCATAAGGGGTAGCCTCTGCTATCATTTTCTCCTGTTCTCTGTTCCTAGGGACTTTTGGAAAACTTCTGCCACCCTCAGAGCACACCCTGATGGAGAGGAGACAAAATATAGTTTCTGAATCTACAATTGCATTTTTCCATAGCATGGTACAATGGTCACAGCAGGTGCCCAGGAAATCCCATTGATGATGATGCTCATCTCCGTGCTGGTTGATAATACTATTTACGAAGCTTAGCATGTCACATAATGTATTTGCATGTTACAGGGGGACTTCTGGATTTGTAATGCCACATTTGTCACATAGGATGTGTAATAAGCAACAGATTATAACATCAGAGCCCTGGTACATGTTGAATCTGAGGACAGAACTTGCTTATTTTCTATACCGTTTTAGCTCCAGGGACCAGTTTCGTGGAAGACCATTTTTCCCTGGACTTGGGGGGCCAAAGGCAGGGTGGATTCAGGATGATTCAAGTGCATTACATTGATTGTCTACTTTATTTCTATTATTACATTGTAATATATAATGAAATAATTATACAACTCACTATAATGTAGAATCACTGGGAGCCCTGAGCTGATTTTCCTGCAACTAGATGGTCCCATCTGGGGGTGATGGGAGACAGTGACAGATTATTAGGCATTAGATTCTTATAAGGAGCACAAAGCCTAGATCCCTCTCATGCACAGTTCACAATAGAGTTCGTGCTCCTGTGAGAATCTAATGCCATGGCTGATCTGACAGGAGGCGGAGCTCAGATGGTAATGTGAGGGATAAGGAGCAACTGTAAATACAGATGAAGCTTGGCTCTCTTGCCCACCACTCACCTCCTGCTGTGCTGCCTGGTTCCTAACAGGCCACAGACCAGTACCTGTCCATGGCCCCCGGGTTGGGGACTTCTGACTAAAGCTATATTACAATGAATGTACTAATAATGTCAAGAAATGTACTAATGAATGTACTAATATCTAGAAAACTTAGGACAGGGTCTTGAAAATAGCCTGTGCTGGGTACATGTTCAGTGCTCTTATTAACAGTAATAAGTAGTAATACTTTTATGGAATTACCACTCATCTAGATGAATGAGCTTTGTAAAATACGTTCGGTAAAATTGGGTCACTTTTTTTTGGGTCAAACCTTGTTATTTTCAGCGATCAGAACGAGATAGCTTAACAGACCTTCCCCACCGCATCTTTGGGCCCCCGCTGTTTGCAGAAACAGTTTTCTATCTTGATGTTATATTTCTGTTGTGTGAATGTGTTTTAGAGAAAAACATGAAACTGCACTTTATCACTGTGCTCAATGGTATAGTTTTTTTTTAATTTTGCTGTTATAAATCTCTACTTCTAGAAGAGAAATTGAGCCTGATGCCATTCTCATGATGTGTGAATGAAGGCTGTCCCTCAGTGGTGCAGAATGCATTGAAGTAAACCTAACTAGTAAAGCTTTTGTGTACTTGAGGCAATTTAACTTAATTTGTTTAAAAGGTATTTTGTCTTCACTAGATAGCAGGTCTTTTGTTAATATTTGATACTGCATTTGAATCCAGGCTAGCGAACTCTCTTTCAACACTGCAGGATACTAAATGATTCCTCTCAGGTATTTATGGGAGAGACTGAAACTCATGCTTTTATTCCTCTTCCAAATTAGAATTCTAAATTGTGAAAAATGCTTTCATTTTTAAAAGCAGGCGAGGTCCAATTCATGGTTCCCTGAGTTCAAAAAAAGTTGTCTCCCAAGTATTGCAGTTTGGTTCGATGGAGCTCAGCACACTTCGGAAGTTTTCCTTTGAGCTTAATGGGCCTTTCAGAAGATTCCAACTGCAGATTAGTCCTATTCAGATGGAACTGTAGAACTTACTGGGAACCTACTGTGAGACAGAAACCAGTCTGCTTACTCATTGCTCAGGAAAATGCCAGCATTCTGGCATTCATCGCTCAATAAGATTTCATTTATTGAACAGTCACCAAGTGCCAGACCCAACTCTAGGTTCCACAAAAGGCATTGTTCCTGCCACATGGATCTTATGTTCAGGAGGGTGACAAATACATTAACAAATGAAACAAAATAATTACAGCAACAAATGCTTCAAGGAAATAAATGGGGTGCCATGCTACAGAGTAACATTGGAAGGTGACAATGTTGTTTTTTAAAGGCCCCTCAGAGGAGGTGACATTTATTTAAAACCTGAAGAATGATTCAAGGCCCAGGCAGCATAGAGCCAGGAGATGAGCATTCCAGAAAACAGCTAAGGCCAAGGCCCTGAGGTGAGAAAGAGCTAGGAATGGGCCCCGAGGTAAGCAAGGTAGCACAAGGCCACTGTGCCAGAAGCAGAAGGAGCAGTGGCATCAGGTGACACTGAAAAGGCAGGCAAGGGGTAGATCAGAGATAATGGCAAGAAGTTTAGCTCTCCACCCAGGTGCAGTGGTAATCACTAAAAGGCTTTTAAGCAAGGGAAAGACATAGTCTGATGAATGTTTTAGAAAACCACTCTGGCTGCTCTGTGGGAAGTGGGTTTCAGATGGGTAAGAGTAGAAGCCAGGAGACCAGTTAAGAAGCTTTTGCAATAGTTCAAATGGAAGATGATGCTGTTTTGGACAGCACTGGTGGCAGTGAAGATGAAGATGGAGAGACAGGAGAGACATACAAGATGGTTTTTAGAAATAGGCTGGTGTGGAAAGTAAGAGACAGGGAGGAAGCACAAATGCCTTTAGGGAAGTTGGAGGAGCTAGATGGTGGTGCTGTTTACTGAAATTGGAAGATGAGATCGAGAATGTCTTTGTGCAGGGGCAAATCAGGATTTCCTTTTGGAAATTGAGATGCCTGTGAAACCTCCAAGTGGAGGTGTCAAATAGATACCAGAGCTGTAAGTGTGGAGCTCAGAGAGGTCTGGGCTGGAGAGAGAAATGTAGGCATCCTCAGCATGAGGTGGTATTTAAAACTGTAGCCATCCACCCAGAGAGTCTAGATAAGGAAGGGGGCCCTGGGTTTGGATGGGAAGGAAGGCATCAGCAAATGAAATGGAAACAAAGCATCCAGAGGAGCAAAACTGGGAGCAAAAGGCGGCAGAAGCTGAGCTAGGAAGATAATTCACGAAGGAAGGATTGGTTGGTGTGTCAAATCCTGCTGAGGTGTCCAGTAGGTGAAGACAAGCGTGTCCTGTGTCCGCTGGATGTGGCAGCCAGGAGACTGTTGGTGACTCTGACAAGGGCATTTTTAGAGAGATAAGGAGAGAAGCCAGGCTGACATGGGTTAAGAAATAAAGGGGAAGTGAAATAGTGGAGACAGTGTATGCAACAAACAAACAAAACTTGTTAAGAGGCTTTGCTGAAAAGGAAACCAGAGAAACGATAGCTGAGTGACTGATAGAATGAGAACTGGGTTCAAGGGAATAGGTTTTGGGGTTCTTGTTTGTTCATTTAATAAGAAATACTATTGCACATGTATACGTCAGATGGAATGCTAAGAAAGAGTAATGAGACTGCTATGGGAGAGAAGGGATAACTGAGAGTGATGCCCTTGAGAAGGCAAGTGGGGGTTAAAATCCGGCTCAGTCCTCAGGGGCCTTTCATTCTGGTCTTAAAGATGGAGGCCAGTGCACAGTAGACTATGGTCATGTACTGAATTCTGTAGTATAGATTATAAGTATTCTGATAGTTTAGGGGACCCACCAGTGCAGGCTAGCTTGCTGAGGAGGGCTTCTAGGAGGAGGCGGTAACACTCAAGTTAGGCCTTGAGGGATGAGGAGAGGGACAGTAGCTCTGATAAAGAGAGCGTGCTGGTGGAGCAGACAGGGTTGTGTATGCAGAAGCTGCCCTGATTGGAGGGGAGCGTTCTCCCAGAGTGAGCAGTGGGAACATACAGGTTGTGTCGACCGAATCCAGATGAGAGCTGTGGAACACCAAGCAGAGGAGCCCAGATGATCTGGTAGGAGCGGTCTGTGCTGTTGAGTAAACAGCAGGAATGATGAACCCAGACTGTAACAGAATGAAAGTCACAGCTACATTGCCAGTCCCTGGACAAGGAGGGAACTGTGTTAAGAGTCAGGATGTGATCTTATCACCTAAGCCTGAAGTTTGGAGACCTCGGGCGAGGGACCTTGGGCAAGGGTGGTAGCCACGGAAATGGAAAGGCCATGACAGACATGGGGATGTTTGGCAGCTTCCAAACTGGTAGGGGCTAGTTGCCAGTTTGGATATAAGAGGCAAAGAAAACAGAGAAGTAGAAGATGACCTCAGGGTTCCTAGACCGAGAGTCTCATGATGTCAGGAATAGTTGGGACTTCCTGAGATGCAGATACACACAACTTGTCAAAAAAGAGATTAAAAATCAGGGGCTACAGAATTCTTGTAAAAATGTTGAGAAGTCAGTGCTGGAGAGAGAGTAATGTCTGAGCTAAGAGATATCTTTTCCCCGTCAGCATGGGTGGCAATTGGGTGAGCCCTTCCCTTTCTCTGAGGGTGAGTGGCGAGGTGTCAGCCGGCCTATACCAAGCCGGCAACCTCCAGCTTGGTATAGGCCCCACAGCCCAGCACTGGGAGAATGACAGAGAACCAGTTCCAAGAGTCTCCTTTTCTTGACATGGAATTCATTTTGACTACTTTATTATTTTAATATGCTTTTGCTTTGGAATCATGGGAAATGAATTTATTCAGCCCATCAAGACACTCAGGTTTGGCAAATTACTTTTAATTTAAAAACGTAACTAGGAAAATAAAATCCAGCATTTTGTCTTCTCACTCTGTTCTCTTTTAAATGTTGTAAATGAAACGGGGAACAGAGAATCTGAGCTTTACTTTGTAGGGTGCCAAATGTGATTCTTTCTTACCTACATCTATTTGTCTTGGGATTTTTCTCTCTCTCTCTTCCTCAAGAGCCTTTTAGTCCTCCCCACACATTGCCTGCTTCTTTAGGGCTTGTTGCTCCTAATCTGAGGGGCCTCCAGGGTCAAAGAAGGTCCTCCCAGCATGGGGTCATCACCTCTCTGAGTCCCACCACAGACTCCCGACTTCGTAACAGCACTGTCTGTCTGCTGTAGCAAATCGTTACAGCAGTCAGGAAGGATTCGGGGTCATGCTTATGGAAGGAAGAGATTATTACACTACTTGGAGGAAGGAGGAGGGGGGAAAGCCCAGGTTTCAGTTCTTGCCCTTGAGCTGCAAATTCTCAAGGACTCTCCTCTAAATCTCCTGGAATCACTGTTAGAAATCCACATTCCGTTGGAGAGCAGTGTAGGGTTATCAGATATATGAGGCCTTTCCTCCAACTCAGCTCTGACACTTTGAAAAAAAAACTTCAGTATAAAACTGCAGAGTCAATCTCCATTTTAATAGTTTTGTTTTTCTTATTTAGCACAAAAAAATTAGATCTCTCCAGCTGGCAAATCTAAAACTTCTCTTCCGTATGTGCATAAGCACACACATCTGTATATGCTCACATGTGCAGGCACACACCGTAGATGCCTCAGGACTGTAACCCCTCTCGAGTGGCCAGAAGTACCAGCCACGTACTTCAGAACCAACCGTGCCTTCTCTGAAGTTAGGCTGCTGTAACTAAACAGCAAGTAAAGTTAGATGCTGCTTCTTTTGACACTCCCTGCCTTTAAAAGACCATGTCACCTCAAAGAATTTCTAAGGAGTTGTTTTTTTCTCTCCTTCCAGAGGGCCAGTTGAGAGTGGATGCCAATATATCCGTGCATCACCCGGGGGAGCCTTTGGGCGTTCGAACAGAAGTGAAGAATCTCAACAGCATCAGGTTCCTGGCCAAAGCCATAGGTGAATGCCAGCTGCCACTCCTAGTGTCCTTCTTCCTATTGTTTCTCTCTTGCTGGCCCAGAAACTTAGTGGCTTACACAAGAACTATTTTCATTTTCACTGGTCTGTTCTGCTGGTCCTGTGTCGGCTCACTCGTGGCTGTGGGAAACCGGCAGGCCAGCTGAAGCAGAGGGTCCGTGGTAGTCTCTCTCACACCTTGGGGCCTTGATGCAGATGTCTGCTGGGCTTCTCCATCCATGGGATCTTTCTTCATGCGCTTGCCTAGCTTTGGCTTTCTTATGAGGCAGTGGGAGCATTTCAGGAGGATGAAGGCAGAAGTGAGTCCTAAGCTGTAGACCTCACACAGTGTCATTTCCAATGTGTTCTATTCAAAGTAGATTGAGGCCAGGCACAATGGCTCATGCCTATAATCCCAGCACTTTGGGAAGCCAAGGTACGTGGATTGCTTGAGGCCAGGAGTTCAAAACCACCTGGGCAACATAGCAAGACCCCATCTCTATAAAAAATTAAAAATTTAGCCAGGCATGGTGGTGTGCACCTGTAGTCCCAGCTACTCAGGAGGCTGAGGTGGGAGATCACTTGAGTCCAGGAGTTTGAGGTCATAGTGAGCTGTGATCACGCCACTGCACTCTAGCCTGGGCGACAGAGCAAGACTCTGTCTCTAAGAAAAAAAAAGAAAATTACATTGAATTCAAAGCAGACTTGAGGGGAAATTAGATTCCACCTCTTTATCAGAGGATCCACAAAAGACTGTGGCTGTGTTTTACCATTTGCTACCTTCTTTCTGACCAGCTTGAGATTTACTAGATCATGGTTGTTCATTTTAGATTGACCATGGCTTGACCTAAATGGTCATTATATTTTCCTGCTTTTTGTATTCTTTTTAACTGCTAGATTATGTGCCCATGCAGTCAAGTAGTAGTCTTTCTGGAGCACACACTGTGGGTATTTCATTGATGATAAATGTATAATAACTAAAATAGTTTAGCAAGATAAATATCTGGGCAGTCCCGTAGATATAGGCAACTGTGAATTCAAGGGGAGGACCTCAGAGGACTAAAAATATTTTTTAAAACCGAAGCTATCTAGAGAGGAAGAGGGAGGGATGGAGTTTGAAGTGCACCCCTTCAAGAGTGCACAGAGACCAAGACAACTGAATTTGTTGCCAAAGTTTTGCTGTAGCCAAAATGTTTAATAGAGCCCTGGTCTTGTCAAGAAAAGTATTAGAAACAGTACAGAAAAGACGATTCTAGTCTTGTATTAAACCTTATTGTCCTGAACCTGAAGTGAATCAACCAGCCTCAATGAAGACAGTCTTCAGGAAAAAGGCATTAAAGTGGTCAAAAGGATAGCTTATGGGAGCAGAGAGGGAAGGGGTAGGCTCCCACATGAAGGCAGACTGAAGATGACGAACTCTTCTGCCTCCGGAAAGGGACATAACCCATGTTCCCAAAGCCGTGAAAGGTTTTAGTGAGGGAAAACCCTTATAAGCCAAGTTGGTGAGGAGGAAGCCTGGAACAAATGGAGGAAGTTCCACCTCCCCCTGTAGGTAGTAGTGGGCTGGGACCCGTTATTTTAAGAGGTGGTGATGGTAACCTAAAAAAAGCAGCCTGATTTTAGGTAGAGTCATCCATGAGTTCTGAAGGAGACCCCTAACTTTCTCCTGTCCTATGAAGAACTCTTTGGAGGACCAGTTTGAGGGAGAAATCTCCCTGTGGTCTGACTCAGAGTGGAAGAGCCAAAGCTTTACTACTATGGGTTCAATTCTCCAAGCCTGTGATTTTTTCCACAACCTTTTTCTCCCTATGTCAGGCCATTTAGCCATCATCTCGTGTCAACCAAAGAGATCACTGGAGTTGGGGAGAGATGGGGAGCAAAAACTGACACGTTTTGCTGTTGCTGCCTCTTAGCAGCTCAGATAAAAGGGTTTAGGTTTGGGCAAGGGAAGGTAGTACATGGTGGGAGGGAGAGTTAAGGTGGAGGCTCAAGATATTTTCATAAAGAAGCTCAGCAGGCTGGGCTTAGTGGCTCATGCCTATAATCCCAGCACTTTGGGAGGCCAAGGCAGGAGGATTGTTTGAGGCCAAGAGATTGAGACTAGTCTGGAAAACATAGTGAGACCCCTGTCTCTAAAAAAGAGAGAAAGCAGCAGCAGCTTAGCAGTTGTGGTTGTGTTTTGATTCCCACAGCCTCCCTCATTTGATGGTGAGGCGTGGATCCATGGATCTTAATCATTCGGGGCCATGGGTCCCTCTGAAAAGATGATGCAAATGCTGGACCCTCTCTCCAAAACCTGCACATATGCACACAACCCACACTTTTTATCTAATCTGGGGGATACCAGAGCCTTTGAAGCCCATCCCAGGCTCCCAGGGTAAGGACCCTGGGTAGGCAGCAATCTCAGACCAAGATATTCGGCCCAGCCCCACTGCTGCCAAGTCATGTCGTCTGCATGGGGTTGCTTAATCTCTCTGAACCTGAATTGTCTCAACACAGAGTGAGCCTGCCTTCCTAAGGCCCTTTCCAACACCAATATTCTACTATGGCAGTGAGAAGGAAATATAGTGTGTAAAGGAAGGATTATTATAAACAATCTTCTTGATTTTTTTTTTTTTTTTTTTACTTAAAGATTGAGAAAGGTTGTTTCTAATTATTGCTTGACTGGATGAAAGGTATATTTAAAATATGATGCTAAATTAGTGTATTTTTCCTAGACTATGAAATTCAGAGGCAAATCAGTGAACTTGAGAATGGAGGTGAAATTCTGAACGAAACACGCTCATTTCATCACAAGCTGGGGTGAGTTCGCATTGCTGAGTGTCCTGACCACAACCAGGCGGGGTGCAAGAGGGCTGGGCTCAGCCACTGACCCGCCATGTGACCTTGAAGGAGGCACTTAGCCTCTCCGCTCTTAGGTTTCCTCATTAGTACAATTAGAAAAGTACTGTACCCTTCACGCCTGTAATCCCAGCACTTTGGGAGGCCAAGGCAGGCAGATCACAAGTTTGGGAGATTGAGACCATCCTGGCTAACACGGTGAAACCCCGTCTCTACTAAAAAATACAAAAAATTAGCTGGGCATGGTGGTGGGCGCCTGTAGTCCCAGCTACTCAGGAGGCTGAGGCAGGAGAATGGTGTGAACCTGGGAGGCAGAGCTTGCAGTGAGCTGAGATGTCGCCACTGCACTCCAGGCTGGGCGACAGAGCGAGACTCCTCTCAAAAAAAGAAAAAAAGGCCAGGCATGGTGGCTCACGCCTGTAATCCCAGCACTTTGGGAGGCCGAGGCGGGCGGATCACAAGGTCAGGAGATCGAGACCATCCTGGCTAACATGGTGAAACCCCGTCTCTACTAAAAATACAAAAAATTAGCTGGGTGTGGTGGTGGGCACCTGTAGTGCCAGCTACTCGGGAGGTTGAGGCAGGATAATGGTGTGAACCCAGGAGGTGGAGCTTGCAGTGAGCCGAGATAGCACCACTGCACTCCGGCCTGGGCAAAAGAGCGAGACTCCGTCTCAAAAAAAAAAAAAGAAAAGAAAAAAGAAAAGTACTGTACCCTATAGGGATATAATACACCCTAGGGCTGCTAGGAGACTTGAAGTGACCCAGACTGTGCCCAAGGGCTTAGTTTTAGGCCCTTTCCTTCCCTGCTTCCAGCTTACCTGCCTTGTGGCAAGAATTTTTACTTCCTTAATAATCTATCAGACCTTTCCCAGCTGAAGCTAGAGGCAGAACAGAGTGAAGACCTGGTTGTAGAGATGCCTTATTTTTGTTTAGATAACTTGGGCCTTAATTTTCTCACTCCGAATTTTGAGCGTTGTATACTTAAAGCAGAATACTGAAAAAAGCTCAAAAGCCAAGTTCGAGCTGGCTGAAAGCTGGATACATTGAAGCCATTTCTTTTTTAAAAAAACGATCATCCTGTACATTTCGCTTTCTTTATGATTATTTTTTGAATGTATTCATTTAAGGTTTCCCCATGGAAGGCCACAGAGTTTGATTTTGCCTGTGTCCCTTATTGGTAGGGGAGCCCTTCCCCACATATAGGCTGGCCAGTGCTGCTTGCAATGTTTAATGTTTTCTTATTTAACTATTGCAGGTGCACCATGTCAATGAGAGACAAAGAAGGAAAACAGGACTACAGGTGGTTACTCCTTATGGCAAAATACCGCTATATATCGGGGACTGGGGCATATTTCAAGTTCATTTAAAGTTCAACATAATGATCCCGAACAATTTTTGGAAACCACTTTTTGTCATTGCTGTAACATGATGGGACATCTAGATTTCCTCTTTGATATGCATACTGAGAGAAGTACTAGTTTCTTGATTTGGTAGCCTCAGAGTGCCTTGTTTGACTGATTCAGCTTTTGAAAGAACTTGTTCATCCACTTCTGTGTCAAAGTTGTCATAGTTGAGCTAGGAGAATGGCTGTAGAGGTTGGGGCTAGGCTGTTCTTATTCTAATGTTCAATAACCGATTCAGTAATACGCTGAATGAAGCTCCTTGAGAAGAAATGAGAAAAGAGATGTTGACAGCGTATGCTGATGGTAATTCCCTTGAACCTCACATGATGCTATTCATGATAAATTAAGTTGAACTACTTAATATGAGACCCACAAATAAAGCAAATACTAAGAACAGGCATAAGATAAATTGAAACTTTTATTTTTTTCTCATTGAGTTTAGCAGGTTGAAGTTTTAGGCAACAAAATTGTGAGATCAGCCACCTTTCCTTTGTGAAGGGCAGAAAGATGCAAGTGTAGCTGTTATCAATGAGGATCAAAGTTTGCATGCTTATGTGGGAAAGAAGAAACTCATAAACGCTTAGTGTGAACCTCACCCCAAGAACTCCCATTGTGTGTCTGCTAGAGTCAAAATTATTTTAATTAACCGTGAACTTCCCGGGTGAGTCTGTTCTCACAGGGGCCCACTTTATTCCTGAGTGTTGCTCCCTGCCCTGTTGGTGCGCCTTCCCGTGTGTGGAGTCTGGCTTTCCATCCGCCCGTGGCTTCAGTGTGATGCCTCAAATGATAGTGAGCTGCAGGATGCTTCCCCTGGGTTTCCTCTTTGCCTCAGAAGCCAGACTAACTCACAGAAGAGATCTGGCAGTGAGGCAGTGGGTAGCGTGTGCTTCGAATCCATTCCCTCCGAACCACCACTTCTTCTGAATACCTTGCTTTTTCTACATAAGCCCTTTGACAAAAATGGGCAGAGAGAAGCCATTATTAGTGCTGGACGAGAACAGAGGGAGGGACATCTTGTTTCATAAGATTACATGCAATGGTGCAGCTTCGACATTTAAAAAAATTAATTCCCTTCATTTTTTAGAGCAGTTTTAGCTTTACAATAAAATTGAATGGAACGTCCAGAGTTCTCACATACTCCTCCTCCCCACTCTCCCCCCAGAGTCTCCTGTTAATGTGCCACAGTAATGCAAGATGCTCATTTGTTACAATGATGAAACCAATATTCACACTTCCTTGTTGGCTAGAGTCCATGGTTTACACTAGGATTCCTTGTTTGTGTGGTACATTGCGTGGGTTTTGACATATGCACAATGACATGCATCCACCATCATGTCACACTGAGAAGTTCCACTGCATGCCCTGCTCCACCTCTTCATCCCTCCCTCCCTCTCCTCCAGCTGTCACATTTTATTTAGGCAAAATCTATTCATTTCCTCTATTTCTCAAGGGTAAATTTTTTTCCTTTCATTATTTATTTACGTAAATGCTGCTAAAATTAGTAGAAATGTTGAAATGGGGGGAAAGTCATCTTTCCTTCTGATAAGCAAATTGTTCTCATTTGGTCCTGTTTTTTCCAGCCTGTGTCTTTATGAAGACATAGTCCTGCATGCATATGGATGTTTCTGTCAACAGTGGATCACGTATGCTACAGGAGTCCCATAAGATTATCATATGGCATTTTTACCATCCCTTTCTTGCTCAGATATGCTTAGATACACCAATGCCATTGTGTTACAGTTGCCTGCAGGATTTGGGACACTCAGTAGCCTTGGAGCAGTAGGCTACTCCACATGGCCTATGTGTAGTAGGCTGTACCATCCAGGTTCACGTGAGTGCACTCTGTGATGGTCCCGTGACGAAATCACCTAACGACACATCTCTACGAACATATCCCCATTGTGAAGCAACACACAACTGTGGACACAATTCCTGGTGAACTGTGGAATGAATTATCCACAGTTAGAAATCCCAGTGTGACTTCAAGCCTGTGTTGTGCTTCTTTCACTCATCTTATTTATAAGCATGGAGAGGGGTGGGTTTGGAAGTTTTGACACTTGTGCAATGGCTTCCCTGGGAAACAGAATTAATATAATAGGACATTTAAAAATATTTGCAAGTAACATGGCATCTAAACACAGAAACATTCATATTACTGGGGGAGGTTTTGTTTTCTCATTAATCCAAGTACTCCAGATTCAGTTACGTCTCCTCTGTCTGCCCAGGTTCATGCCAGAACCCAACCTGCCTCCCCTGGTGCTCTACGACGCCACATCTCTGCCCGCTGATGCAGACCCACAGCAAGTGATCAATATTGACCAGATTCGGGAGACACTCCCGGAGCTCCCCAGTGTGACCCGAGAGAAGCTCGTCCAACAGTATGGGATGCTGCTGGAACACAGCTTCACTTTGCTGGTAGGTATCGATCGGATGCCAAGAGGATCCCGGCTCAGCAGATGGGGCAGTGACCTTCAGAGGCCCCGCCACACACAGGCTGCCATGGGCTCTGAGTGGGGTGGGTGTGTTTCTTGGGTTGTACTATAGATGCTACTGAGAAGAGTAAGATGTAGTAACTTTTGCTCACTACCCTTTATGGTAAATGCTCCTCATACAACCAGAAGATGAAACGCAATCTTGTGTTAGTCATTTCTTCTGTGTAGAAATGAATGCCTGACCACAGCAGCTGTAGAGACTTCTTGAAGACTGTCCAAATGTTATGGATGAGTTTTTCCCATGTGTCTGAAGGACAAAATCAATGTATAGGGTTTCTGGATGTCTAGCGGTATCGAGCCATGACAGGGCTGGCAGGATGTTGCGTTCTCAAAAGCCAGCCAGTTGTTTTGCCAATTTCAGAAGAAAACATTTATTCCACATGAAATGCTAAAAACTCTGACTAAAAGTATCAGTCCTTTGAGGCTTGAGGCTGCGCCTGACGGGGCCAGTAGAGAACCTGACACTGTCGAGATCTGCTTAGGGATTTTCTATCCTTTTCAAAGCTGCCTGGGGCTTTGTGGTTTTCTTTGTCATGGCAGCATTAAAGTGATGCGGCATCAGTGAGGGTAGCATTTTGAAACAGTTGTCATCGTCTGTTAGGAAGGAAGTGGGAAGTTTTGTTGCTGTATCTTCCAGGGAATCAGTATATGCCACACCTATCTTCTGGGGCAGCAGGATCTGTGGAAACTAGATTTTTGCTTTTTGGATGGCCAGTCATAACTACATTGGGATGCTGGAATATACATATTTATATGTCTATTTATACACTTCCAATAACATCATCCTAGCATTTACAGTACAACATAGGCAGTCAGATGCATGTTGAATGAATGATTCTCTTTTCATCATCCATAAATCAGCTACTTGGAGAAGCAGAGTTGGTCACTGCCTCCTGTGGGCTGCTGTTTGATCTTCTTCTTACCTCTCTGGCAATTATATCACTGTCTTTTAAGTACTTACTAGTGTTATGTTGTTCAGCGTCTTGAAGGCAGGGACTGGTACATCCTCTCTGCTACTCAGCACAGATGAGCACAACATCAGCAGTGCTTAATGCCACACTTTGACTATGACTCAGTCAGCATTCCGTACAGAGCACTTCTTAACCCAAAGCCTCTCCAATTCATGTATTTTTCCTAGGTTGATGTAACAAAACTATGTTTTAGTCTTATACATCTTCCCCACCATCTTGACCACTTGAGTTTCCAACCTACTTGAAATAAACACTGAATTCTAGCCCTACCTTTTATTACTATTTGTGAAACTACATAGGAGATGGGAGGAAGGGACCAAGGCTACTCAGCCTCGAAGATTTAAGTTACCTCCCTCCACTCAGCAGGAGCCCAAGCCAACCCTTTGAGGTAGTGTATGATGAACCAAGAAATGGCCAAGGTTTCTTTGCTCAAAATGTGATTTCATAGAGAAATTCACTATAACATTAATTTGTGTGTGTGTGTGTGTATTAGCTGTCTCCATAAGAGAGTGAAAGAAACTTTCAGAATCTCCTCTCAAGCATACAGCTGTTTCTTTTCAAGGCACTGTATGAGAATCTGTGCCCCTTTCAGAGGGCATTTCCATAGGATTGTCACTCTCGGCCGTTGATGAGGGGTGCTGGGGACAGTGCCTGCCTCACCTCACTGAGCATAAGCTTCATGAGGGCAGGGACATTTTTTGTATTTGTGTTTGTGTCCTTGTCTTTATTCATGGGTCCTGCATGGTGCCCAAACCTAGTAGGCCTTAAATAGGTGTTTGCTAGGGGCTGGCAAATGAGTGAGTCCATATTTTAATAGTTTAAAGGCCTGTATAGGGAAACCTACCTTCAGTTATTTAGTTCAGCACTTTTTTTTTTTTTTTTGAGACACGGTCTCCACTCTCACCCAAGCTGGAGTGCAGTGGCACGATCTCGGCTCACTGCAACCTCTGCCTCCCAGATTCAAGACATCCTCCCACCTCAGCCTCCCGAGTAGCTGGGATTCCAGGCATGGGCCACCACTCCTGGCTAGTTTTTTGTATTTTTAGTAGAGACAGGGTTTTGCCATGTTGGCCAGGCTGGTTGAACTCCTGGCCTCAAGTGATCCACCTGCCTCTGCCTCCCAAAGTGCTGGGATTACAGGTGTGAGCCACCACGCCAGGCCTGGTTCAGCACTTTTATTAGCATCTTCTGTATAGCATGTACTGAGACAGAAACAAAAGATTTTTTGTAAGTTTTTTTTGCCTTCCAAGAATTTATACACACGCATGCACACACACACACACACATGCACACACACACACACACACACACACCACTACAATAACCAGCCCCCAGGACAGATTACACCAGATAGATGGATAATGTAGGATCAGGGCCCACAAGAGGTAGTGGCTAACTTGATTGGGAAAAAAAAAGGGTGAATTTTTTGGCCATTTTTGAAAGGACTTTTTTTGATACCTTAAAAACGTCCTTATTTTTATGGCTTGCAGATAATCTATTGGGTGATTAGTATTTTTCCTTTAAAGGGCTAGTACTTGAAATTTCCAAGATGAGTGAGATTAGAATGAGATAGGAATGGAAAGAGAATGATTCAGACCAATTGTTTTCCTGAAATTAGGCAGCCTGAGCCCTTTATGACTGTAATCATTGGAAGCTGCGTTACTCATAACATACCCGAAAATGATATGTTCATGGTTTTTCCTGCCTTCATCAGAAACACAACAGATTGCTGAGAAGGGCAGATGCACAAATCTAATGAACCATCTTTCAATTTAAAGAGTGCCCAGGAGTATTCATTAAATAAATAGCAGTGGTGGAAGTGTGCTTTGCAGAGCTGCAACTCTGTGCTCCGTGTCTTTGGATTGCTTATTAAATTAAGCATTATGCACATGCCCACCCCCACGCACACCTCACCCACAAATGATGAAAAACTTCAGAATTTAACTCTAGTCTTTAATTTATCTTGTCATTTTATTGTGCAGTGAGCACCAAATTATTCTTAATATTTACGGAACTCTAATGTTATACTTTAGTGTCTACAACACACAATACCTGACACAGTAGGTACTCCATGACTGGGTGGACAGACGGGTGAGTGAATGGGATGTTATCACAGCACACAGGAAGATCCTGGGAGAAGCAGTGTTCCTGATAAAAGCATCCCTGTTTCCAAAGGTCAGATACATAAACCATGCTTTGACGACCCAGAGAATCATGGGGTAGCTTGCCCCACCTAAAACTTCAACCTACTCAGCTAACCTTGCTTCTCTAGCTTATGTCAAGTTGCCTTGATTTCATATATATATATATATATATATGAAATCGATTTTTTTGTTTGTTTTTGAGACGGAGTCTCGCTTTGTCGCCTAGGCTGGAGTCCAGTGGCGCAATCTCGGCTCACTGCAAGCTCCGCCTCCCAGGTTCACGCCATTCTCCTGCCTCAGCCTCCCAAGTAGCTGGGACAGAAATCAAGGCAACTTGATTTTGTGTGTGTATGTATATAAATATATATATCAAGGCAACTTGACATAAGCTACAGAAGCAAGGTTAGCTTTTCTCTATATATAAATTTATGTATATTATAAAACATATACAGAAATATGATTATAAAATTTATTATAAATCTAGGGGCTATAAGTGCAATTTTGATACATAGATATATTGCATAGTGTAAGTCTGGACTTACAGTGTAACCATCACCCAAATCATACACATTGTACCCAGTAAGTATTTGTCATCTCTTATTCCCCTCCCACCCTTCCAAGTCTTCAGTGTCTGTTATTCCACACTCTGTGTCCCTGGGTACACATTTAGCTCCCACTTATAAGTGAGAACATGTGGTATTTGATTTTCTGTTTCAGTGTCGTTTCACTTAAAATAGTGGCCTCCAGTTCATCCATGTTGTTGCAAAAGACATGATTCCATTCTTTTTTATAGCTGAATAATATTTCATTGTGTAGATATACCACAACTTCTTTATCCAGTCATCCATTGATGGATGCTTACGTTGATTCCATATCTTTACTATTGTGAATAGTGCTGGGATAAACACTTGCTTGCAGGTATCTTTTTTAAATGATGATTTCTTTTCCTTTGGCTAGATGCTCAGTAGTGGGATTGCTGGATTGAATGGTAGCTCTATTTGTAGTTCTTTAGGGAACCTCCATACTGTTTTCCATAGAGGCTGTACTAATTTACATTCCCAGCAACAGTATATGAGCGTTTCCTTTTCTCTACATGACCTCATTTGTAAAGATTAAAGAATAGAAATGTTGAAGCTGAAATCCAGGCATTAGGATTCTGAAAAAATGAGAGAATCTAATAGCATAACAAGTTTTTCTCTGAGTCAGTATATCAGTAGTAGTTATTGTAATAGAATGATCAGAATTATATGCATGTGCATTTTTCTTAGCAAAATCCTCCCCGGCTGATTTCTGTGGGGCATCTCTTCCTAAACTCTGCTTTACTTCACTCAGAGAACACAAAAGCATTGTAGCCATTTGCTTAAGCAGCCTAGAAAAGGCTGCCTGCTTCCAGCATCCTCTGCAATTCACATTGTACCACTTTTTAATCTATCCTTACAGCAACCCTCTGAGGCAGGGACTGCTGCTCTCCCCATTTACAGGTAGGGAAATGTAACGTCTTTGGTTCAATAACTTCCCCAAGCCCATATTGGAGCCACGTTCAGATCATGCTGACTTCAAGGCCCAGGCTCTTTATTCCTAAGCTCTGCTGCTCGCTTGCATATATAATGTGCTATAATGTCAAACAGAAATAATGTTTTTAGTTAATTGCTGTTTGGGGTCACTTTTGTTTCATTAGTGGAGAAAACAGAGTTTTTACTTTTGTTAACATTCATGCCACTAGCGTTTTGTGCAGCACAGTCACAGAACATAGATTCATTTAAAAGTTTTTACCACTTCTATTGGTTTTTAAGATGCCAGACTGCCCTATAAATAAACATAAAGTGCCATCCACTGAGTTTAGTGAAAATCAGTCAACGCCAATGAAAAGCAGAAATCATGTCTATTTTCCAAGTGAAAAAATAAAGTTAGAAGTAAAGTAATATAAGCTGTCCTCTGCAGCTTTATTTATTTTGTTCCTTAAACCTTCTGCTAGAGGCACTTGAGTCCTGTCTAAATCATTGGGAAGTTCCAGGCACGGTGACTCACACCTGTAATCCCAGCACTCTGGGAGGCCAAGGTGAGAGGATCACTTTTGGCCAGGATTTCGAGACCAGTTTGGGCAACAACATAGTGAGACCCCTGTCTCTACAAAAAAAAAAAAAATTTAAATTAGCCAGGCATGGTGGCACACACGTGTAGTCCCAGCTACTCGGGAGGCTAAGGTGGGAAGATTGCTTGAGCCCAGGAATTCGAGGCTGTAGCGAGCTGTGGTCGTGCCACTGCAGTCCAGCCTGGGCAACAGAGAGAGACCTTGTCTCCAAAATTTAAAAAAAGAAAAAAGAATCTGAGGAGTGTCTCCACGTAGGGCAGAGTTTGTGGCATTTATGGCTTGATTTTGCCTGGTGCCTCCTGTCCTTCAAGCCTGGCACTTAATAGGAACTTGGTAGGAAACAGAGATGAGTTTGCAGGGCCCTGGCTGTGCATGAAGTCAGTGGATGGGAAGATCTGAAGCTCATCTGTGGGAGATCTCAGTGGAGGAAGCCAGAGCATCCCGAGTTGAGTGTTTCTTGAGGGCCTGCCACCTCTGACTGCAGTGCTGGATGCTAGTTCCAAACGTCAGTGCTTCAGCTTTTCCATGTCTCTCCAGAGCAGCCCTACAGGGCATTGAGTTAAAACACTGACTCGGGGACACCCTTGATTCCACATCTGACCTCTGACACTTCGGAGCTGGGAGGGCTCTGCAGGGTAACCAGAGCTGTTTCCCTCCCCATCTGAAAGAGGGGGCGATGACTCACTTACCCCAAAGATGACAGACACAGCCAAATCTTCACTGAATCTAAAAAAGCCTAAATATAGCAAAGCAGACTCCCAAGAATATGCCGCCAGGGAGAAGAGTGTTGACACCAAGCAACGTGCTAAAACAGTTCATTGAGAGCCACGAAAGGCAGGGCTGTAGAAACATCCAACATGGCCCCAGTGAGACTGTAGGGAAGATGTACTTGCGAGCCCTCGAGTCAGCACCCTGGGCTGCCGTATGCTTGTGTTTGTCTTTATAGTCAGCCTCAGGATGTGTCATCTTACTTATACAACTTCATTCTCTCCAGCTGATTCTTCCACTTTTAAAATCATAATCCTTTGTTTCTGACATCATGGAAAAGGTTAAGGTGTCTCCAAGGGACAAAGAAACAGAAAAGATATCATGACTACAGCTGGTTGTTAAGTGGATTGTTTTTCAAGAATTTTCCTTTAAGTGGCTAGTAAGCTAGAAATGACCAGGTTTGCTTTCTGGATGAATTGTCTATAAAATAATTTTCCATGATAAATATCTATATATCCCATATGTAATACTACTTTAAAGCTAATAGTATCTAAAAACATATTGACTGGTTTTAGACTGGCCAGACTTACTGAGGTGCAAAGTACTCACCTTCTAACTACTGTTGAAGGAAAATCTATTTGGTCAACCTCGTCAGGCACCATATTTCAGCTCTGTGCAGTTTTCAAAATTGATTTTATTCTTCATTTTATAAAAACTGCATTCAGTGCTTGCTAGCTTAAGGGTGCTTTTACAGTGACTCTATACACTAGAAAAATAACCAATGTTTTGTTCTGGTAAAGTTGAATAAAAAGATGTATCATCTCTCTACTTCTGTAAAACCAGCAGTTCATTTCTTTTGGATGCAAGGGATGAGGAGCTTTCGGAGGGGAAGATGCTCTGGGCTCAGAGCCATGTGACACCTCAGGATCCTGCCCAGTAGGGAGACAGTGCAGGGAGGAGTAAAGTCCTGAGTGCCAGCCTTGGGGACCCACAGGGATTCTGTCCCCAATCCATACCAAAGCCCAATTTCCTGTGGAATAATTTCCTTTTCAGGATAAATATATATTATTTGAGGTTTCAGGCAGATCTTGGAGGAAAGGAGCAAATCCTCACTGCCTCTGTTGCTGTTTTTAAGCTCCAGCCAGAAAGCTCCTATTGAGCAACTCAGGTTCCTTCCATGTGGGGACGATTTGACAGTGGTGGTGTTAGGTGCGTTGGAATGTGACTACAATTGGAATTGATTTCTTGACAACACACTGCCTGTGTCCCATTCGTGCAGGTAGTCTTTTAGCAGTGCCAGTCTGCTGTCAGCTTGTAGTACCTGAATTATTTGGATTTTGATTATTCGGGGGAAGTTGTTATTCCCAAATTGGTTTCCTTCAGTATCTCCCCTGGAGTTACTGCATCTCAGAGGATGTAAAGTCATTTTCACATTAGTCTGAATATCCCCTGAATGGAACTGGTGCCTGAGTTGAACTCAAGATCTGTCTACTTTCCAGCTTTGCTGGGAACACACAGCACAAGTGAAATGGTTGGGACCAAAGTTTTGCTCAGATTTTAGGGGCTCCCAAGCCCTGCTGGGGAAATGACCCAAGAATAAAAATTGTGGGCACCAAAACAGGGCCCTGGACCCCTAGTTCTGTGTTCCTTGGGAGAACACACCCGTGGTGTTTGTGGGTCCATTTCAGAGCCTCTGCAGATCCCTGTATTCTGGCCAGCAGCAGTGGAGGTTCTGCATTGGCACTCTCGAGGGGGGGGTCGTGTTTCCTGTGCCAGCCTCACACCACCAATTAACTTTCGTTTGTTTTCTCCACTGATGAGGCCTCTGTAAATGAGTAATTTTTCTGTTCACAGGAGCACTCGCTGAAAGATTTTTGCAGCAGCTTCTTGTTTCTGTGAAAAGCAGAAGGGGCACCGATTCACATCACCCACCCAAGCCACCACCCCACTGAACATTCCAGTCCTTAGCCTTGCCCTGACGCCTGCTTTCTGGCTGAGAGCCATTGCTGTCCTGGGCCTCTTTGCTTCATTGCCATCCCCAGCACTAGCATTTGGTGTTATTTTCAGGGCCATTTTTTTACATAGCTGTTGTATTTAAGTTTTGTTTTTCTCACTTTATAAGAATGACCAAATCCACAGGAATAATAAAACAGCAGAGCCTGCGTTGATATGCAGGTGATGAGCCTCCTCCAGCGTCTGCACAAATGCTCAGCAGCTGCTCACCCCAGCACCCCCGCTGCAAAGGGGATGGATGCAATTCCAGTGTGTGCCTCTACAAAATGACACATTGTGACGTGGGGGGGCCTTGTCCAGTGGAAACCCCTGTGGTTCCATCTGCAGATGCAGAGCGTCTGTATAGTCAGCAGCTCCCATCACAGGCATGACCTGCCCAGTTAGGTAGGAGTTACCCTATTAGAGGAATTAGAATGCAATAATAAATAAAATACAATATGCTTAATTGGTATGAGAAATATGAGATATTTCTCATATTTCTCATAAAACAATATGAGAAATAACACGATTTGTCTTGTTCAGGATTGTGCAGTGTCCAGGTCTGGGTGTGCTTGCAGGACCTTTTCTGGGGCAGCAGTAGTGTGGGGAGGGGATGCAGAGGCAAGGCGGGGCAGGAGAGCCGCAGAGGAGCTCCAGCTGCCCTCCATCCCTGGAACCCTGTATGGCCTGTGCAGTGGGCGTGCAGCTGTCTTCCTTCCTGGTCTGGGAACAGGTGTGTGTCATGCCACAGCTGAGTGCCACGTGGCCTAGGTGTACACTGGCAAAGGCAGGAAGTAAACCTGCCATTTTCTCCTTCTGATTTCAAAGTTAATTTCCTTGCAACATTTTTAATACGTTAAGAACCTTTGAACAGCTGGCAGCTCTCAAATAAAATAATGGAAGTGTGGGAAAGCGCTTTCTTCAGATGAGCTGGCTGCCTCCCATTGCGCCTGGCTCTCCTCGGTGCTCAGTTTCGGTCCCAGGCAGGCAAAGACCATGACCTTTCCTTCCTCAAAGGCAGTGCCACGCAGAGGTTAAAAGCACAAACCGCAGAGGTTTGGTCCTAGTTCTAGTGCTCTCTTGCTGTAGGACCTCAAGCAAGTTAGTGCCTCGTGTCCTCATCTGTAAAAGTCCTGAGAGCTCTGAACTCAGAGGGTTGTTGTTGGGATGAACTGAGGTAATGTGGAGAGAGTGCGTAGACGGTGCCTGGTGCCCATCACCGCTGCTGCTGTAACTCTGGTTATCACTGTCCTCAGCAGCAGCAGTAGCCTCACGCAGCCACGCACAGGGCTTGGTTCTGAGCTCTGTGTCTAGCAGATATTTAGCAGATACTCTTGAGCACCTTTGACTAGCCCAGAATGGCTCATCTGGGGTCCCTTGTAGCTGTCGGAACGCTCCCTGTCACATAACCAGCTGTTCCTCAACTTGCATTCTTCTGGGCTGCCTTTCCTCCTCTGAGTCTGCCACTGGGCAGCTGGCTCTATCAGGTTTCCTTCTCATAAATAAATATAGTCCACCTCGTTTCTGGCCTATCATCAGCTTCACAGGGTGCGTGACTTAGAACAAGAAATGCAGTTGAGAAATCAGCCTTCATCCTGTTCCAACTGGAGAGTCTTCCAGTATTTGCATTTGATCATCTCTGAAGGTAGGATGCAGAAGACCGCTTCAAGGCAGGTTGCTTCCAGGGCCTAGTGCAGGGTAGACTGAGGTTCCTTCCCTAAGCAGGCAGTGGCGGTGAGCAGGTCCCTCAGCTTCGCCTCACACCAGCATTGATCACCTGACAAATCATTAGTAATCAAGGGTTCCTGTTAACATCTGAGAGGCGGAGCCAGTTCTGGCTCTGGGTGTAATTCAGTGCTTCGGGAAATTTGATTAAAATGTGAAAAAGATGCTTCCCAGTCATAGAGCTGTGGAGACTGGCAGGTATTACACAAAAGACAGGACCGCTCATGCCTGCTGCTTTAGCCATCTCTGAAGGAACAATTAGAGTCGCAGTCAGCCAGGGGACTTGACTGTCTGTGTCGCTGAAGTTGCAGTTCTGTCGCATGTAGGGTAGATTCATCCTGAGTCGAATGCTTGCTTGTTGCTTTTGAGGAGGACGTTAAAGGTCCCCTAATGCTGTGGCCTTTCTGCATTGCTCTTCATATGATTTTTATGTAAGGGAATTACCAGCTCACTGTTTTTCTGAGAAAACCAGATGGCTGCACTGACATGTTCACCAGAGACTCTGAGATTCGTGCCAAGCTTATTAGCATTTGCCAATCTCATGGAAAAACTAAGAAGACGAGGAAACTAGAATGTGTGTGTTTCTTCCCTGAGAAGCGGCTTCTGCTATGAAGAGCAGAGCAGGCAGCCCATGTGCAGCTTTTATTGATCCATCATTCCCTGGGTGGCTGCGGCTCAGCCTCCTTCAGCCCCGTTCCCTATAGCTCACCCCATCACCACCACAGATTTTCTTGTCTGCTTTAAATTGTGGACTGAAACTATGTATCCCCTAGTGAAGTACAGTTCCAGCTCAGAGAGGCTTCATCACAGCACTGACATGAAAAGACAAACAGAAATCTGACTTGCCGTGTTATCCATCCAATAAAAAAAACACCCAAGGGTAGAGGAATAGATATTCATCACATCCCAGCAACTCAGCCAAGCCTGCGAGTTTAAGTGCAATATTTCTAGGTGGATTTAGAAAACCCTTTCCCTGGCAAAGCAAAGAGTTCTCATGACAGCTCATTTTACCAGTGGGCCAGCCTGTCTGGGTTAGAACAAAGGGAATTCTGCCCATCTGATTTGGGCCAGGTAGCAGTTTTCTCCTTCCCCAGTGATTTGTTTACTATTGTGGAAGTTTGAATACTTTTCCATAAGTTAAGCAGAACTTCCTCTTCAAGTTGCCTGGCTCTGCCTTTATCTGTAGTCAAGCTTGGGCTGCCGAGGTGGCCTCTGCCCTGGTTTAGCATGAGCTGAATAACAGCACTGGCTTGAAAAGAGATTCAAGAGATGATTACAGGATTATTCAGTAGGCTTGTCACCAGAGAATTTATCTGTTACAAAGAACATGTGGGGTTTTTTATTATTATGGAATTTCTGCTGTGCCCGTGTGTGTATTCCAGCAGCTACAATAGCTACACTTGGAGAGCACTTTTGTCAGTATATCTTGCTTCTTCCCAGTATCTCATTTTTTCCAGAAAATTCTTTTGGTTAATGAAGGGTCTCTGAAAGGAGCAGGGGTAGGAGTCTTAGGTGCAGTGTGAACTTAAAAGGAATATTTCAAGAAAAGTGTAGTTTGATTTGAATTTCCATGGGTAAGGGAAATCTACTACTTAAAATGTGTATCCTCTGAATTTGGAAATTTCAGCCTTCCCTTTCTGAGCAGCACAGTTTTTATTTTTCTTATTGAAATAGTAGGGATGGACTTAGCTAAATTTCTTGATTGTGTCAAAACTATCTGAACTGGCAGCAAGCTGTAGTATAGAACCTGGTAAGTGCCTCAGGGCTGGTCATATGCATAGTTGTGGCAGTTGCAGTATTTAAAGGTGAACATGGTATGATAAGAATGCGTGCTTGTGTGTGATTTCCAACACACATACATGCTGATGGGAAACACCAATTCCATCTGCTGATATTAGGTTGATGCAAAAGTAATTGCGGTTCTTGCCGTTGAAAGGTGGCAAAACTGCAGTTACTTTTGCACCAACCTAATACTGAGCAGCTGCCATGGCCCAGCATGGACTTAGCTGTAGCTGTATCGTGAACAGGGAGAGCATGGCCGTGACTTGTGGGGCTGACAGTTCAGAGGGGGAGAAGTGGTACAGTCTTGATGACACAAGTCTCCAGCTGATCATTTTCCCAGAATACAGTGAGAGGCAGGGCCTCTTGTACCTGGCCCAGCTCAGAAGGCTGGGAGGCTGCTGCCCCCTCCACCTGTTATTAAGTGGCCTAAGTAGGTCACATGTGCCCATGTTCTCCCTCATTTTGAAAACATTTCAGAACCATTCCTGTCTACTTCTTGTCATGATGTGAAAATCAGTACAGGTGTGATCCACTTTTGATTTTTCAGAGGTAGAATATTCTGTTTGTTCTTTCTTGATTTTGCTTTGTTTTTTCCCTCTTTTCTAGCAATTACTGGGACTTCAGCAGAGGACAGGCCTGGAAAGAAAAGGGGAATTAAAGTCAGGCCAAACATTTTAGGCCCAGTGTACAGCTCAGGAATGGAGATTGCAGGTTACACACAGCAGACACGGAGAAAGCAAGTGAGTTTGGGGGATGTGGAATTTCACCGTCCCTCCGGTCTGCAAAGTCAGGGCTCTCTAAAATGTGTTTATCCTTTTGAGAAAATGCTACGTAAATGCACACTGACAGTAGTAGAATAGTTGTCATTAGCTGAAAGTGATCAGAATTTTCTGGTGACATCTCATGGTTTAGCAAAGAAAAAGTGGCTGTCTCAGAGGAGGCAAAGGGTGACAGTTTCAGATTTGCCTTCAGAATGCTGATCTTTCATTTTTGGGGAGGCTTTATGTAATTTTCTTTTTTTTTTTTAACAGAACGAAGTCGGCCTACTGGAGTTCTTCCAAAATGTGATAAAAGAAACTAGGGCAGAGCCAAAAAGGGTGACTAGTTGGGTCCTCAACACTTTTCTGGGCTATTTAAAGCAACAGAACCTCGCTGTCAGTGAGAGGTGAGTGAGGTCTGGGATTTCTTTCTTCCTTTGTGATGAGCTCTGTCCAGAAGTGCTGGAAATAGGGCAGGTCCATTTTTTGGCTACCCCTGTTCTCCCTCAGGATATCCTGACATGACACAAACATCCCCTGTGGATTCCACATTCTAAATATGTTCTCTAGCCCATGTAAAAATGTATTTATTCCTTCAAATCTGTGACTGTACACTGTGTCCTCTGCACTGTGTCAGAGGTTGGGGGCACGAAGATGAATGAGACAGACATTTACAAACTTGTGGAGGATACAGATGTGTAAGGAAACAGCCACCCCAGGGTGATCCTGTCATGCCAGAAGCATGCATGGGGTGCTGGGAATGCACAAAAAGGGAAGCTGAACAGAGGCTGGGGAACCAACCAGGGCTCCCCTCGGGAGGGGACGTTTGAGCCATGCCCTGAAGCACTAGGGAGAGCGCCCCGCAGTGGGAGGGACAGATCGTGCAGACAAAGCAGAGTGCGAAGCTCAGAGAGCAGCACAGCAGGCTCAGGAACGCCAGAAGCTGCAGGGGCCGGAGGCAGGCAGGTGGGAATGGTAGGGACAGAGCCGCGGAGATGACCAAGGGCCACCTGGAGAACTGTGTCTGCCTTTATCACCAGCTCTTGACAGCCATAGACTACAAGCTCATACCAGTTTCACACTGAGGAAATGCAGTGTGTCTCACTCAGCTCAGGCCACTATAACAACATTCCACAGACTGGGTGGCTTCAGCAACATGTCTTTCCCATGATTTTGGAGATGGGGAAGGTCCAGGATCCAGGTGCCAGCCAATGCATTCCTGGGTGAAGCCCTCTGCCTGTCTCGCAGATGTCCTCACATGGCAGGCAGGAGTTGAGGGGCGAAACAGGAAGGGGGGAGAGAGAGAAGGCCCTCTGGTCTCTTCTTACAAGATCCCCATTCCCACCATGGGGACCATACCCTCGTGACCTCTTCTAGACCTCATTACTCCTCCAGGGCCCCATCCCCTAAAACCATCGCGCTTCAATATAGGAATTTGGGGTGGGACACAAATATTCAGCATCTGAGAGCAGAGTAGAAGCAGGAATTCCATTTGGGAACCTCTTTCAGGAATGCGGATGAGAAATGCCCAGGCCTGAGCCAAGGTGGCAGTGGCTGAGCTGAAGTGAGCTAGGCCAAGTTGAGAGCAATTATCTCAATTGGCACAACTTCCAGATTTCTTACTTGGGCAGAGGTGAAACAGAGGGCAGACTTTTTCAATGTAGGAGGAGCTAAAGGAAAAGGAATAAACTTTATAGGCCGGGGGTGAGGGAAGATGCCATATTCCATTTCAGACGTGCTGACTTTGAGCTGCCTGTAGGACAGACATCGCCCCCATGGGGCTAACAAGTAGGCAAGATCTATGAGTCTGCAGCTGATAAGATCTTGGGGAGGTTTGCAGTTGAGAGTTCTCTCGTTGGTTCGTTATTCAGCTCATGTTCACTTAGCCTCTGCTGTGTGCTAAGCTCCGTGCCCAGCATGAGAAGCACAGTTCCCGGGACAGACACCGGCCCTGAATCAAAGGACAGGCAGCCTTGAAGCTGGTGGCTACAGTCAGTGACAACGGTGCTCTGAGAGGGGAACAAGGTAGCAGCTAAGCTAAGACCTGAGGAGAGGATGAGCAGGGACAGGCCAAGGTTGACACGGAAAAGTGTTCCAGGCATGGGGAACAGCACGTGGAGAAATCTGAGGTGAGTCTAGGCATGAGAGTTTGGGGAATCCAGGGACACAGCACAGCATAAGTGGAACATGGACTTAGCAGCATCTGTACTTGGAGCTGTTGGACAGATGAGAACTTTCAGGGTGGGTGCAGCGTGCCAGGGTGGCTGGGGAACAAACCTGAGGCTCTCTAGCCTTTAACTGGGAAGCGTGGGCAGAGAAGGAAATGGAGGCACGATGGTACAGAAGTAGAAGGAAAACCAGGAAACGGGGGGGGGAGGGGGGGTGCGGGGGCGGCTGGTGACACAGAAGCCAAGGGAAAGGCAAGTTTCAAGAAGGAAAGAATGAGCAGTAGGTGTCACTGTGGGGCATCAGGAAGAGAGTTCCCTCGGAGCACATAGGCAGGCAGGTAGCAGGGCCCTTGCAAGGTCCTGGGGCAGGGGGAGCCCAGGCTTGGTGGGTGTGTCATTGTCTCAGCAGCATCCCGGTGAGTGAAGACAGACAGATATTGACAAATAACTCCCGACAGTTGTTTGCTCAAATAAGTTAACTCTAGATGGTGTCAACTCCATGTTCAGCCACTGGCTATGAATGCACACATCCATGTGTTAGTGTGGCCTGGGTGTTAGTTCCCTTCCCGACTCGGCTGCTCGGCTTGCATGAGTTCCCCCTCTGACCCTCAGTTTCCTCACTGTAAAATGAAAATGGCAGGACGTGCCTCAGAGAGCTTTTGAGGGGAAAATTCACAGTGCCTGGCACATTGTGGGCCTCGGTGTTAGCCACCTTCTCTTTGCCAGGGTGCTGTGCTAAATATCAAAGCACCTGCCACCCTCCTGAACTCCTGTGGCATCTGCTGCCTCTTTATCTTTTTTTTGTTTTGTTTTGTTTTGTTTTGTTTTTTAGACAGTCTCACCCTGTCACCCAGGCTAGAGTGCAGTGGCACGATCTTTGCTCACTGCAACCTCCACCTCCCAGTTTCAAGCGATTCTCCAGTCTCAGCCTCCTGAGTAGCTGAGATTACAAGCACCTGCCACCACACGCAGCTAATTTTTGTATTTTTTTAGTAGAGACAGGGTTTCACCATATTGGCCAGACTGGTCTCGAACTCCTGACCTCAAGTAATCCGCCCGCCTTGGCCTCCCAAAGTGCTGGGATTACAGGCGTGAGCCACCGCACCCGGCCTGCCTCTTGGTCTTTCATCCCTCACCTGGGCTTGCCCTCTCCATTCAGAAATTCTGCTGTTGGTGCTGAAAATGCTGTGGTTGTTCTGTGGAGGCAGGAGCTGTGCTGAAGAGTTTATGGATGGGGTACAGCTCTACCAGAGCCCTCAAGGCTGGACAGGATTTGGTGAGGTAGAGGGCAGTGCCTACCTGGAGCCCAGGTGCAGGAGTGGCAAAGAACTGGCATGATTGGGAAGGAGAGGAACGCAGCTTGCAGGAGCAGAGGGTGGAAAGCGGCCAAGAGGTGTGGCTGTGTGCAGAGCCAGAGCTGAGCCGGAATAGGGGGCCTCTGGAATGTCAGGAAGATTCAGCCGTGAACCCATCAGGTGCAGAGCCCCACTCTGCGGTGTGTGGGGGATGACCAGGTCCCAGTTCTAGCCCCACAGGTGCCGTCAGCCTCCTGGGGAGGACTAGAACTTGTGCATCAGAATTTTAATTCAAGGCAGAATGGGATGCTTCCAGTGTTAGAAGTAGACACAGTGCAGTGGGAACAGAGAGGAGGGAGATTCACACCAGCCAGAAGATTCCAGAAAAGCTCCAAGAAGATGTCGTGTTTGTGCTTCTGGAGGAAATAGAAATTTCTTAGCTTTAAACTTACGGTTTTTCTATGTTGTTGGTTAAAATGTGTGGAATTGCTGAACTTTAGTCTTGGAAGAGACCTTAGGGATCTTCAGCTCTTTCATTTAGCAGACGAGGAAATGGAGGCCCTAGGAAATAAGGTGACTTGTCTCAGATGGCACAGCCACAAAGACTGGAAGCCAAGTTGCCTGGCTTGTGATCGGCTTCTTTATATGTTGGTCTGTGAAGTTAGGGGTTTAACAGTCATTTTGGTGGCCTCTAAAGGAGCTGACAGATAAATTAGCCTGTTGAGTGGACCTGGAGTCCCTGGTATTTACCCAAGAAGTTCATAAGCAGTAAAGTTTTAAGAACTGAAGGGTACCCAATTCTAAATAAAAGTAGGCTTGGTTGTTCCAGAATCAAGTAAAGAGGAATCAGGCAACAGTTCTGTTTTACAGTTTAAATGGAACAAGGACTGAGAAGCCAAAACCAAATCATAGCAGCTCTTTTCCTACACAGTTCAAAGAACGTTTAGCTGGACTGCTATACTAGGCTGCCCATAGAGCAAACATTAATTAATGAACAGCCTCAGCTACTAGGGCTAATGTTTCCAGAGCTTACAAGGGCAGTAGCTGCAAAACTAGCTATAGTCTCATAGTGATACCCAGGCAAGGAACACTCTGGAGATCAAATTGGTAGAGAATGATTATGTGAATTAGCATTCATCTGTAAAGACCTCTCAGAAGACCGATGTTTGAAGGGTCCAACCTCTTGTTGAACTTGGCTTTTTAATTGAGTATATTGCTTGAAAGGTTGGTTTATTTGGTTAACAGCTTCTGAATTATGAGTAACAGATTTGGTTAGTTAAGAAAGTGGACATTGTAAATTTCCTGAGCAAGTATTTTGTGGTAAAATTAGGCAGGTACAGCTATCCAGTTGTCCAAGCCAGTTGAGTGCCCCAGTGTTTCAGGTGAGCTGCGAACAACAATTCCTGAGCACTGGAGCAGGGAAGGATTTTAAACCAAGAAGGGACTGGAGACAAGAGGAAGATGTGTCCCACAGCATGAAATGTAGGATAGCATCCAAGGATGGGCTGCAAGCATTGGAAACCTGTTGAGCTCACTGTGGCCAGACCCACAGCAAGTCAGAAGTGGTGGTGTTGGGAATGCAGAGGGAAGGATGGCTGTAATTAATGTTTGGAAGAATCACTAGGATCTGGTAATAAGGTACTAGATTTTTCAGGGAGTAGGTGATGAATAAAGCAAAGACAACATGATAATCTGCATTCTGATACCTAGAAGCATGGTGCTGTCATTGGAGACAGAAGATGGGTGGTGGGAAATGCAGAGGAGCTGGTCTGTGAGGAAGACAAGTTTGGCTTAGGATAAGGATTGGGAAACTATAGCATGTCAGCCTCTGGCCTGTTTCTGTAGAGCCTGTGACTAAGAATTGCTTTTATCTTTGTTAAAACAAAGAAGCATATGTGACAGAGGGCATTCACCAAGCCTCAAATATGCGCACCCTAGCTCTTTCCAGAAGTTTGCCATCCTGGTTTAGAGCACATTGTCTGGGTGTGAACGGGGCCTCTCAGGACGTGGTTGACGTCAGCCAGGGAGAGAAATGGGACCTGAGGCAGCAGCGGCAGCCCTGAGCATCCTCCTCACGGCTAGGGGTCAAGTCAGAGGACCCAGCAAGAGGGTACCAGAGCCACCTGGCATGAACTGGCAAGGAGCAACAGAGGGACAGGCAAGGAAGAGGAGGAGATTCCAGAGGCCTAAGAAGGGGGTTTCACAAGGAGCTTTCGGTGCAGCCCCAGGAGTCAGGGTGCAGCGAGATGGGGAGAAGCTGAATGTTTGGCCACAAGCGAGGGGGGTGATTTTTAAGAGAAGAGCTTCTATAGAGTGATAGGCACAGAATCTAGATGGCATGTGCTTACACAGGGTAGGTAGTAGTCACTGGTGCTAGATCGTTATTGTTAAAATAAAGCAAGAAACTGGGCAGATGCAAGTGACTGCAAGGTCAGCCAAAGGCATTGTCAAGACAGGGATGGTCAGAGCATTTGTGAAGCTGTGAGATTCAAGCCACAGGACACGGGAAACCAGCATCTTTGGTTTGGAGGAGTGGAAGGAGTGGGTTCTGAGCAGGGGTGGAGGGGTTGTTTGATGGAAAAGGAGGAGGAGAGTGACTTAGGAAATTCTCGACCGTGGCTCAGCTGATGTCCTTGTGAAATGGGAGGTGAGGGCATGTGCAGAGGAGGGGAGCAGAAGGGGGCTGCCTGGAACAGGCGCTTGGTGGGATGCCAGCTAGGGGTACTGCAAAATCTGTGAGGTGAACACAGAATCCTTGTGTGCAGCAGGTACCATCTGGAGGCGCAGGTACCACCTGGAGGCCCAAGTCCCAATGTCTTCCTTCTTCTTGCATCCTGTTTTAACAGAAGCAGAGAAGGTGGACTTTGGGCCTGAGATAAGCCTGGGGATTGGGACAGGCAGCACGGTTCACGGGGGGTCGGGGGTGGTTGTAGAAGCACCAGTGTTGTCTGGTCTCATCCAAGCAGGAGATAGAGCTGTGATCCTGAATGAGCTCTGAGGGACTGGACAAATTTTGGAGCTTTGAAAGAGCCCCTTTCCCCTCCTCTGTCGAACCGCGGCCTCAGAAAATGGGAGGGAAAAGAGCAGCACACAGAGCTGAAGGATGCGGTGTCAGTTTCTTCTTCAGCGGAGACGCACTCACTGTCCGGAAACCAGTATTACCTGACAGCAGCAAATTAGTAGCCTGTGCTGCTGCTGCCATTGCGTGTTGAGTCCGAGGGTTTATTTATTTAGCCAATGAGTGGGGTCTTTCAGGGTCTGTGTGACGGGTACTGATCTTTGTCATCATCTGACTCAAGTTTAGCCCTGGCATATGTGGAATTAACATGTGCAGTCTGCCAGACATCCTATGGGTGTGAGGAAGCCTGTGACACAAATATGATGACCTACTGTGTGACAGGCATTGTAGGGACAGAAAAGTGATGGAGAAATCCCAAGTGTGATTACGTCAGTGGAAAGATTATGTAGTCTAAATTTATGACCCAACTGATGAATTAAGTCCTTAGATGAATTTCTCAAAGGCGACGTTATTTTTAGTTATTTTTGTTCCTTTTCTGTCCCTCTCCACCCCTACATCTTTTATGTCATTGCTGTGGTCTGAATGTTCGGATCCTCCCCCAAATTCCTGTGTTGAAATCCTGCCCCCTAAGGTGATGGTGTGAGGAAATGGGACCTTTGGTGGGCAATTAGGTCGTGAGGGAGGGGCCTTTATGAGTGGGATTAGCACCCTCATCAGAGAAACTTCTGAGAGCTCCCTCGCTCCTTCCACCACGTGTGGACACAGCAAGAAGGTGCCACCAGTGAGAAAGTGGACCCTCACTAGACATGAAATCTGCCAGCACCTTTATCTTGGACTTCCCAGCCTCCAGAGCAGAAATAAAGTTTCCATGGTTTATAAGCCACGTCGTCTTTGGTACTAACCTGTTAGAGCAGCCCAAACAGACCAAGGCAATCATCGACTCATATGGGGCTAGGGACCTTATCTTTTGCACGCTCAAGAAATCCAGTTCCACCTCAGTGCTTATTATGGGTTCTACACACAGTGTGCATTCTAAGATAATGGGCCTTGTATTTTCTAGGATTACAGAACATCCAGGCAACCCACACTTTTAGAAAAACCAGCCTGCCTTTTACTTGTCAGTAAAGGTAGGAGGTTTATTAGTTTGTTTAGCAGCCCGCTGCCTCTCTTCCTTTTGAGGTTTAATCAGGGTGGTTCACAGATGTTCTGAATACCAATTTAGTAACACCAGATATTCTCCAAACCTAAGTTTCACTTGGAATTGCCTTTTAGTCATACTTTGGGATAAACAGACACTTAAAGGATGATGGGCTGCCTCTGTACATCAGCTGTTTTAAGTGGACAGCCCCAATAGGGTTTCACTGCACTTGAATTAGAGTACAGTAAGTCACCTGGTTAACGAGCACTCCATTGGTTTGGAGCCCAGGGAATCGGCATAGGGACTAAGTTGTAGTTTCCTTTGTATTTTCTAAGCACATCCAAAGAAATTAATTGTGCATGATGGGAACCAAGACTTAAATAGAAGATGTTTTCAAGTGGCATGAGGCATTTCAGAAGCCCTCATTTACACAGTGTAACACTAATGTGCTATTGATGTCATTCCTACCTTTTTAAAACCAGTCCCCAAATGATCTCAGATAGACAGCATTTCATGAGCCTAGTTGCTGTAAATACAGGTTGAGTATCCCTAACCTGGAAATCCAAAATGCTTCAAAATCTAAAACTTTTTGAGCATTGACGATGGTGCGCAAAGGAAATGCTCATTGGAGCATTTCAGATTTTAGACTTTCGGATTAGGGATGCTAAACTGGCAAGTATAATGCAAATATTCCAAAATCCAAACATATCCACAATTGGAAACACTTCTGATCCCAAGTATTTCAGGTAAGGTATACTCAACCTGTATTTAGAAGTCAGAAAACCATACCTTTTAAAAGAAATAGTTTGTAATTCACCGTTGTCTTTTCCATAATGTAGGTACTCACCCCTACCATTAATTCACCTTCAAGTGAATTAATGACACTTCGCTGTTTCACTATGCTTGGGTGCCCCTGACCTTTTATATCATAGGATATTGGCAAATAAGTCACATCCTAGAAATATAGGTATAGTGGATTCTAGGCCCTTTTGTGTCCAGAAAGCTGTGTGAGCCTGGAGAAGAGAGTTATGTATCAGGTTCCTGAGAATGAATGAAAATGTGGCTGGTAGTCATTGTGTTCCCTTGCAGAAAATCTCTTACAATTTAAAGGAATTTATATTTGCACAGAAACACTCAGAAACGTGACTTTGTTAGCTGGTTTTTTTTTTTAAAGTAATTTTTAGGCTGATCTTTCAGTTGAAAATATTTAATTACTGGAGTTTGTTTTCCCTTTCCTGTTGTGGTTCATGAATTTTGCAGCCACCTCCTTTTCTTGACTAATTACACTGAGCAGTTGTCTGTTGCTACAACTTCTGCCAAACAGCTGTTATTGTTGGGTGGTGAAAGAACACTAGTCACAAAAATTTGTTATATCCTAAGATATAAAATAAATAAGTAAAATAAAAGAGAGCCCAGTTGGCCTGCTGTTTTCATCCCTAGGCGTGGGTCTGATATTTACCCCCACGAGAGCAAGTGTTCTGATTCTGAACAGCCGTTCATTGATGCCCTGACAGTGTGCAGTGTAAATGTGTTTTCTCTTTTGGGGGCCACCAGTCCTGTCACACCCTCTGCACTCGCTGAGCTTCTTGACCTGCTGGACAGCAGAACGATTTCTTCATCAGCAGCTAAACAGGTATGTCCACACTCCCGACAGCTTCTGACTGTGCCACTGTCCCAAGAAATATTTTCTGTGACACCCAAATGCCATCACTGAGTGACTTTCATCATGGAAGTATTAAATGCTAGTAGTAATGTTTTTAATGCTGAAAGGTAGAAACATTTTATTTAGCAAGGATATGAAGCCAATATGTGCAATGCAGGCAGTTTGCTTCTCGTCATCATCGCTAACCTGGGGAAATAGTTATTGTCTGGTCTTGCCCTGAACATCTCCGCCTGACATGTCTCCCCTAGCCCTTTTACACCTGAGAACTTTCCCTCGTGCCCAAGGCAGCCTCACCTCAGCTCTCAGCCTGCTGGGGCTCTTCCCCCGCCCCCACACCGCCTCCCAGCCAGTCCCAGGGCTCCCTTGTCCCTGCTGCATGGTTGCCCTTGGAGAGTCTGTCCTCAGCAAGGAGGGTGAAGTCAGACTGTGCACTTTGTAGATAAAATGTTACAGACATGCCCAGTGTGTGAAAACTCAGAAAAATGCATCATCCTAAGCAGGCTTTTGTCTGTCTGTACCTCTGCGTAAGTGCTGGGCGGGTGAAAGACTCGTGGAATTCAGAAAATTCTTACAAATGCATACCCAGAAGGCCGGGCACAGTGGCTCATGCCTGTAATCCCAGCACTTTGGGAGGCTGAGGTGGGTGGATCACAAGGTCAGGAGTTTTGAGACCAGCCTGGTCAACATGGCAAAACCCCGTCTCTACTAAAAATACAAAAATTAGCTGAGTGTGGTGGCAGGCACCTGTAATCCCAGTTACTTGGGAGGCTGATACAGGAGAATCGCTTCAACTAGGGAGGTGGAGGTTGCAGTGAGCCAAGATCATTGCGCCACTGCACTCCAGCCTGAGTGAAGAGCGAGACTCTGTCTCGAAAAACAAAAACAAAAACAAAAAAACACATAACCAGAAAGATCAAGAACACCAAGGCAGCTGCCTCATCTCAGCTTCAGAGATCGCAGCTGTCAATGCTTCAGCCAGAAGTTTAATGTTATTTTAATGGTGCCTTTTGCATGTAACCTTTATTTGAACTGACAGTAGTAGCAGGTTACAAAGGGAGGCTTGGGGAAAGTGGCTGCTTTGGGATAATTATGAGGCACCATAGCGCGTGCACCGGGCTGGGTGCTGTGGAACTGGAGACAGGAGTAATAAAAGCTCTGTTTACCCACCTCGAGTTAGGCTGTCAACTACAGGGACCTCACCGTGTTTGGGAAAGGCTCTTGCTTGTCTGGATGTCAGGGGAATACAAATGTTTATGACAATGCTCAGCAGTTGCAGGAAGATTAGATGGCCTGAGGGCAGAAAAAAACACTATATATATATATATATATATATATATATATATATATAATTTTTTTTTTTTTTTTAAGAGAAGAGCTTCTGTAGAGTGATAGGCACAGAATCCAGATGGCATGTGCTTACACAGGGTAGGTAGTAGCCACTGGTGCTAGATCGTTATTGTTAAAATAAGGCAAGAAACTACATATATATAGAAGAACACATGAATTATTGTACATGAAATGAAAGAAGGGAAAAACCTTCCCCTTTTCCTACTCATCCTGCCCCACAACACAACAGAACAAAACACCTAGTGCGGTGAATAAGATAGTTCCAGTAAGAAGAAATGGAAAATGTTGGAAGACGCTGACAGCTGGGTTCAGATGTAGGGACGCTTTTAGATTTTATCAGCTTCCAGCATGTTTAAAGGAGGTGGCTTCTGTGAGGCAGTCAAGCGAAAATACAAGCCTGGCTAGAAAGGTGTCTAGTGTGTGTTGCTTAAGGGGGTTCCCGTTATGTATCATTGCCTTGGGGTTTTTTTTGTTTTTCTACCTTTTGTTTTCTGTTTTTAGGAAATTACTGATTTTCTGGGGGAAAGTAATATATGTTGATTAAAAAATATAAGTAATGTAGAAAAACAAAGATTCTCAGGTTCTACCACCTTGAAATAACTACCTTTAATATTAGATGAACATCATGAAGGAAGAAGGGGGAGGAGGGAGGAAGGAAGGATAGCAATAAAGACTTTCAAAAACTGGCCGGGCGCGGTGGCTCACGCTTGTAATCCCAGCACTTTGGGAGGCCGAGGCGGGCGGATCACGAGGTCAGGAGATCGAGACCACCGTGAAACCCCGTCTCTACTAAAAATACAAAAAATTAGCCGGGCGTGGTGGCGGGTGCCTGTAGTCCCAGCTACTCGGAGAGGCTGAGGCAGGAGAATGGTGTGAACCCGGGAGGCAGAGCTTGCAGTGAGCCGAGATCGCGCCACTGCACTCCAGCCTGGGTGACAGAGCGAGACTCCGTCTCAAAAAAAAAAAAAAAAAAAGACTTTCAAAAACTGAAGTTATGGCGTACTTTTTTTTAGTTTATTTCTTATTATTTATTATATAGTGTCCTGAACATTTTATCTGGATATTTTATGTATTTATTGACTTTGTATTATTTATTTATTTTTATTTTATCTGGACATTTTATGAAAATTACATCTGTGTTGTGGCACGCATCAGTCCTTCACCCCTTTTTAGGGCTAAATGGGGCTGCTTGTCTGCTGAGCCCCTCCACCATTGTATGGACACAGTCCATTTTGTCTGTCCATTCGTCAGTTGATGGACATTTGAGTTGTTTCCACATTTTGGCTATTAGGAATAATGCAGCCTTAAACATTCATGTACAAGTTTTTGCACATAGGCTGGGTGTATACCTATAGGAATGGAATTTCTGGGTCATATGGTAATGCTGTGTTTCATTCATATAATGAGGAAGTGCCAGACTGTATTCTAAAATGGCCACACCATCTTACAGTCTCACCTGCGTGTGCCAGGTTCCAGTTGCTCCATGTCCTCACCAGCACTTGTTATTGTCCATCTTTTTGATTCTATAGCCATCCTAGTGGGTGTGAAGTCGTATCAGGGAGGATTTGATTTGTATTTCCATAATCTGTTGAGAATATTTTTGTATCTTATAGTGTACTTTTTTAAAAAAGAAAAAATGTGTTACAGATATTTTTTTCCAAATTTAATAGAAGAGTCCAAGCATGGCTTGGGTTTTAGAAAGCTGTGAGCCAGAACAGAGACTCTCTGATCCTACTGGTTATTAGTATTGCCTCTGGCAGAACTGGAAGAGGCTCCATTAAGTGATTAGATAGATGACCAGGGGATAAGGAAGAAAGGTGACTGAGTGACTGACTCCTAGGGATGACAGACACACAGAAAGAAGAATGCTGTCCTGAGAGCAGAATTCCAAATTCCAAAGAACCTCCCACTTTGTACTCTAATTGGTTATGAATCTGCCTGTGTCTCACCCACTTCCTTGTGCATTATCTTCATTCCTTCTGCCTTTCACTGCACCCTCCTCCCAGGTGTCCTGTCAGTGCTCCCGACATTTACAAACCTCATCCCTTCAGCACCCCAGAGCCAGGGGAGTTAAGAGGTTGCTGCCACAAAGCAGCCCTGTTCTTCAGAATCAGAAATAGAAGCTGGGAAATTATATATCATCATGAGCAGTTATCTCCTGGGAACTGTAGACAAAAGCATCCCGTGTGCCCCTCACAAGACCCAGGCTGTGTATTGAAATGGCAGGTGGCACCCCGTCTCCTCCCCTCACTAAAGACAGGGTCAGCGTGGACACATCAGACTCCCAAACTGTCAGAGTTACAGCTAACTTGAAAACAGCCTCCCAGGATTCCCAAGCCTCTTGTGACTCGCCCTTGATGTTGTCCAGACAGCTGGTCAGTCATGGTTCAAGGGAAATCATATGGGGTGTAGGTGTACGAAAGAGATCCTTCGTACCCATCTGGAAACATGCAGATGATCCACCATCCCCTGAGGATCATCCAGTTAACGTTTCTGGAATTGGGTGCCGCAGAGATGGAAATCGCGTTTAACACACAAGCGTTCCATAATAACCAATCTCTTGTCTACTTTGTGGTCTGCTTTAAAGAGAAATCGCCAAAAACCTTTTAATGTACGAAATGTTATATATCATGCACCAAAGCTGTATTACAAATGACTAGATGTCTTTTTCTCTCTTTTAGTGCTTCAGTTATCTGGACAGTTTACTGGGCCCCGCTTTCTTACGGGCTTGGGTTGATGTTTGTGCCTTTCTAGAAAAGTAACCTCTCACAATACTTGCCTTTGACCAAAAAGGGGACTCCCTTCTCTGTAACTGTCACAGCTCCCTCCCTGCCATGTCCCTTGAACAGGTCTTTCCTCCATATCCTGACCTTGGAAACCCAGGACAGGCAAGGAGAGGTTAGAGGCTTGTGTGCTTTCCTTCAAGATACTTCAAAAATAGCTTTAGCTAGAAACGGGTGGCAGTTAAGAGGGTGTGTAAATTCAGTCCTCAGGGAACCAAAGGCCGAGTCTCTGCCCCATGTGTCAGAGCCGGCTCCAGTGTCTGTGTGTGATGGGGAGTTCCCAGCTTGCATTACCCAGTACTCCTGGTCGGCCATTTATTAACACAGAGGACCAGTACTGTGCTAGAAATTCCTTGTTACGTCTGTTTGTCTTGGGTAGGCAGCAGCAGGGCCTGGGAGCTGCGCTCCTGGCTGGAAACAGTTGCACTTGGATATCACTTCTCAGGGTGTGATTAAACACAGACAAAAGCTGAGGATTTATGCTGCAGCACAGGGCTGGGCAGCCACAGAGGCCACTCGGAGCGTCAAGAGGGCCAGGAGCAGGAGAGTCTGGCCTGGAGACAGGGCTGCGCCACTACCACCCAGTGGCTCTCACCCTCCTGGACTCCAGCCAGGAGTGCACAATCCTTGTCTTAAATAGGACTGAGCAGAGGATGGGACAACCTGTATCTGTTGTATAAGCCTAGGGGGCTGGGGACTGGGGGCCTCGACTGTCATGGCCACTGCACTAATTTGTGGAGTTACCTAACATTATGTATTCTAACTCTGGGAGGAAAGGACATTTCAGCCACCGGGCTCCCATGTGTTTCAGGAGGTTGCTGAAGTTTCTCTAGCATCACTGCTTGGTACCACCCCGCCTGGCCCTCCTTCTGGGGGAGCAGCCAGCCTCTGCGTTTGAAGGTATCTGTCCTAGAGGTGCACTGCTTCTCCTTGTGAATGGTGTGATTGGAAGTGATCCCCAGCCACTCCGCCACTCCGCCCAGGCAAATCCAGCCAGCATTCGAGCTGTGGGTCCCGTCAGGCAGAGGCTGGCTCGCTGGCCAGCCTGCTCAGGGTCTGCCGTGTGCTTCCCGCCGCAGCAGCTACCACAGGCGCAGAGAAATCGCTCCCTGGTCTGTGTCTGCAGAGGCAGACCCAGGAGCGGCCCCGCCTACTTCCAGGCACAGGCTGCTTGTCCGCCTGGTTTTCCTGGAGGGAACTGCTGTGTAGATTTTTCATGAGCAAGTCCTTACAGGTGGTTTCTGTTTTGAGCCAGGTTTTCAGCTAGGAGCTTTTTTGGGAGTCTGTGCAGATGAACAAAATCAATACTGGTCAAAGTCTAGATATCTACGAGGAGGGGATAATTAAATTATGATAAATACATCTGATGGATACTAGATCTTTTTATTAAGAAAGTACTTCTGGCCGGGCGCGGTGGCTCACGCTTGTAATCCCAGCACTTTGGGAGGCCGAGGCGGGCGGATCACGAGGTCAGGAGATCGAGACCACGGTGAAACCCCGTCTCTACTAAAAATACAAAAAAAATTAGCCGGGCATGGTGGCGGGCGCCTGTAGTCCCAGCTACTCGGAGAGGCTGAGGCAGGAGAATGGTGTGAATCTGGGAGACGGAGCTTGCAGTGAGCCGAGATTGTGCCACTGCACTCCAGCCTGGGCGACAGAGCAAGACTCCATCTCAAAAAAAAAAAAAAAAAGTACTTCTGTGATAAATGATAAAAGATAAAAAGCAGGACACAAACTGAATATACGTTATGATCACAAGTATGTTAATAAAACAAAGGAAAAGATGGGGAGAAAAAACACCGAAATATTAACATTGGTTTTCTTGAGAAAATGGGAATTCCGGTGATCTACTTTGATCTCTCCTGTATTTCCTTATATTTTCTGCAGTGAATGTGTATTAACTTTTATCATTAGAAAATGATTTTTAAAATGTAAGTCCTAGTTCAAAAAATAAACGTGTCAGAGAAAGGGGGCAGACGGACTCTTCAGACTTACAGGGCAGCTCCGTGGAACGCCATCCAGGTCCCCAGTGCTTCTGCTGCCAGTACTCCACTGATAAGCATGTTGAGAGTGAGGAAGTTTCTTCCTGCTTCTGTGCCCACCTTCTCCCAGCTTCTGTGCCCACCTTCTCCCAGTGGTTTCCTCATTGTCAGCCACGTACATATCTGCTGAATTGAGTTGGAGGCATGTGCGTTCTGTATTTTTCTAAGAGCAGGGCCAGGCTTTTCCTGAGCAGTCAGGCAATGGCAGAGGGGTGCCCTGTAGGGAGCTTACCCAGGACCTGCCAAGCACACCTCCTTGGCCACAGTCACAGCGCACATTCTGAGGCACCAGGCTGAAGGTGCAGTGCCTGTCCCAGCAGTGATAAGTATTTGTGGTTTGTTTTGATTCAGATTGGGGAAGACTTTGAGCCCTGCTGAGACTCAGAGCATCTCCCTTTTATTTGCTTTGCTGTTCGTGCTAATTATGGAAGAGCTCTGTTTTTCCAGGAGGAATGGCTCCTGGTTGGCCCATTCTCAGCCACCAAGGTAACAGGGAATGTTAAGTGTTCAGTCATGACTGTGGGCTGGATGGACGGAGGTGGCGCCGGCGGGAGACCAACAGAGGAAGCCCTCTTCCCCGCCCCCAATTCCTGCTTTCACTAGAAGACAAGGAATGAGGAAAACAGCTACCCTAGGAAATGCCTTCCTTGGAAATGGTTTCCTTTTTCTCGGGTTTGATGAGTTTGGGGATTTGTTGTCATTTTTTAAGTAAAAAAATACACTAACCATTAGCGTTCATTATCCTACTCTGATTTGGGTCCGGCTCTACCTGTAGGAGATGAATGTGGTAGGCCAGGCGGCCCCTGTGGATTCTAATTTATGTTTTCAGTTGTTTGCCATTTTGTGTTTTCATTACGGGGCTACTTTCCTGCCCCCCTAAAGTCATCTTTCCCAGCATGCTGTTTCTGGACTTTATTTAGTACCGTGGTTACCTCCTGCAGGCTGTGTGGCCCCATCCTTCACCAAAATGTCACCTCAATTAATTCAGCGGCCATGAAACAGATCCATCACTGGCCCTCTGACTCCCGTCAGCAGGCACCCATGAGTGATGGGCATCTCCACACCTCCCGCGGCCCCCCCTCCCGTGTGGAGTCAGCCAGGCAGGACTCACCATCCCTCTGGGCACGGGGGCACCTGGCTGGCCCGAGTCCTCTCACACCCTATGCTGAGGGAGACTTCAGCCTCAGGAGGAGACCCCGGGTGCATTCATTCCACCTAGCTGGCCTTGTTCCCCAGCCCTGTACTCAGGGATGCCTCAGGAGAGCCAAGGCCCTGGCAGGGCAGCCAGGTGCCCTTTCCCTTCGGGCCAGGCTCAGGCAGTGGGGTCTTAATTGAATCTGCTCATTCCTGCCCCGGCTCCGCACAGCACA
Source organism: Symphalangus syndactylus (assembly GCF_028878055.3). Lineage (NCBI taxonomy): Eukaryota > Metazoa > Chordata > Mammalia > Primates > Hylobatidae > Symphalangus > Symphalangus syndactylus. The sequence continues at coordinate 124,993,953 of NC_072426.2, read as the reverse complement.
GCAGGGCAAATGGAGCTGGCAGAAGAGCTGACTTCTCATTTCTCTTTCCTCTCCCTTCTCTGGCCCATAGGTGTTTGAGGAACTGTGGAAGAGGGAAGGCAAGACTCCAAGGCAGATTGTTTCAGAAAAGCAGCTTGAACTGATGCAGGACCAGGGGGTACTGGAGCAGCTCTGCCACTCAGTGATGGAGGCCCATCCTCAAGTGGTGACTATCTCGGGCAGGGGAGAGGGCCAGAGCCAGCCCCAGGACATGCCCAAGAGCCTCGCCATCGCTCCCTGTGGCAGCACAGAGGCTCTTCCTAAGAATGGCTGGCCCAGTTTCATCAACAATTCCCTCATTGTCATCTTTTTAGTTAAGGTCAGAAGAGATGAAATAGGTGGATATTGGAAAAACACAACTTTTCCTATAAGGAGGATGCCACCCCTGGAGTTTATTCTCCGTGGAGGGGTAGTTTAAAAGGGTGTCAGCAAGCTCACGAAATCCAAGCTGTGACCTCTCAGGCGTGTCACCCTCTCCCAGGGTTGGCATTTTGAATCTGTTGTGGTTAGCGCTACTTCCTAAGGACCTCCCAGTAAAGAACCAGCAGGTGTGCCTGCAGAGCAGGGAGAGTACAGGAACTTCAGCTTCGTGCTTCTAAGAGGTGGGAAGACAGGCAGAAGGGAAAAGTATTTATAAATTGTGGAGAAAATCCCTGACAGGAGCGTGGCTGAAAACCAGGTCATTTTTTGTTCTTAGCATAGCACAAGACATAAAAGCTAAAACGAGTGGCATCCCTCCCTCCCCAAGTCTAATCATATTGTCTAGAGATATTTTTCAGTGGGGAAAAAAATTGTCAGCATCTTTTTCAGAGTAATACCCACCCACCCATCAGCTTGCCGGGGACACTCACAGCTCTGTAAAGAGCTCTCGATAAGGAAAATTAGCCTTCACCGGGCCTCCACCGCCTCGTCTTCCTGCCTCATCTGTGGTGACTGATAAAGACATGCTAGTAGTTTCGGGCTTGTTCTGTGGCACCCGAGTGCAGATCTTCATGTCATTACCCTTGGAGACGCTGCAGAGCAGGAGGTTGCGTGGTGGCCCTAACAGTCAGTGGCTATTTGATAGGAATTCAGCGCCTCCTGGCTTCCTCACTCCCCCTGCCCACACAGCACACTCCCCTCGCCCAGCGCTCTGGAAGACTCGGCTTTCTGATAAAGGGATCTTCTTGGTGGGGAGCAGGGGGAGAAGGAAAGCCGCACATTTCAGCAGAACGTCACTTGGGAATGAGAGAGGTGTCCTCACTGATTAGACGCAGTGATTCATCTCAGAAAGATTATCCCTCCCCAGACTAAGTGTCCTCGGTCGCTGTGGCGTCCCAGAGGAGAGGGCCCTGGCTCCCACGTGCCAGCTACTCTGGCTTTTGGCAATCACTTCTTGCACATTTTAATCAGAAAGCTGAGTAGCAAAAATCTCCTTTAACAGGAGCCTAGAAACCTACTCAGAAGTTAGGCCCCTCCCCTTTTTCTGTTCTTCATTTTATGTCTAATACTAGTGGAAATAAGCGGAATTTAATTTTCAGTAAACTTAAGCCTTAGTTTGGGATTTGGGGGCATGAGTCTCTTCATTTTCTCCTCTTAAGTAATTTCTGTCTTTCTAGGTAATGGATGTGAAGAAGGGAAACCCCAGAGCTGTGAATAAACTGATTGGGTTGGTCCGGAAAGCGACACAAAGCCGAGCAGATCCAGTCATGATAAAGGAGCTTCTGGAGAAGAAGCTGTCATTGTGAGATGTTTGGGGTCCCCTTGCCCAAGGGAGAACAGTGCAGCCTGACTGGGAACAGGATCCCGTGAAAGCTGATGCCCATGTGCCCTGAGAGCTGCCTCTCAGTCCCTGTCCCAAGCCACAGCTATGGCGTTAATGTCATCAGTGTTCTCACCCTCTGGGCCCTGTGCCTGGAGGTGCCTCCACAGCAGACCAGCAGCCACCCCACCTGCTTCGTCCACATCAGGAGGGTCCAGTCATGGCTGCAGCAGTGGTTAAGGAGTAACACCTTCTTGTATTAAGGAATTTTAAACTAAATAAAATGTGTGTTAGAGATACTGTTACCCATTCTAAGAAAACTTTTCATTCTGCAGTTCCTTCAACAAATATTTTTGAGCAACTCCTAAGGGCCAGCCATTGTTTTTTTTTTTTTTTATTATTATACTTTAGGTTTTAGGGTACATGTGCACAATGTGCAGGTTTGTTACATATGTATCCATGTGCCATGTTGGTGTGATGCACCCATTAACTCCTCATTTAGCATTACGTATATCTCCTAATGCTGTCCCTCCCCCCTCCCCACAACAGTCCCCGGAGTGTGATGTTCCCCTTCCTGTGTCCATGTGTTCTCATTGTTCAATTCCCACCTATGAGTGAGAACATGCGGTGTTTGGTTTTTTGTCCTTGCGATAGTTTACTGAGAATGATGTTTTCCAGTTTCATCCATGTCCCTACAAAGGATATGAACTCATCATTTTTTATGGCTGCGTAGTATTCCATGGTGTATATGTGCCACATTTTCTTAATCCAGTCTATTGTTGTTGGACATTTGGGTTGGTTCCAAGTCTTTGCTATTGTGAATAGTGCCGCAGTAAACATATGTGTGCATGTGTCTTTACAGCAGCATGATTTATAGTCCTTTGGGTATATACCCAGTAATGGGATGGCTGGGTCAAACGGTATTTCTAGTTGTAGATCCCTGAGGAATCGCCACACTGACTTCCACAATGGTTGAACTAGTTTACAGTCCCACCAACAGTGTAAAAGTGTTCCTATTTCTCCACATCCTCTCCAGCACCTGTTGTTTCCTGACTTTTGAATGATGGCCATTCTAACTGGTGTGAGATAGTATCTCATGTGGTTTTGATTTGCATTTCTCTGATGGCCAGTGATGATGAGCATTTCTTCATGTGTTTTTTGGCTGCATAACTGTCTTCTTTTGAGAAGTGTCTGTTCATGTCCTTTGCCCACTTTTTGATGGGGTTGTTTGTTTTTTTCTTGTAAATTTGTTTGAGTTCATTGTAGATTCTGGATATTAGCCCTTTGTCAGATGAGTAGGTTGCAAAAATTTTCTCCCATTCTGTAGGTTGCCTGTTCACTCTGGTGGTAGTTTCTTTTGCTGTGCAGAAGCTCTTTAGTTTAATTAGATCCCATTTGTCAATTTTGGCTTTTGTTGCCATTGCTTTTGGTGTTTTAGACATGAAGTCCTTGCCCACGCCTATGTCCTGAATGGTATTGCCTAGGTTTTCTTGTAGGATTTTAATGGTTTTAGGTCTAACATTTAAGTCTTTAATCCATCTTGAATTAATTTTTGTATAAGGTGTAAAGAAGGGATCCAGTTTCAGCTTTCTACATATGGCTAGCCAGTTTTCCCAGCACCATTTATTAAATAGGGAATCCTTTCCCCATTTCTTGTTTTTGTCAGGTTTGTCAAAGATCAGATAGTTGTAGATATGCGGCATCATTTCTGAGGACTCTGTTCTGTTCCATTGATCTATGTCTCTGTTGTGGTACCAGTACCATGCTGTTTTGGTTACTGTAGCCTTGTAGTATAGTTTAAAGTCAGGTAGCGTGATGCCTCCAGCTTTGTTCTTTTGGCTTAGGATTGACTTGGCAATGCGGGCTCTTTTTTGGTTCCATATGAACTTTAAAGTAGTTTTTTCCAATTCTGTGAAGAAAGTCATTGGTAGCTTGATGGGGATGGCATTGAATCTATAAATTACCTTGGGCAGTATGGCCATTTTCACGATATTGATTCTTCCAACCCATGAGCATGGAATGTTCTTCCATTTGTTTGTATCCTCTTTTATTTCATTGAGCAGTGGTTTGTAGTTCTCCTTGAAGAGGTCCTTCACATCCCTTGTAAGTTGGATTCCTAGGTATTTTATTCTCTTTGAAGCAATTGTGAATGGGAGTTCACTCATGATTTGGTTCTCTGTTTGTCTGTGATTGGTGTACAAGAATGCTTGTGATTTTTGTACATTGATTTTGTATCCTGAGACTTTGCTGAAGTTGCTAATCAGCTTAAGGAGATTTTGGGCTGAGACAATGGGGTTTTCTAGATATACAATCAATCAATCATGTCATCTGCAAACAGGGACAATTTGACTTCCTCTTTTCCTAATTGAATACCTTTTATTTCCTTCTCCTGCCTGATTGCTCTGGCCAGAACTTCCAGCACTATGTTGAATAGGAGTGGTGAGAGAGGGCATCCCTGTCTTGTGCCAGTTTTCAAAGGGAATGCTTCCAGTTTTTGCCCATTCAGTATGATATTGGCTGTGGGTTTGTCATAGATAGCTCTTATTATTTTGAGATACGTCCCATCAATACCTAATTTATTGAGAGTTTCTAGCATGAAGGGTTGTTGAATTTTGTCAAAGGCCTTTTCTGCATCTGTTGAGATAATCATGTGGTTTTTGTCTTTGGTTCTGTTTATATGCTGGATTACATTTATTGATTTGCGTATATTGAACCAGCCTTGCATCCCAGGGATGAAGCCCACTTGATCATGGTGGATAAGCTTTTTGATGTGCTGCTGGATTCGGTTTGCCAGTATTTTATTGAGGATTTTTGCCTCAATGTTCATCAAGGATATTGGTCTGAAATTCTCTTTTTTGGTTGTGTCTCTGCCAGGCTTTGGTATCAGGGTGATGCTGGCTTCATAAAATGTGTTAGGGAGGATTCCCTCTTTTTCTATTGATTGGAATAGTTTCAGAAGGAATGGTACCAGTTCCTCCTTGTACCTCTGGTAGAATTCAGCTGTGAATCCATCAGGTCCTGGACTCTTTTTGGTTGGTAAGCTATTGATTATTGCCACAATTTCAGAACCTGTTATTGGTCTATTCAGAGATTCAACTTCTTCCTGATTTAGTCTTGGGAGGGTGTATTTGTCAAGGAATTTATCCATTTCTTCTAGATTTTCTAGTTTATTTGCATAGAGGTGTTTGTAGTATTCTCTGATGGTAGATTGTATTTCTGTGGGATCAGTGGTGATATCCCCTTTTTCATTTTTTATTGCGTCTATTTGATTCTTCTCTCTTTTCTTCTTTATTAGTCTTGCTAGCGGGCTATCAATTTTGTTGATCTTTTCAAAAAACCAGCTCCTGGATTCATTAATTTTTTGAAGGGTTTTTTGTGTCTCTATATCCTTCAGTTCTGCTCTGATTTTAGTTATTTCTAGCCTTCTGCTAGCTTTTGAATGTGTTTGCTCTTGCTTTTCTAGTTCTTTTAATTGTGATGTTAGGGTGTCAATTTTGGATCTTTCACTTTCTCTTGTGGGCATTTAGTGCTATAAATTTCCCTCTACACACTGCTTTGAATGTGTCCCAGAGATTCTGGTATGTTGTGTCTTTGTTCTCATTGGTTTCAAAGAACATCTTTATTTCTGCCTTCATTTCATTATGTACCCAATAGTCATTCAGGAGCAGGTTGTTCAGTTTCCATGTAGTTGAGCAGTTTTGAGTGAGTTTCTTAATCCTGAGTTCTAGTTTGATTGCACTGTGGTCTGAGAGACAGTTTGTTATAATTTCTGTTCTTTTACATTTGCTGAGGAGAGCTTTACTTACTTCCAACTATGTGGTCAATTTTGGAATAGGTGTGGTGTGGTGCTGAAAAAAATGTATATTCTGTTGATTTGGGGTGGAGAGTTCTGTAGATGTCTATTAGGTCCACTTTGTGCAGAGCTGAGTTCAAATCCTGGATATCCTTGTTAACTTTGTCTCGTTGATCTGTCTAATGCTGACAGTGGGGTGTTAAAATCTCCCATTATTATTGTGTGGGAGTTTAAGTCCCTTTGTAGGTCACTCAGGACTTGCTTTATGAACCTGAGTGCTCCTGTGTTGGGTGCATATATATTTAGGATAGTTAGCTCTTCTTGTTGAATTGATCCCTTTACCATTATGTAATGGCCTTCTTTGTCTCTTTTGATCTTTGTTGGTTTAAAGTCTATTTTATCAGAGACTAGGATTGCAACCCCTGCCTTTTTTTGTTTTCCAGTTGCTTGATAGATCTTCCTCCATCCCTTTATTTTGAGTCTATGTGTGTCTCTGCACGTGAGATGGGTTTCCTGAATACAGCACACTGATGGGTCCTGACTCCTTATCCAGTTTGCCAGTCTGTGTCTTTTAATTGGAGCATTTAGCCCATTTACATTTAAAGTTAATATTGTTATGTGTGAATCTGATCCTGTCATTATGATGTTAGTTGGTTATTTTGCTCGTTAGTTGATGCAGTTTCTTCCTAGCTTCGATGGTCTTTACAGTTTGGCATGTTTTTGCAGGGGCTGGTACCAGTTGTTCCTTTCCATGTTTAGTGCTTCCTTCAGGAGCTCTTTTAGGGCAGGCCTGGTGGTGACAAAATCACTCAGCGTTTGCTTGTCTGTAAAGTGTTTTATTTCTCCTTCACTTATGAAGCTTAGTTTGGCTGGATATGAAATTCTGGGTTGAAAATTCTTTTCTTTAAGAATGTTGAATATCAGCCCCCACTCTCTTCTGGCTTGTAGAGTTTCTGCTGAGAGATCAGCTGTTAGTCTGATGGGCTTCCCTTTGTGGGTAACCCGACCTTTCTCTCTGGCTGCCCTTAACATTTTTTCCTTCATTTCAACTTTGGTGAATCTGACAATTATGTGTCTTGGAGTTGCTCTTCTCAAGGAGTATCTTTGTGGTGTTCTCTGTATTTCCTGAATCTGAATGTTGGCCTGCCTTGCTAGATTGGGGAAGTTCTCTTGGATAATATCTTGCAGAGTGTTTTCCAACTTTGTTCCATTCTCCCCGTCATTTTCAGGTACACCAATCAGACGTAGGTTTGGTCTTTTCACATAGTCCCAAATTTCTTGGAGGCTTTGTTCATTTCTTTTTATTCTTTTTTCTCTAAACTTCCCTTCTCGCTTCATTTCATTCATTTCATCTTCCATCAGCGATACCCTTTCTTCTAGTTGATTGCATCTGCTACCGAGGCTTCTGCAATCTTCGCGTAGTTCTCGATACTTGGCTTTCAGCTCCATCAGCTCCTTTACGCCCTTCTCTCCATTGGTTATTCTAGTTATCCATTCTTCTAATTTTTTTTCAAAGTTTTTAACTTCTTTGCTATTGTTTTGAATTTCCTCCCGTAGCTCGGAGTAGTTTGATCGTCTGAAGCCTTCTTCTCTCAACTCATCAAAGTCATTCTCCATCCAGCTTTGTTCCGTTGCTGGTGAGGAACTGCGTTCCTTTGGAGGAGGAGAGGTGCTCTGCTTTTTAGAGTTTCCAGTTTTTCCGCTCTGTTTTTCCCCCATCTTTGTGGTTTTATCTACTTTTGGTCTTTGATGATGGCGATGTACAGATGGGTTTTTGGTGTGGATGTCCTTTCTGTTTGTTAGTTTTCCTTCTACCAGACAGGACCCTCAGCTGCAGGTCTGTTGGAGTTTACTAGAGGTCCACTCCAGACCCTGTTTGGCTGGGTGTCAGCAGCGGTGGCTGCAGAACAGCGGATTTTCATGAGACTACAAATTCAGCTGTCTGATAGTTAGTTCCTCTGGAAGTTTTGTCTCAGAGGAGTACCTGGCCGAGTGAGGTGTCAGTCTGTCCCTACTGGGGGGTGCCTCCCAGTTAGGCTGCTCTGGGGTAAGGGACCCACTTTAGGAGGCAGTCTGTCTGTTCTCAGATCTCCAGCTGCGTGCTGGGAGAACCATACTCTCTTCAAAGCTGTCAGTCAGACAGGGACATTTAAGTCTGCAGAGATTCCTGCTGAATTTTTGTTTGTCTGTGCCCTGCCCCCAGAGGTGGAGCCTACTGAGGCAGGCAGGCCTCCTTGAGCTGTGGTAGGCTCCACCCAGTTCGAGCTTCCTGGCTGCTTTGTTTACCTAAGCAAGCCTGGGCAATGGCGGGCGCCCCTCCCCCAGCCTCGCTGCTGCCTTGCAGTTTCATCTCAGACTGCTGTGCTAGCAATCAGCGAGACTCCGTGGGCATAGGACCCTCCGAGCCAGGTGCGGGACACAATCTCCTAGTGTGCCGTTTTCCAGGCCCGTTGGAAAAGCGCAGTATTAGGGTGGGACTGACCCGATTTTCCAGGTGCCGTCTGTTACCCCTTTCTTTGACTAGGAAAGGGAACTCCCTGACCCCTTGCGCTTCCCGAGTGAGGCAATGCCTCGCCCTGCTTCGGCTCGCGCACAGTGCGCTTCACCGACTGTCCTGCACCCACTGTTTGGCACTCCCTAGTGAGATGAAACCGGTACCTCAAACAGAAATGCAGAAATCACCCGTCTTCTGTGTCGCTCAGGCTGGGAGCTGTAGACCGGAGCTGTTCCTATTCCAGGGCCAGCCATTGTTGTAGGTGATGGGCATTAGCAGTGGTCAAGAGAGACTGTAATTTGGATGTATTGTTTTCAGACCTAAACACAGGTTAACAAAGATGAAAACACAACCAGATAAACTGGCACAGTATAAACACCACATTTGTTTAAGGAGGTCTCAAGAGGGTGGGGAAGGAGGATATTACTAGAATTAATCAACCTATCGACTGAGTAGAAGTGATATTGCCTGTTCAACTCCCTACCCATCCCAGAAGGCACAGTCTGAGAATAAATGAATTTAAAAAATAAGTTTTCAAATAAATTTAATCAATAAAATATATACTGAAATATCACATAAAAATTAACTTACACTTCAAAGATTGTGCAGTTGACAACTCCCCCAAATCCCCCAACCCTCAGGCCAAACAAGATAAAAAGAAACAAGAAAAAGGTTGTAACATGAAATTGACTTGTTTTGCTCGGAAATAAGATTATAAATTAATTAGTAAATCAAAATCTTGACCTCTCATGATAATCGTGGTGCGCTGCAGGCATCACGATGAAGGCAGGGCTGTCTGCACTCCTGTGCTTGTGACACCTAATACTGTTCTCTCCACGGCACCGGAGCACCCCTTTGTTCAGTATATGCCTTTGTTACCTCTGACTCACGTCGCTTAAAGAAAGACCAGTTTTGGAAATGTTTTTTTAAAGCATACTTGTCAAAACGGTGATGTAAGAGAATAAAATCCTTGGAGGCCTTGATTTGAAGCTGTGAACCTGTAGCCTACCAAGGACAGTAAAAACATTGCCATTGTGAACACTGCTCCAGAAGCAGCTGAGGAACTAGAAAAAAGTGGACACCCCTCTATCACCAATTCAGCGACTCATGCTTCCTGGCTTGCACAGTTGCTCAGGACTTCCCTGAGGGTGATGAGAAAGGTGCCCCTCTTCCCCAGCCCAAAAGGTAGGCAGAGAAAGGTAACCAGTTGTGTGGTTCATTTTGGACAGGCATGAGGAGGTGGCTTTTTAAAAAAATGTGTTTTAAAAAAGTTAGTTAGTGACAGAATTTTAAGAGACTATGTGACCTTACCCGGGAAGCCAGGTGCCCCACATCCTGTTGCGGTCCTGAAAACTACTGGGTCTAAAGTAACATGATTTTCACTAAACCTCTCTACAAGACAGTAAGGCTGAAGCAGTTCTCTCCTCGCTCCGCAAGTCTGAATTACAAATGGGCAAAGGTGGTCTGAGACTGGAGTCTGACAGGATCTTTATTTTGTAAGAAAGGATAAGGTTCAGTTTCGTTTTATAAATTCCGTTTTCACCAAAAGTTCTGGCTTCTTGGTGACTAAACCTTACAGAAAGCATCGAAGATCTTTCCAGACCATTTAAAATTAAGGGCTTACTTAAAAGGGGGTGCAGCCAGATAAGGACATTTACCAAAATTATGTCGAGTGCAAGCTGTATTAAGGACTGATTATTCCCAGAGGAAGATGCCATCATTAAAGCACTTGATTTGTCCAGGCTGATTCTCATTCAGCTCTGACAACTGCCTGTTGTCTCGAATGCCAGCTTCTGAAATCCTGAAAGCCAAACCTTGTAAGTTGATACCACTGCTGCTAGGAAAAAACCAAAGCATAGCTCTGACTGAAACCCTATGAGATATTCTAAAGATATGTTTACATTAACACCCCAAAAAATTCACAAAGATGGCTCTGCTTGTAAAGGGGCCTCAGTGAAATACAATTTTACATTCTTGCATGAGTGTGCGTTTAGTCTGGTCTACTGGTTCACTCTTCAGGGAGAAATCTCATTAAAATGTATGAGTTGGCACCACAGGTGATGCCATTGCCATCTGTCAGGAATCCACACACCTGTAGGCTGGGTATATAATGCTGAGGCTCTGACTAGAAGTTGGGAGTGTGCTGGAAAACTGGCTCTGCCCCCAGCTGGCTTGAACCAGCTCTGCCTGGTCAGGCCCAAACCCTGTGTTCTGTTGCCTGGGGAGGAGGTTGGAGGGTTCTGGTGGGAAGGCAGGAATGTGCCAGCCCTAGCACTCTGCATGCTACCTAACAGAGGGAATATTCAGTAAAAGCTCACTTACTGTATGAAACAAATTAATGGACAACCTTTTGTGGGGCCCTTTTGAAGAGACACTGGTGATACCAACCACTAGGCTTCTACATTCTGGGTCATCTGGGTCTAGAAAAGAGCTGTTTAATCTCTGTCCAGGGTTACACATCAAAGTGAACTTCTGTTCCTATCTTTCAAGGTGTAGGCCTAGGCCTAGGAAAAAGAACCTAGATCATTATTGCACCAAAGTAAGGATATTTTAGCTGAGCTCCCCCACCCCACGTACATTTTAGTAATTATTGCTAAAATAATTACTAAGATGGCCTTGAAGTTTCGGAAAGTACACACCCTCCTTCAGCTTGGAGTTGGTTAGTTCAGGACACAGCTTATGGCCATGACCCGCTATTTTATATTGTATCTTTCATTTCCATTGAATTTAGTTGCATAGTTTCTACATAGTGACTATTGGGGAAAAGCCACCAGATCTATCTGAAAGGCCATATTCTTTACCCATTACCAAAAGCAGCATGGAAGTGGCTGCCATGCCTCTTCAGCAGGTTTTAGACAAACATATTCATGGATTATTTGCAAATAGAGCTGACCCTTGCTTGTGAGGTGAGAAGCATCTGATTGAAACCCTTAGTCAAATAGCTTAGCAAGAGTCGTGTAAGTAAAGATTGTCAACACCAAATTCCCTCTTTTAAAATATCCACAGGGCAAAAAGGCGCCTTGTTACAGGTGGGCCTTTCATAGACTTGTCCCAATAAAAAGTCAGCTGACACAATAAGCAGCACAGACTTCTGCAACCTCCACTCCATGAAATTTAATCTGGCCTAAGAGCTTCCATCACCTTTGTTGGGTTCTGAAATGATACAGTAAATCTAAACTCCCCGAAAGATGCCTGGAATGCATGTTGAAGTCATGCTGACAGGTCCTATTGGCCGTCTTACTTGTGTAGGTAACAGTGAACTAGGTTAACTTAAACGTTTTAAGACAGGAACAAAATTCACAGTGACCCTACGAGCTAGGAAAGGTCAGTCCTAGCTAAAATCATGATCAGTTTTAGGATTCTAGGTGCAAGAGGTCAAAGAACTGAAGGCTTCCACCCACCTTGTCCCGGTCATTCTTTTCCCTAAAGAACCCCTGAAAATCTTTCACTAAAGTCCTGTTTATCCAGTTAATGAGCTGCCAGGATAATCTGTAGTCCCAAAACAAGTAATGGCCTAATAAATGCCTGAATATAGAGAGGATTTACTGAGGCAAAATTATCCTAAAAGCCATTCTTAGTCTTCTGAGAGCTCTTTCTAAAGCATTAGGTTTACAATGGTCATTCAAAAAGAAGGGGGGGTGGGAAGAGTCAACTTCACTGTCTTACAATGTTTCCTCAATGATGTGATTTAAGGGTGGAACATAAACTGGTTTGACAGTCTTCTGTTTTAAGCTGTTACTTGATGGAGAATTAGTGTTGTGTGATTTATAGACTGATGGCTGAAGCAACAAGGGGCCCAAAATATCATCTTAATGACTTAAAGCTGATGTGGCATCAGCTACAAGAGACTGCTGTTTCCAGGAAGAGCTCACACTGCAAAGCAGGCTGCCTTTTGCAGCAAACCACACGACACCAGCCTGAGCCAGTGACTTGAAGTAGCATGTGCAATAATAGCTTACCTTCAGTAAAGTGTTTCATAAAAATGGCAAGCATGACAGACAGCCATTTCAGTAAATACAGGGGTGGTAATTAGCAATTACATTGAACTGCCCTTAAATGAGAACTGGGGCATATGCAGATACTGAACACCATGCCGGGATCGTTTAAAGTTAAGGGCTTACTTAAAAGGGGGTGCAGCCAGATAAAGACAGTTTACCAAAACTATTATATCAAGTGAAAACTGTATTAAGGACAGATTATTCCCAGAGGACGATGCCATTGTTAAAGCACTTGATTTGTCCAGACTGCTGTGGCTGTGCTTCCCTCCAGAAGACAACCTAGACACGCTGATCCAGATTCAGAAGAGCAGCCCATCCACAACCCTAAATCTCAAACAGACCTGGGAATCCGTCCACATGACAGCCACAGCCAAGCTGATTTGGAGACACTGGAAACAACTTTCAACCCTGAGTACCCACTAGCTGCCAAAATTAAACAGGCAACCCCAATATTCATGTAGCCTGTTTCTAGATTCTGTTCATAAGAGGATGCTTTCCTGACAAGACCCTGGCTCCATGATGTCTTATCCTGGACAGAAACTAACTATATCTGACCTAAATAAAAGCTGCCTGCTAAGGAAAGGGTACTCCTGATGACCTATAAAAATACTGAATGCATCCTACCTAACACCTGACAGACATCCACTCCAACCTGAGCACATCAAAGTATTTTCCAAAATAATACTCCACAAAATGGGGACCACTTCACAATTCCTCTAAATACCAGGGAAAGGAGGTATCTAATGGTAAAGAAAAATCACATCTCTAACTGGCTATTCCAGCACTCCCATTTCATGGTTGGGAAGTTGTATTTTACCAGCCATGAAATTACGTTTTAGGCTGAACCTAACTTGGAATTTCTTTGTGTAAAATTTTAAAAAACATTTACTTGGCCATTTCCAAAAAATCAATTTTAAATATCCCAGTGCTCTCATACATTTTGAACCACAGAAGTCACTCAGTCTGGAACTTTAAGTCAGGCCCTGAATTATGAATTGAGGTTAATGTTGTGATACTCCGGGAACTCTTGGCTCCCTCACCTTTCCTGCCCAGGCCAGATGCAGTGATGCCAGCTCAGGGGCTGCGCCAGGGGGCGATACCCACGGTTTCTCTTCCCCTACATTCTTCCAGCAAGGAGCACAGCAACTGGTGTAGGAGCCTGTCAACACAGAGAAGTGTGCACACTCGGACCATATCTTTAAGCATGCCAAACATACTTAAGATTTTCCCCCCAACTCATTACAAAAAAAGATATTTCTAAGGGCTTGCTGATTTACTTTAGGACTGGAATATTCTACTTCATTGCCAATGATATTTTTCCCAACAAGGAGTTCCCATTCTCACCCACCCACTCCCTGGTTTCTTCATATCCGCCTAGATCAATGTTCACTCCCCCAAATCGTGCAGGATTTGCTCTTCTCCCATGGATAGACTCAGTTCTCTGCTGTTTTTCTTTTGGCATGTCCATGTCACTCCCTAAGTAACCCACTCTCAGTTATTTCACTCAGCCACATGGGTTTTCCTATTCTCTCTACATCCAGCTCCATTTTCTGACTTCATTTTGCAAAACCATGGACAAAAACCTCTGAGGACTGTAATGGATTCAGAAACATGAACCAGTTTCCAAATCCAAATAGGAAGTTGGCATTATCGTGTGAGTTTGCTGCCAGCACCCCAGCATGGGAAGTTACATTCTCCTGCCTGTCACTGCGCACACCAGTCATCTCTGTCCCCATTTAAAGTAAGTCTACTTCAGGCTGGGCCCAGTGGCTCACACCTGTAATCCCAGCACTTCAGGAGGCCAAGGTGGGACGATCACTTGAGCCCAGGACTTTTAAGACCGGCCTGGGCAACATGGTGAAACCCCGTCTCTACAAACTATACCAAAAAGTTAGCTGGGTGTGGTGGCACGTTCCTATATTCCCAGCTACTCAGGAGGCTGAGGTGGGAGGATCACTTGAGCCCAGGAGGTTGAGGCTACAATGAGCTGTGATCACACCACTCCACTCTAGCCCAGGCAGCACAAGACCCTGTCTCAAAAAAACAAAATAATAAAGTAAGTTTATTTCAGTACCTATTGAAAAAAACAGTAAGAGGCACAAAATCAATCTTTTCCCAAAGGAAACTTTCCACAAAGGGGACCATGGTGTTCTACAATGCAGAAATATGGATTCAAGAAGAATCAACACCACCACCAGATAATGGAGAAAGGTGTAAATCAAACTACAAAGCTAAAGAGTTCAATTTCCAGATATGGCGTTAGCATTTTATGACTTTGTAAGTCCAAACAAGAAGATAAATACTTGTGCAAAAACAAACTTAGAGTATAATAAATTACAGCCGAACTTCCATCTTCAACTGTTCCTCTATCTTAAGCTACCTTCTTTTCTAATGGAGACTTGTGGGCTGTGCAAATACAACCAGACATCAGGAAGCCAGGAGCAGGCCAGTCTGCTGTGCCTCATCCCTTCTGGCTGCTGCACCACAGCTGAGCAAACTATTTGTCAAGACAAACAGAAATGTACAGTGAGTAGGAACCTTTGGTGTCTTCCTTGGACTATGAAACACGAAAGCAAGGCTGGTTCCTAACAGCTCACCCTGCCCAGGCCAGGTCTCCTGTTGTCATTTCACAGGCCAGCTCTCAATTTCTCATTCACTCAATACAAAGCTGCTTCAAGATTCCTGAAGCACAAAAGGGCCTCCACTGCTTCACAGCATTGCAGGTGTGGTTCTTCCGCCACTGCCCTGCCTGTGCATGAGGGGCCTGATTAAGACCAAACCAGTGCTCCTGAGGCACAACCACCAGACCTGTGGCCGCCCTCAGGGCTCCACAGAGATGCCCACAAGGAACAGAGAGAGATGAGCCTTCCAATTTCCCTCCAAACAGGCAGGCTCAAGCTCATTACTTGCTTCGCACCTGCAGAACTGGGCCCAAAATAGAGGGGGCCACTGCCCTGCCTGTGCATGAGGGGCCTGATTAAGACCAAACCAGTGCTCCTGAGGCACAACCACCAGACCTGTGGCCGCCCTCAGGGCTCCACAGAGATGCCCACAAGGAACAGAGAGATGAGCCTTCCAATTTCCCTCCAAACAGGCAGGCTCAAGCTCGTTACTTGCTTCGCACCTGCAGAACTGGGCCCAAAATAGAGGGGAGTGGAATTTAATATCCATAAAAATCAGTTGTTTATGGTCTCATTTTCAGCTCACGATTATTCTGTTTTCCCCTCTTGGTGGTGGTTTAACATGGCTGTGGCTCTAAGTATAATCCTGCCTCTTGGAGCAGGCTGCAAAGCAGTAGAGGGACACTCATACAGCATGGTGGGGCGTTCTAATGAACCCCATTACTCGGAAGCCAGCATTTCCATGCAGAGTGAGTCTCCAGCAGGCACTTGGCTTTGCAGGGCTCCAGGTGGCCTGTTTGCATTTACATCCAAGATCCTGAAGTGGGCTGTACAGTTCCTGTTTCTCTACAAAGTACAGCTTATTAGCAAAAGGGAATAGAATTTTAAATAATGACCAGTGTTTTTATGGGCTGCATTTAGTTTATGTCCCCATCCCACCCAGCATACCCTCCCTGAAAAAACCCACTATGAAATGGCTTCACAAGTTAATCAGTTTGTTTTTATAAAACACTTATAAAAATAATGATGGTTGTCTTCTTACATATATATGTGATACCATCACTTCTTCATCTGATCAAACTCCTAAAAACCAAAGTAACAGTTTGCATAGGTATACTTAATTTTGTGCAAATCTTACTAATATAAGGCCATCTTCAGTGTTTAGGTAGTGTCATGCTGATTAAAGTAAGCTCTCAAGAAATAAGAAAAATTATCTGCATTCCAAATTCTCTCCAAGGACATCCGACTTCCCAGGCAGATAGCTGAGACCAGTGGCTCTGCTGGCACCATAAGGCAACACACGCTGGGGATGACACACGTCCTGGAAGTAAAATCCAAAGGGAAAGATGATATGTGCTTTCGTGATGGAGGCAGGAGGAGCTCCATCTTTACTCTTCCTTTATAAAACAGAGGCCAAAATGCAGGAGGCAACAGGACCATTCGCAAAATTGCAGGTGTACAATCTTCCTGAACCCCAATATTTGCTCGGTGTGATCACTGAACCCCAATATTTGCTCGGTGTGATCTGAGCTGCAAGATGAGTAACTCAAAGGGATAGGAGAATGACAACCAAAAAAATATAAGGAGGAAAAACGGAGCAAAGAAAACTGCCAAGGGAGCAACCAGCTTATGAGACTTACATTCTATATATAACATAAGGTGGAAAGGCCCGGCTAGAGAGAGAGAGGAAAGATACAGAAAATTCCCCTCCCCACAAATCAAGTATTGTCAGGTAACATTAAAGTAGAAATCTTTGTAAGCAGCTTTGCATTTAACATTCAGTCAAGACACTAAAACCTTACAAAACAAGAACCTCTATTAAAAAAAAAAAAAAAAAAACAAAGAAGCTAACAGCAGGAGTCCTCAAAGTCACCCAAGATCTTGTAGCACAGAATGGAGTGTTCCTGGGCCAAGGCCGCCAGCTCCTTCAGGAACTCTGGGAAGAGGGCAGCAGCCAGCATGGGGTTCCTCACCGGCAGGGGCAGGTTGGGGGGTGCCTCAGCCACCCTGGTTCTGTGGGTCAGGAAGGGCTGAAGCACTCTTGGAGGTCCATCCAAAAGGTTCTTGCCACTTCCTGTCCTGGAAGCCTCCTGAATGGGATCTGAAAGCAGAAAGAAAACCATCATGGCGTCCCTCCATAGCCTTCCCATCCACCCTCTTCAGTGGAGCATGTGTTTGGGGGCAGAGTTGCTGGAGAGTATCTAGTTACGAGTGCAGTTCCTATAATGCACTAAATCCTGAAGATGCAGCCCTTGTGCACTCCATGACACACATATTTGCCCAACAGATATCCTCCACCATATAGCATGTGATATGAGACTTTCACCCAAAATTCCTTCTAAGGAACTTCATGCAGAAATCATGGCAAGAATATAGGTTTGTCAAGAATCCTCCGTGCCAGAATGTGGAAATGGGGGAAACTGACAAAGGCATCTCCTGTCATTGGCTTATTAAGGGGCGATGAGCAGTCCCGCCTGCTCTCCCAGCCTCCCATGCTGGGATGACTGTTCTCCCTTTGCCGATTAAGCCCTGACAGCACAGCATAGCTCCAGCAGGGAGGCTGGGTGAAATGGGTCACTCCAAGCTCTCTGCAGCAGGTGCTCCAGCCTCTCGGGCTCCCCAGTGACCTCCAGTCTTCTGGCAAGGACCTCCAACGTTTTACATAAAAGGAGAGCGGGAGATTCCTTGAGATCAGCAGAAATAATGGAAGGGAAGTTGGGTGCTGGTAAGACCAGACTAAGAACTTCCTGCAACCATGGGGAATTAGTAGCAGCAAATGGCTTAGAAGCCTACCTTGAAGGAGGGTTTCCATCTCAATTTCAATAACATAGGCCTAAGATGAGTTCAAATTTTAACATATCCAAGTGATTTGCATTTTCCTATCAAATCAGTTTTTACTAATTAAAATGGTTCAACTTCCCTATTTGATTCCTGAACATCACCAGCCCTCACATATTTGTAGGAATTATTTATGCCTTCCTCTGCCCCCTACCCAAACAATCTCATTACTCCTTATAAATCATTATATTCAAGTTCTTCATTATTTTGGCTGCTTCTTAGAATTCAGTACCATTTTTCAACATTCTTCTCAGAGTGTTGCTTAACTACAGTACTAAAAATTCTTGACATTTGTAGTACTTTCCACATCTCACTACTATAGTCTTTAGTGTTAAAAAAAAAAAAAAAAACTTCCACTTGACTGCTTTAAATATCCTTTTAGATTAAGGCTTATCACAGCTTTAATGCCATAAAGAACTGAGAATCTGTCTTCTGCTACCTTTCAGCAGAAATTCATGCCCCAGCAACAGAGTGAGCACAAAAGTGTTGATGTCACTGAGGTACATGTCAACCTTGGAGAGCACCCCTTCTCATCCCCAACCCTAGCTCAGGACCTGTCACTCTCCAAAGCACCCAGCAAAGCTCACAAAGGAAGCTGGCCTGCATTCCAATGGGGACTGGGACACCGTGGACCTACTCCCAGACCGAGACCTGCACTGTTCATGCTTGTTCCTCCACCTAGAATTCCCTGCCCCATTCTCTGCTCACCTAAATCTTACTAGCCTTAGAGGCATTATTAATTAGCACAGTGGTTAAGACCACAGAGTCTGCCACTCGCTGGCTGACTTCAGGCAAGTTGCTTTACCTCTCTGTACTTCTATTTCCTCACCTGTCAAAAGCTATTCATAGAGTTGTTATAAAAATTAAATGAGTCAATAGGTATAAAGTACACAGTGACCTCTGAATGGGTGTCAGCTACCACATCATCCTCATCAGTACAGTTGCCACTAACTTCACAATGAATTTCCAGTTTCCTGCCCCCAGAAGTCATTCCTATGGTCTTTATGCCTTCCTCTGCCCTCTACCCAAACAGTCTCATTCTAGCCTCTTCTCCATGTTATTGACCAACTAAGGCCTGCATCGCCCTTCAGCCTCACATTGTTTATGTCTTATCACCTCTACTAGACTCCAACCTTTCTCAGGGCTGAGCCCTATCTGATAACATGTCTTTAGCAACCCCTAACACACTTCTGTACTCATAGAAGCTAATAAACATTTGCTGAATAAATGAGTGAAGGAACTGATCTCATCAGTCTTCCCTACTCCTCATTCTCCCTGCAGCTGCTCATATTCCTCTCCCCCATTCTCCTTCAAATTCATTCATTCTCTTCTCCCCTAAAAAGGGGTTTTGTGACTCATTTGTCTAGCTTGATCTGTGAATAAAAAGTGTCATTGCTAAGGCTCATTTACCCAGTATGAATCCAAGAATCAGAACTGTCTTCACTAATGAAGGCAGGAGAACACCCAGAGAGGGAGACCAGGGGCTGGCTGGGAGATCCATAGCACGATTCCATCAGCGGCGGTAGCACATTGACCCGGGCTCCCCTCCGGGGTCTTGGCCTTTCAGTGTGTCACCAAGCACCATCAAATTCTCCATTCAAAAGCAAGCAGACCCGAGTTATGGTCCCTACCTGGCCACCAGCTCATCATAAAATGTCTGTTTCCATCTCTGTAAACTTGGGACATTACCTACCTGATCTCCCTTCTACAGTCAGTGCCCAGTAAAAGGGCTCTGAATATAAGTAAATACAGTGAACTGTTACTCTATGGTTTGGAAAGTATTTGAGTCGAAAGAGAAAGGCATGGCAAGTGGCTGAATCTCAGAGACCAACAGCCTCAAGAATAATAATGTGGAACTGGGAACAGGACGCCGCTTGCTCTGGAGCAGCAGCCACATAGACTTTTACTGCTGTTGGAAGCATTAGTGAGGAGGCTCGTTTTTCACCGGGGCTGCCAGGAGGTGAAGGGAATGCAGGGCCTGCATGATGGAGCAGCTCTGGCTGCAGGCGCCTGAGTTACGCCCCTCATAAAAGGGTCCAACAAGCATGCACGAGCACCTGAAGAAAAAGGCAGGGCAGAGGTAAGTATAAATAAATGTCAGAATTAGGAATGGCTTCTGAAATGTTGCTCTGGGTCTGAAAAGCTGCAACAGAAGGTTTTCAAGACTAATACTGGGAAGATTTCAGAAGTGAGGAGAGAGATATGTTACGTGTTCATCTCCCTGGCAGCAGCATTAGGCAAAGGGCAGAGCACACAGACACTTGGAAACCCAAATATTTGGCCCATTACCATAATTGTTCATTGTAAATTGCTCTGTATCCCAGTGAGAACAGGCCTCCCAGATTTGACTCATTTACAGGAAATCATGTCACAGTAAATGCTTCAGAAGTCAGCTTTGTACAAGGGGACAGGAAACTCTCATTCTGTCAGTTAAAGATGCTTTAAGTGGGGGAAGAGTATGACTTGGCTAACCTGGGAAAGTTAATCTAAAAAAACTCAAGTAAAAGAAAAATGTTATATCCAGAGAGAAGATTCTTACAGGTCAGAGCCCTGGAGTGTCACAGACCTTACTTAAGGAGCATGAAACCCAGCTAACTAATCTGACAACCTTAGGCAGTGAGAACAAGTTCCCCGGGCACATATTTTGCAATCATGGCCTCCAGACACTCTGAAACCAGGACAAGCCCAAGGTGTGAGTGACCCCGACCCTTTCCCTGAATGTGGGGGTTAAGGCTCAGTGTACCCTGAGTATCTAGTGTACCTCAGTATATCCAGGTTGGTCAGTGTGTACACTCGTCTCCTTGAATTAGCTAAGGCACTTGGGCTGAGGCACTTGAGTTTCATGATCCTGGCTGAATACCCTGGACCTCTAATTTTGGCTTCCTTAATGAAAATGAAGCTAATGGTACCTTTTTTGCCCTTTTCAGAGTGCTGTTTGATAATGAAAATTGACCGCCTGAGAAAGCACCTTATCAACTGTAAAATACAGTGAAGACCAGGCCTTGTCTAGGAGACTGCAGAATGCCCACAACTTGTTGCAGCTCTTCCCATCAAGAGGTGGGGTGTTTGCTCCATTCTTCAATCCGCACTGGCCCTCTGTCTTGCTTTGGCTAACAGAATGCTGCAGAATGGACCTTACGTGAGCTGAGTCTGAGCCTCACAAGATTTTCTATGCTTCTGCTCTCACTCTTGGAGCCCTATTAACTGTGACATGGACCAGCCTGGGCTAATCTGCTGGATGGTGAGAAACACCCCCATCACCCCCATCACTCCAGCCACAGCCACAGATGTGAGTGAGGCCATCCTAGACATCCAGCCACCCACTGATGGCAGACACACAAGCGAGTCCAGGCAAAATCTGCCTGGCCCAGATCAGCAAAACACCCAGATGACCACACAGATTCATAAGCAATCATTAATGGCCTTGTGTTAAGCCAATGAGTTTTCGCAGTGGTTTATTATACTGGTAATTGGTGCACCTTCTCTCGCAGGGTGGGTGGCAGCAGCATGCGCCCTGTTCAGGAGGAACACAGCTCACGCACTGACCACCCATCTGTCTAAGGAGGCCACACGGCACCCGAAGTCCACCTTCCCACGGAGATGCCAGGCTTCTTTCCCTCCATGAATGCCTTTGCCTGCTCTTCTCAAAGCCCGACTCCTCACTTTACCAGTGGTACATGGCCTACCTTTCTTTCAAACCCTACCTTGCAGTACCCTAAGGACTCATCGCAACCCAAGTTCTGGCTTCAGCTAGAAAGCACCTAAGAGATGGAGAACAAATCCTTCATTTAAAAGTCAAGGGACATTGGGCCTGTGAGGTAAAGCGACCAAGATCAAATAGCTGCACAGGGGCAGCATCAGGCCTTCAGAGTTCTGGGTTCTTTTCAGCTGCTTTGAAAGGTGGAACAATTGCCCTGAGTTTCATTTCTGCTGCTCACTGCCAATCTTGTTTCTGATCACTTGCCTTTGGCCCAGGACTGAGAGCCTTACTCTCTCCATTGTTCATCTGCCACAAAGAAGCCTGATTGGTCTATGGAAAAGTAAAAGCCAGTGCAATATGGGGCATTCCTACTTTGCTCCTACCAAGGCCTAAGTGACAGCTCAGGGGACAATGGTCAGCAAATCAGTCCAACCAGAGCTTAAATAAGGTAAAGCAGCAGTGGTGCTCGGGGGCCTGGCCAGCCATCCTCAGTGCTCCTACTAGCACCGACCCATGCCCCTGCCTCCACTCCTCACTCTGCCAGGACCCTAGCCTAACACCTCCTCTAGAGCCCATAAAAAGGCACTCTCAGAGATTTTAGGCTGAGCACAAACTTTACTTCTCCCAGTCCAAACCGTTTTTTTTGTTTTGTTTTTTGTTTTACCTCCTAGGGCCCTAAAGCACACTTATTTATGGCCCAAGAGCCTCTGAAAACATAATAAAGAGAACACATGCCCTCCTCAGGACAGGCTGCCCAAAAAAATGACTCGGAGAGTGCATACAATGCCTCTTTCTGACCCATGTGTGCCGTGTGATTTATTCTAGCCTGACAATATCCTACACGTCAGCTCCTTGCAGGCACCACTCTCAGTTAAAAAAACAAAATCCCTTCTAGACCTTCCACAGAGGAAACAAGCCAGGTATGAGCAAGGCAGACCTTTCTTTAGGTTTAAGAATGCTAAGAGGTGGTTCCTCCCTGTTGCATAAAAATGAAAATATCTCTGAATGCTTCTAGGATCCAGAAGCCAGTGCAGCATCTGTGAACTGAGGCTAGTAGGCTAGGGACGTGGAGGAGGAATTTAAGGAGGGGTGCGGTGGAGAAACCTGGCTTACCTTTGGTTAGTGCCGCAGGGGTCATATCAGACATGTCCACACGGAAGAGCAGGTATTGCTGGGCTTGAATGAGGAGTCCTGGGAAGTCTCTCTCCACAGAAGCAAACTGTTCAATCTTGTTTTTCACAGATGCGAGGACCTGTCAAAAACAGCATTACTGATGTTAATGCCTCACCATGAAATTCCACTCCCAGTTATCAATATATCTTGCAGGTATCACCCTCCTTATGGGAACTATTATGATGTTAGACATTTGCTCATTTTTAACGGCCTGGGTGTTCTGCGTAGGGCACCGTCAAAACATCAAACTAAATGAAGCTCTACAGTTTGTCTAGAATAATCTACACAGTGAGCTTAATAGGACAGGGAAGGAAAGCAAATGAATTAGAGCAGAGGAATTTTTGAAAAACAAAATAAAGAGAAAGAGATGCCCTACAAATTAGCACCCACAAAATCAACAGGTGTGGATGTGGGTTCAGCTAACATACCTGATAGAGAGAGCGGACACTTGGCTGGAAGACCATGTTGGTGTTGAGCAGAAAGGAACGCAGGAGTGGCTGGGGGTAGCTGGCTAGCTGAGTAATGATCCCAATAAGCAGCAAATTAACATGTAAAGAGTTCTCCAGCATGTTCTCCAGCTTTGACAGGACTACGCTGATGAATGGGCCTGCAGGAAGAACACAAGGCTTCAGGGCTGGCTGAGCTCACAGGGATGCCTTTCCCTGACAACTGCAGAAGCATCAGTGCCACATCTCCCAAACCACTACGGGCCCACAGGTGCAAGCCAGACACAGCAAATACGGCCGCGTTTTCTCCTGCCTCGAGACCAAAACAGAAAACAAACCACCACGGCAAAAAGAAAACAGAAAAATAGGCATGGCTACTGACATTTTGACTCCCTGAGCAGTTTTGATACTTATTAAAATTATCACAGACCTCGAAAAAAAATTTAACTTTTTAAAATTAAAATATGCTTTTCTATATCATTCCTGTATTTCTTGGGGCTGCCAATGCTTAAAACATGACAGCCATCATCTCACGATGCACGGACTGTATGGATGGTAGGGTTTCATGTAAGCACCAGGGGCCATTAAAAGTCTTAGTAATGAAAAATCTCTGTAAAGAACACCAAAAACGCACAAACTATGTTTATCAAACAGCAACACTGTGAACAGGGGTTGCCTATCCTGAACAAGCACACTGAGAAAAATTTGGTTTTGTCAAGTGTCGTAATGTGGAACAATAAAAAAAATAGGTGAGAGGTGGAGGAGCCCCTGCTTATAACCTTAGTAGCCTTGGCAACTCGTAACCACATCTGGATTTTCAGAGGAGAGAGAAAAGGGTGTCAGTTTTGGGAGATACAGTTCGGCATGTCATAGATTTCTTAAAAAAGAAAATCCGTATGACTACAAAAGCAGTCATTTAAAAAAAGCAGTTAAAAAAATTAGTCATACAAAAGTGGTCCGTTAAGAAAAAATAGGCAAAAAGAAGTTTCTGCTACTTTGGGTCACTAGAAAATTAATATGCTTTGAGTTCATTGAGGGCAGGGAAAACCAAAAATAAATCTGGCATTAATAAACTTACTTGAAGATACTTTAAATTTTTACCATAAAAGTGTTCTGTTAAACACAATCAATGAGAATTTTGCATTTCCCTTGGTGGAGCTATTGATGATGCTACTAAACCGTGGCATGTTTATAACGAAAGCACACATCCCTTGATAAATAAGCCATGCCTTATGAAGATGTCACCAACATTAATACGAGTGTAACAAAAACATACTTCATCACAAGATGCTTCATTCAGAAGCCCTGGTAGCATAAGAGAGTAAAACCCTTTGCAAGGAACAGAAGCTGTGTGTGTGGAATGGGAACACCAAACCGAAACCTTTACCACACAGGGGAGGAACAGGGTAACTGCAATATCCCTGTCTCCAGGAACACTAAGGATGTCTCTAAGGGATCTCAACACAAGAGGCACCATCCCCTCACGTATGGCATTTAGCCTCAACTTCCCCATCCTTGGGACGGGAGGCAAAGGTCTTTAGTCACTTTCCATGACATAAGAGGTCAATGAACTCTTCAGATAGAGACTCTTTGGAGATGCTTACAAACAACTGGGAGACTTGCCAAACACATTTGGAAACTCTGGATAGGGACCCCAGTTTGAAAGCAACTAATGGTTTTCCCATAAAGAACCCCAGAAATGTCAGTGGTAACTCTTAAGGCATCGCAGCACAATTCGGCCTTCAAGGTAGATCTAGAGGGGGAAGGCTGCTGTCCTCAGCTTCCTCTCACCTGCTCCCCTGCAGTCCCTGGCTTAGCATGCATTTCCTTCCAGATGGAGCAAAAGCAGGTGAATTAAGACATACTTAGGTGGGCAGAGTCTTCTGTAAAACATATGACCCTAAAATGATCCCTCAGCTTCTCTTCCCCAGTCCCAGACTGTGACTGGCCACATCTAGCCATCATACAAACTCTAAACTGCTGACCATGCAGTGACCAGGGGAGACCATCCACAGGACATCACTACTATAAGGGATGAGGTGGGGGGGGCACATGAGCTTGAATCCCATGCCCTGTGGAGAGGAAGATCATGTCATCACTGACCTATGTGAATGACGGAATATCATTAGGTCAAGGCCAGTAGACTGTAATGATACAAATGGAGTCCACTTTGACATTATAATTAGCATCTGCTAATGAAATGACTCATCACTCCTTGGGCATGTGCAATTAAAAATGTATTAAAACTTTCAAATTCCTACTTTATTCTTAGTTTCTAGCACCAAAAAAAAAAAAAAAACCCTGCTTAACAAAAAGTGTGAGGGGGATCTGGTAAGCAGCTGAAAATCAAAAGGCTCAGCACAATTCAGGAAGCCGCAGGTGTTTCTGGAGGACGGCAGTTTTATTTTCTTCCCACATCTCCTAAGAGGACAGATAGACTCCCCGCCTCACAAAGTATTACGTTCTTCAAAATCACTGAGACTATCTCCACTGCCCCTCCTGTCATCCACTCACCACTCTCCCCTGTTCCCCTGCCTCCCTCGAGCCTGCACCCTCTTCCTGCACTTCCCCTGTCCAAGAATGGAGCGGCCATTGATTCTGTGCCTCCCTCGGCAAATTCTACCCTGGACATATCTCTGATGTAGACCTGAAGCTCCACCTCCCCTGCTCCACTGCCTGAGGTCAGTCTCATCTCCGGTCTGGACTCCAGCAACAGCATTTCTATGTGAATAGAGATTTAATTTAATTATTATTGAAAACATTTATTAATAACATCCTACCTGCCAGGCAATGTGCTAAGCACTTTTCATGTATCAACTCACTCAAGATTCAAAACAACCCTAGGAAGTATATTTATTATTTATCCCCATTTAAAGAGGAGGCAGAATGCTAAGTGAACCCAGCTTGTGAATAATAGAATTTTAATTCATACCACCTGTTCCAGTGCTCTTACCCAACACATTATCTTGCCTGCCAAGGAGAGAGAGGGAGGGGGAGAGAGAGAGAGAGACAGAGAAAGACCTAGTATTTTTAACAATACACCCTGGAGACCACACCTCGTGTCAACACATACAGAGCTGTCTCATCTCAAGACCACAA
Source organism: Symphalangus syndactylus (assembly GCF_028878055.3). NCBI lineage: Eukaryota > Metazoa > Chordata > Mammalia > Primates > Hylobatidae > Symphalangus > Symphalangus syndactylus. The sequence goes on along the minus strand of NC_072426.2, from coordinate 124,968,011 downwards.
AATATTAGATTGCTAGGGTGTTGCACAAGCAAGTCAGTCTCCTACTGGTGGGCATTTGGGTTGTTTCCAGTCTTTTTCTATTCTAAACAATGCTGCAATGAACATCCTTGTATGTACACCTCAGCACACAGTGTGAATACAGCTCTGAGGACATTCCTAGAAACAGAATTACTAGATAAAAGCACTGGCACCTTCTGAATTCTGACACGGCAATAAGGGTGTGTCACTTGTTTTTCCTGGCACCAACCTCTCCCCACTCCAGTGCTCTCCCCACACTCCTACCAAAGCTGGCCTTTTCAGATCCAGTCACATCATTCCTCAACTTTAAACTCCAGGGGCTTCTTCAGTGCCAGGGCACAAGGTTTCCATTCCTCAGCTTGGCCCAAAGGCTCTCCATAAGCTGGCACCAACCAAGCTTTCTGCCCTTCTCTCTCACCTCCCCACCCCATGCGGTCATATCCCACAGGCTGGCAGGCTCTTCAGTCCCCTCCTGCTGTCTCCTCTGCCTGGACTATCATTCTCACCTGCTTTCACCTGGGGACTCCCCTGCACTGTCCACGCCCCTCCTCTGTGAGGCCATTCCCACTCCCCTCACTGGGTTCCCACTGGTCTTGGCATATGACAACTAATCATGCATTTCTCACTAAGAGAGTACACTACTTTGTTGGGGTCTCCTCTGAAAGTCTGTGAATTCCTTTAATGTTGTGTCCTTATTTCCTAGCACAGAACCTGCCAAACATCAGGGGATCAATAAAAGATTGCTGAACACATGAATAAATAAAATTAGACAAATAGAATGCTTTGATTTTGCTGGGAAGTGAACTCATTTCAGTGGAAATCAGATGCCCTGGAGAGAAGATGTTAAGCCTAATGCTACAGAACACACTCAGAAGTTTGGAAACTATAAAGCACACATACATGGAAAGAGAAATGTTTCCTAAAGCTGTGTACAAGGTTCAAAAGAGGAAAAAGGAAGGTTTTAGTGGCAATTACCTGTATGTATCAAAGAGCCTGCAGTATGTTTTGTCAGTTCTCAGGTGTATTATATGTAAAATACTGATGTTATTTAATAAGGTGTTGGATTAGCTTTTTTTTCCTTGCCCTGAGCTATACTTTCTTTCTTCTATTTACACATTTCCCAGGAATGAAGCTCCTCTGTAAGAAAGCTGCCATTCTAAAGAATAATATTCATGGCCATGGGTAGCCCAGATGTCCTACGAGAAGGCAAGCTGTGACATGCTAAGTTACTGCTGCCCTTTTCCCTCCAAGTGAACTCTTCCAGCTCCCCCTTCCCTGTCCCCCTTATCAACTGGGAAAAGTGAGATTATCTAATCCATTTTACTTATGATTGACTGACTGATTGAATTTTAATTAAAACTCATTCACACTGAAATGTTATCTCAACTAGAACCGCAAGCCTTTAATTGTGGAATTAAAAGCTTTCTTCCTGTATATACAAATCTTCAGGCTTCAGTAAATAGATGAATAAATATTGGAGAAAGAGGCTGGAAGAGCTCCTTGAAATCACATGAGCCTACTTGGCTGGCTGGACCGGAAGGCAATCTGTTTTCATCTATTTTGGGTTACTCCAAGAGGTAGGAGTACAGTCCCTCCTCACCAGGCTTCTCCTGGGTGCTACCTGTCATAAAATGAATAATGACCTCCCAGTATCTCATTCAGTCCTCACAGGAGCAAATGGAGGGCCTGGGATGCTAAGGCCACATGCTGCTAAATGCTAGAGCCAGGACTCAATCCCTGGCCTGGCTCCAAGGCCACTGTCACCCTCTGTTGCTACTATCTTCCAGCCCTTCTCCTTGCTACCTGAACACCATCCAGTGGTCCCACCCTGGCCTTCCCTGAGCTTAGTGAGCCCTCTCATCTATGGCGATTCCCTCTGCACCATGAGTTGTAAATGCAGATTTTGTTGGCTAATATTTAATGATGTTTTCTATCATAATTCCTCACCCTAATCTGCCTATCTTTAAGTCCTATCCTATCCCTTTACCTCTTGCAAGATTTCTACCTGTGGCTGGTGGTGTATCATTGAACACACCCACTCTTTCAAAGAGCTGTTAGTTGATGTGGGTCCATTCCACTTATTTCTGGCTAAAGATTTTGTAATTCTCTGAAATGAGCTCCCAGGCAAAGGCACAGCTAACCCCAATGCCTCTGATGTGTGCACAGCTACTGTCACCCAACAAGGACTCTGAGCACCTATTCTGTGCTCTGTTCACTCTTCCAGTGCTAGGGAAAGAGCTCCACCCTCACAGAGTATACATTCTACTGGGGGAGACAGTCATTTGTTAAAAATAAATGTAAATAAGTGCTAAGGAGAAAAATAAGTTAGTTACACTAGAATAAATGAAGTCATTAAATAAGAAGTCTGGATTCTTGTGTGGTTTAATCAGCCCTACTATTTTAACACTGACATATCAAAAGAAGTTACTAAGTAATAAAATCTAACCCCTAGCTTGAGAAATAAATAAGATAATCATTGCAAGAATGGCAAAATAAAAATAAAGCCACCCCTCCTTAGTCTTTACAAAAATATTTGCAGCCCTCTGTTAGACAAACTGATAATATCCCTTACCTTTTCCTATCTTCCTTTCCTGTTCCAATACATACAAGTACTTTCAAAAGCAGAAACCACAAAGCAATTTAAGATGGTCACCTGTGAATGGGATGCTTTGAGTCCTCACGGGATGGTGACTGGCAAAGGCAGCCTCATCTCTCCCGACAAATGGGGAAGGCACAGTCTCTACAGCAGGCGTCTCCGCTATAAAAGAGTCAAAGTCATCCTCCTTATCTTCTAGCTCCTTCTTCCCCTCCTCCTCCTTTTCTCCTTTGCTCTCTTCTTCCTTCCCTTCTTCCTCCTTAGTGAGAAGCAAGGGATCAGGTGTGGGGTAATTCTGTTCCATCAAGCCCTCGGCGCCGGAATCCAGCTCTTTAATGATTTGGTCATACTGGGCAATGAGATCCTCGCTCTCCAGGTTGGCGGCTGTCAGGTTAGAGCTGTGCTCTGCCTCAGGGGCAGGGGATGCTAACTCTGAGTTGGATTCTGGGGCTGCTTCAGGTTCCCTCTCTTGCTTTGGCTCCATGGGCACACTGTGAAACGGGTCTGAATTGTCCCTATTGCACTCCTCTGAATCTGTCTCTGGCTGGGTGCTAAGGAGGGGGCCGTTGTTGATGGGGACACTCTGAACTTCAGCCTGGGCTTCAGCTGGTGGCCTAGCAGCTTCCTCCTGAGAATCCTTCACGTCCTCAGAGTCCTTCTCAGCACACAGCCTGTACACCATCACATCATCCTGAAAGTCTGACTCTTCTATGTAGGACCCTTTGAAGAGCAGGAGGGCATTCTTCTTCATCTCCTGGATGTGCTTGGGGGGATCGATGGGTGCCGGGGAGCCTGAAACTTCCAGATTGTCATAAGGCCCTGGGGAGCCCACGTCAGCCCCTGAGGAGATTCCAGTGTCATAGCTGTCATCCCATTCCAGCTCTGTCTGGCTCTTGTCCTTTCTGGGAGACAGCTGAGGTCCCGTCTTCCTGGGGAGTTGTTGCGGGAGCCCAAACACAGGGCAGGCCGAGCTCACACTGCCCTCCTCCATCAGACTCTGGAGAAACATCTCAGGGTCGGGGGAGTCACCATCATACAGGGCGGACCAGACACGGCAGTCCCTCATGCAGCGGAGGATATTGGTGTGGGCCTCCCACAGGTACTGCAGGTAGCTGATGTCCAGGGCTTTCCCATACTCCACAATGCAGGCTGACTGGGAGAATGCTTCGGGGAATGGCTGCTCCACAGGCCCTGCACAGGAGGCAGAGGCCAGTTAGAACAAGGGAGGTGTGGGGACAAAGGTAGTGGATGGGGGTGTGACCCATTTGGGCTAAGACTGTGTCTTGCCAGCTACTTTGGGTCTAATTATGTCTGATTAAAATGACCTCTGAATAATATGGTTAGATTGTAAGAAGGAAAGATTAATAATAGAAACTCTACCCTCACGGAAGATAGAAAACCAATATAGCCAGTCAGATAGTGGCTATAGCCAATGGAAAGCTATTATCTGGTATGAGTCATTAGAGAAAGAAGAGCTGATGATAGCAATCTCTCAGGTTGTTGAGAGGATTAAATTAGGTAATACCTGCCACAGAGTAATAACCTTAAAGTTTTTTACTTTGAATATAAAGTGGAAGGCTGGTAATCCATGAATTTGAGAACCAGACTTTTTGTAGAAAAATCCTGGGTTTTTAGAAAAGACTATTAACTCATTCTGTCTTCCTGGGGACTATCAGGGATGTTGATATTATCAAATGGTCTCTTAGAGTAAAATCATATTCACTACAAAAGTCATTTTAACCTAAGAATGCTGCTTATGTTACCATGACTGCCTTTGATGTTAAAAGTTCCAACTTCACTACTGAAATAGCTGCGAAAATATCTTCCTATGAGTTTACATTTTCCCTCAAAAGAAAAAGACTGAGGGAAAAATATATAGTCTATCATTTCTTAAACATCTAGTATGCTGCAGGTGCTTTATCAATGCTATCTAAGTTAATTCTCCCAGTGATCCTATATGGTAGATATTATTTTCTCCATTTTCAGATAAAGAAATTGAGGCTCAGAGATGAAAGAACACCCAACCCAAATTGTGGAAGAGCGACAGTTCAAGCACAGGCAATTTCACACCAACCTCCATTCTTACGTCAGTGCCACATCTTTGCAAGCCTCACGTTCTCTTCATGCTCTAAATCTCTACCAGACTGGGTCAGAATTGAGCCTTTAAGGATACCCACTTCCAGGGCATTAGGGTAGACATAATCCATATTTTATAGCTCTACTGCTAAGCTAAAACGTTAGTGTTTATCTCTTATCTATGTTATGTAAAAAGACATCAAATACTACTACTAGCAGTATTTATTGCGCACTTACTATATACCAGGCAGTCTTCTAAGAGCTTTACATGTCTTCACTTGCTTTCCTGAGAATAACCCTTTCAAGTAGGTACTATTTTACAGATAAGAAAAAAAGTTTAGAAAACTTAAGTAATTTGCCCAAGAAAGTAGTAGAACCAAGACATAGAACCAAGATGCAGAACCTCAGTCTTGGCTCTGCTACTTTCTTAGGCAAATTATTTACCCCTGGACAGTAATTACTCTGGCTAGCTAGCTAGCTATGTCACCACCCATCCATTAGGGCATTTATCTGCTGTAAGGCAACCCCAGAGGCAGGAGAGTGGAAAGAACATGGAATCTGGAACCAGAGAACCTACTTAGCTGTATAACCATGAACAAGTCAATTCCTCTCTTTGAGTTTGTTTATTCATCTGTAAAATGAGAATACTACCTTCTTCAAAGCATTAAAAGTGATCACACAGGGAAAGAAGTTGGCAAGTTATGGAGGATCATAGGTTTAACTTGAATTTTGAATTCTGAGGCAAGGTTAGCCACAGAATCATTCTTAAAAAAACTTTCATAGTAAATTTAGAAAGACATCAATTTTTAAATATGTTTTAAAAAAATAACTTTTAGGTATGAAAATATAAGATATCCATACTAATTTGCCTAATAGGAAAATACAGTTAAATTACATAAATTGCTAATTTCCATGCATCTTTATATAAAGACCAAGAATCCGTAAGACAACCTTAATTTCTACAAATTACATTAATATCAAACATACTGACATTTTCTTAGTCAAGTAACCCAGCTTTTAAATACACTTTATCTAAGAAAATTATAGCTGGGTGGACAGAATGACATTGTTGGGGTGGATATCAGAATACAAACTGGAAACACTCGACTCAACACCAGGACTGGGCATTTCCTAGTGGTCACAGGACATGCAGAATGTTCCTGAATTGAAACAGCCATATGACCATCAAAGATACACAAATGCCCCCTTGCTCCAGCTGCCTGCCAGAGCGCCAAGGTTGACAGAGCTGGCCATTTCAGTTTTGCTTGTATGAGGTGAACTGTAGCTGGCAAATAGCACTGCGTATCATAACTCCTGTAAAGTATTTATGGCAGCCTTCCTCATTAGGTCAATCAAATGCAAGCAATTTTGCTGTCATATCACAAATTTCAAGTTTTTTAGTGATCTATAATAATATGTAAATCCTTATGACAGATTTCTATAAGTGGCTCATTTTAGAAATTAAAATAAGGGCTGATTCTGTCTCAGCAATAGCCATCTCCACACCTCTCACACCCCTGTCTTGTTTCCAAAGACATGCTAGCACACGTTTTCACATTTTGACTCTGAGGATCCCACTAGAAAGTCCATGTAAAATAAAGATCTGGCAACACTATGTAACGTCTGGGCACGTCAGTGAACACTGATTACGACGTGTCCATAACTCCTTACAAAGCAGAAAAGGATCCTAACTAGTCATTCATAAGAGAAAGGGGACCCACCACATAATTCCCTGTCTACCCAAAGGGACACATATCCCAAGGCGAGATGGAATTGGCATCCTTTTGTTTAAAGATCATCACTAGCGAGTTCCTACCTGAAGTGTCATGCATACACTTTGACCAGAGAATATAATCCCTCTCTTGGTTCCCCAGCGTCAGAGTGATCCCACTGGAGCAGCAGACAGGAGTCAAGGCGAGCAGCTTGGCCGCAGAAACGGAGTAACAGTCTCTCTCCTTCACAGCCCACCTCTGACTCAGCATCATGTGATTGCAGGGGATCAGATACCTAGAATGACAAAAAGAGCCAGCATTTGGTCTCTGCAATGTCTTGAACCATTACTGAGACTAACTAAACCATAACAGAGACTCCTTGTGGCCAGGGGCAGACTCATCCTCTCCCAGCTCTCAACTGATCATCTCACCAGCCACCAGGGTTCACTCCCTAGCTTAATTTCTTCTGAAAGAACAACCTCTTTGCAAAGCACTTTATGTTCTTTATAATTCAGTCTGCAGGAACTTCCTCATCTCTTAAACGATCCCTCTTCAACTCCATGCCTTTGTGCCCACTGTCACCTTTACCTGGCCTGTGCTTTCCCCTTTTCTCTGCCTGACCAATGACTTTCATTCTACAAAGTCCAGCTTCAGTGTCACCTTCCTTGAGAGGGAGCTAATCCCTCCCTCCACTATGCTCATGGGCCTCTATTAAGCACTATTATCTTGTATCACAATTACTTCGGTGTCTACCTCCTGAATATAATGTACTACCACAGCAAGGAGCTGCTTCAATCATTTCTCTTATAATCCCAGAAACTCTGGCTCATCGCAGGCACTTTATGGCAGCAGCAAACAACCACTCCATAGTGTAAACCTTTTCTTATGTTCTCACGGGTGACCAGGAGAAAATATAATGGAAAATGACTCATTGAGGATCACTGGGACCCATTTCACACAAAACACTTTTGGTTGGTGATCAAAAGCATCTTAGTATCATTTTGAACCTGGGGACAAGAATACCTGAGCAACCATTTCTGACACACCTGGAGCACATCAGTGGGCTTCATAGTTAGAATAAAATGTATTTAAATGACTTACTTTCTTAACGGGGGAAAAAACATACCGCTTATTTAAACAAAAATGGAGCAAATGGGATAAAGAACTTAGAGCCAGAGCCAAGCATCACATATGTGTGCAGGAGCCAATTACAGATGAGCCCAAGCCCTTATGTGAATGATCACAACCTTTCAATCAGCCAGAATGTGTTTGCTGCTGTATTCGGCATTTGAGAAAGAAGCAGTGCAGAGAAAAACAAGCTAAGATTCAGGTTTTCATAAAAAAAAGGTAAAAAGTACGACTTTCAGGACGTCTTCAGGCCTGTAAACATTCAACCATCTCCCACACCTCTTGTTGATCCAAATGAGGAAAACCTAAGTTGATATTCACAACTGATCCACTGCAAGAGCCAGAGTCAGAGAGGGAAGAAAGATTCCATTCTCTGTGTGGTACTTGATACTGAAGGTTTTAATAATACTTTCCAGGTATGATATGGCAAACTTGCCACTTAACCTTCAGTCCTCAGAAAAAGCAAACCATCTAGGTAAGGCGGTCCTCATCCCCTCCTCCTGTCTCCATGGTTAGATATGTATTTTGAACTTGCTATCAGTAAGAACCAGACACACCCTGCAGGTCTGATGTGGTGGCATCTGTTTTCATAAGCGCAGTTTCATGAAAGTAGAAGGTTACAAGGACAAAAAGGAAAGTATGGAACAGGGGGCAAGCCTGTTCGATTCTTGGCTTAGTTTTGGGGACTTTAGCAATGAGGAAAAATGAATGTTGCAGGCAGAAAACAAAGGAGCTCTTTTCCACAAGGATATCTGTGAGTAGAGATGCTCTGGTAACCAGAAATAACACAGGAGAGAGAAGCATTCTCGCACGTCTGTGTGAACCCACCAGCTGTGAACAAAGCATAGCTGGACCCCAGTGGGCACCCAGGAAAGGCAATGCTGCTCTAGCACCACAGGAGGGCGCCAGGGTGCACAGCAGGAACAGGGGCAGCGGGTTGGGGGGTGGGAAGGCAAGGCGGCAGCAACAAAAGGGATTGGAGCAGGAGAGGGGACCATGGCTGATGCTGCTGTCGCAGCCCTGGTGGGAGATTTGTTCATGCATAAATGTAAGACTCCTTATTGGGGGATGGGGTACAGTGCCTCATGCCTGCAATCACAACATTTTGGGAAGCTAAGGTGGAAGGACTGCTTCAGGTCAAGAGTTCAAAACCAGCCTGAGCAACACAGCAAGATCCTGTTTCTATAAAACATAGAAAAGTTAGCCGGGTGTAGTGGCGTGTACTTGTAGTCCCAGCTAGTCGGGAGGCTGAGGTGGGAGGATCACTTGAGCCCAGGACACAGAGGCTGCAGTGTGCTATGACTACACCACTGCACTCCAGCCTGGGGGACAGAGTGAGATCCTGTCTCTAAAAAAACAAAAACAGATAAACTAAAAAGATTTCTCACTTGGTGATCCCTAGAAGTGATGGGTGATACTTTTTGTGTTGGGTGGGGGGTTTGGGGGTGGGTCCAAGGTTTTCTATGAGGTGGCTGGGGTGACAGCTGGGAAAATCTGTCCTGTAGCCATTGATGTGAACTCTTCCTATAGGCTGGTGAGGCCTAGAGAAATTCAGATTACACAGGATTTATGGTATCCTTATTTTGGTCATTAATTATTTAAGAAATAAACTGCTTCAATGCTTTTATATACTGCTGGAACAGCAATGACTGCTTACAGCTCAAACTAAGCATATTTCATGATTTAAGTTGATATTCATAGATTTTTATTCTTTGTTTGAAGTATTAAAAATGGAACACTGGATCAAAGCTAATAAAGCTATTTATCAAATATCACCAGTGGGTAGCTTGAAACTATATTAGAATAAAGACTTAATGGGAATTTGCAACTTTACAAATACATGCTTTCAGCAGAAACTAAAAATTTTCTTCTGAATAAATCAAATCAAAGGAGATCCCCTATTGGTTGAAGGAGAGTCTACGAAACTGGAAATGAGGAGTCTATTCAAATGAATAGCCCGCCGGTATTCTGAATGGTGGTTCTCAGAGGTCATTATGTTAAGTGAAATAAGTCAGGCACAATATTGATTCTTTCTACCCAAGAGCATGGAACGTTCTTCCATTTGTTTGCATCCCCTTTTATTTCATTGAGCAGTGGTTTGTAGTTCTCCTTGAAGAGGTCCTTCACATCCCTTATAAGTTGGATTCCTAGGTATTTTATTCTCTTTGAAGCAATTGTGAATGGGAGTTCACTCATGATTTGGCTCTCTGTTTGTCTGTTATTGGTGTATAAGAATGCTTGTGATTTTTGTACATTGATTTTGTATCCTGAGACTTTGTTGAAGTTGCTTATCAGCTTAAGGAGATTTTGGGCTGAGACGATGGGGTTTTCTAGATATACAATCATGTCATCTGCAGACAGGGACAATTTGACTTCCTCTTTTCCTAATTGAATTCTCTTTATTTCCTTCTCCTGCCTGATTGCCCTGGCCAGAACTTCCAACACTATGTTGAATAGGAGTGGTGAGAGAGGGCATCCCTATCTTGTGCCCGTTTTCAAAGGGAATGCTTCCAGTTTTTGCCCATTCAGTATGATATTGGCTGTGGGTTTGTCATAGACAGCTCTTATTATTTTGAGATATGTCCCATCAATCCCTAATTTATTGAGAGTTTTTAGCATGAAGGGTTGTTGAATTTTGTCAAAGGCCTTTTCTGCATCTATTGAGATAATCATGTGGTTTTTGTCTTTGGTTCTATTTATATGCTGGATTACATTTATTGATTTGCATATGTTGAACCAGCCTTGCATCCTAGGGATGAAGCCCACTTGATCATGGTGGATAAGCTTCTTGATGTGCTGCTGGATTCGGTTTGCCAGTATTTTACTGAGGTGTTTTGCATCGATGTTCATCAAGGATATTGGTCTAAAATTCTCTTTTTTGGTTGTGTCTCTGCCAGGCTTTGGTATCAGGATGATGCTGGCCTCATCAAATGAGTTAGGGAGGATTCCCTCTTTTTCTATTGATTGGAATAGTTTCAGAAGGAATGGTACCAGCTCCTCTTTGTACCTCTGGTAGCATTCGGCTGTGAATCCATCTGGTCCTGGACTTTTTTTTGTTGGTAAGCTATTGATTATTGCCTCAATTTCAGAGCCTGTTATAGGTCTATTCAGAGATTCAACTTCTTCCTGGTTTAGTCTTGAGAGGATGTATGTGTTGAGGAATTTATCCATTTCTTCTAGATTAATGGCCATACTGCCCAAGGTAATTTATAGATTCAATGCCATCCCCATCAAGCTACCAATGACTTTCTCCACGGAAATGGAAAAAACTACTTTAAAGTTCATATGGAGGCCGGGCGCGGTGGCTCACGCTTGTAATCCCAGCACTTTGGGAGGCCGAGGCAGGTGGATCACGAGGTCAGGAGATCGAGACCACGGTGAAACCCCGTCTCTACTAAAAATACAAAAAATTAGCCGGGCGTGGTGGCGGGCACCTGTAGTCCCAGCTACTCGGGAGGCTGAGGCAGGAGAATGGCGTGAACCCGGGAGGCGGAGCTTGCAGTGAGCCGAGATTGCGCCACTGCACTCCAGCCTGGGTGACAGAGCGAGACTCCGCCTCAAAAAAAAAAAAAAAAAAAAAAAAAGTTCATATGGAACCAAAAAAGAGCCCGCATCGCCAAGTCAATCCTAAGCCAAAAGAACAAAGCTGGAGGCATCACGCTACCTGACTTCAAATTATACTACAAGGCTACAGTAACCAAAACAGCATGGTACTGGTACCAAAACAGAGATATAGATCAATGGAACAGAACAGAGCCCTCAGAAATAATACCACACATCTACAACCATCGGATCTTTGACAAACCTGACAAAAACAAGAAATGGGGAAAGGATTCCCTATTTAATAAATGGTGCTGGGAAAACTGGCTAGCCATATGTAGAAAGCTGAAACTGGATCCCTTCCTTACACCTTATACAAAAATTAATTCAACATGGCTTAAAGAGTTAAATGTTAGACCTAAAACCATAAAAACCCTAGAAGAAAACCTAGGCAATACCATTCAGGACATAGGCATAGGCAAGGACTTCATGTCTAAAACACCAAAAGCAATGGCAACAAAAGCCAAAATTGACAAATGGGGTCTAATGAAACTAAACAGCTTCTGCACAGCAAAGAAACTACCCTCAGAGTGAACAGGCAACCTACAAAATGGGAGAAAATTTTTGCAATCTGCTCATCTGACAAAGGGCTAATATCCAGATCTACAAAGAACTCAAACAAATTTACAAGAAAAAACAAACAACCCCATCAAAAAGTGGGCAAAGGATATGAACAGACACGTCTCAAAAGAAGACATTCACGCAGCCAAGAAATACATGAAAAAATGCTCATCATCACTGGCCATCAGAGAAATGCAAATCAAAATCACAATGAGATACCATCTCACACCAGTTAGAATGGCCATCATTAAAAAGTCAGGAAACAGCAGGTGCTGGAGAGGATGTGGAGAAACAGGAATGCTTTTACACTGTTGGTGGGACTGTAAACTAGGTCAACCATTGTGGAAGTCAGTGTGGTGATTCCTCAAGGATCTAGAACCAGAAATATCATTTGACCCAGCAATCCCATTACTGGGTATATACCTAAAGGATTATAAATCATGCTGCTATAAAGACACATGCACACGTATGTTTACTGTGGCACTATTCACAATAGCAAAGACTTGGAACCAACCCAAATGTCCATCAATGATAGACTGGATTAAGAAAATGTGACACATCATATACACCATGGAATACTATGCAGCCATAAAAAAGGATGAGTTCACGTCCTTTGTAGGGACATGGATGAAGCTGGAAACCATCATTCTCAGCAAACTATCACAAGGACAAAAAACCAAACACTGCTATATTCTCACTCATAGGTGGGAACTGAACAATGAGAACACTTGGACACAGGAAGGGGAACATCACACACTGCGGACTGTTGTGGGGTGGGGAAAGCGGGGAGGGATAGCATTAGGAGATACACCTAATGCTAAATGACCAGTTAATGGGTGCAGCACACCAACATGGCACATGTATACATATGTAGCAAACCTGCATGTTGTGCACATGTACCCTAAAGCTTAAAGTATAATAATAATAAAATTAAAAAAAAAAGAAATAAGCCAGGCACAAAAAGACAAATATCGCATGTTCTCAGTCATACGCGGGAGCTACAAAAGTGAATCTCATGGAAGTAGAGAGTAGAATGGTGGTTACAGAGGCTGGGAAGGGAAGGGAGAAGAAGTTAGTTAAGGGGTACAAAAATACAGCTAGATAGAGTGCTAGTATTTAATAGTACAGTAGAGAAATTACAGTTGACAATAATTTACTGTATATTTCAAAATAGCTAGAAGAAAATTGTAATGTTCCCAACACAAAGAAAAGATAAATGCTTGACATGATAGATATCCTAATGATCCCGATTTGATTATTACATACTGCACGCATGAATCAAAATAGCATGTGTACCCCAAAAATATGTGCAACTATTATACACCAATTTTCAAAAGAAAAGAAAACAAGCAGTGGTTCTGCTGTATCTTTAAAATGAAGGATCATCCCAGAAGGAAGAACAGAAAAAACAGACCGTGCTCCTCTGTCTCTGTCTTTTCATCACTCACAGGAAAAGATTATAAATAGAATGAATGCCAGAATATCCCCAAATTTCAAATATTAAAATGAATTGGCTGTCAATAGCAGAAAAATCACTTATGAATTTAGTATAGGTATTTATCATCAAACTATCTTTTCATTTATACTATATTTTATTTGAGAATTTAAATTCATGAAACTATAAAAATAATCAGAGACTAATAAATATCTGACTTCAGAGGTCCAGATTTTACAGCCATCCTCCAACACAGAAGGAAAAAAAGAAAAAATATATATAATATATAAATAAAGTATGTATCATATATACATATCATACATGTTGTCCAAATATGATATCATATATGATATATATATTGTCCAAAATATATGATATATATATATCATACATATTGTCCTCACTGATTTTCACTATTTCACCAACCCTCTATAACCCTGGGCCTATTTCTTATTTTCTTGGATATCGGTCATTAAATTAAACCATCATCACTTCTAAAATAATTCAGTGACAATCAATTGATAACAAAGCACACATATTGCCCTATGCTACACTGACCATAAACACAAGCAAAACAAGGCAGTGAAGTACAATGAGCTAAGTGAAGCGCTTCTTCTGGGATGATGATAACCCCAACAATGCACCAATAGACAAAAATCTACAAAGCAATGTTAGTGAATTCAAAAAGATCATTTGTGATTCAAAGAAGTTCTGGCCATATTTCTCCTATTCATTTTCCCCTAGGCTGGCAGGCTTTACAGGGTTTTATTGTTGTTTTTTTTTTCTTTTCCTCCAGACCCCTAGCTCCTATGCAAGACAAAAATGTTCCTGAAGTATACACACAGCTTCTCTTCAAGCAAAACAACCTCCATCTGAACACATCAGGCAAGGCAGTTCATAAACCTGACAATGGACCAGTACTTCTAAAAAAAACTCTCTAACCAGAATATTCAGAAATAGCATTCAATGTATTAAGCAATTAAATTTTGTCTCAACTGGGAGGTTCCAGGAGCATGGCAGAGATTTGTTACCTCACTGCTTGTCAGCATTTCCTGCCTGCCTTTGGCCTATCATATGTCATATCCGTGGAGGTGGACAATTTCTCCTTGGTTTTCTGCTCACTAAAATATCCTGTCTTTGGGGGTACCTTATTTCAACTTACTTTTCTGATATTTCACCAAATGAAAGAAACTAGTATCCGTTACAAATGGATCATCATTTTGAAATGTTGGTATTTATGAGTATTTGGGTTGTAACAAAAATTGACATATAGTTATTATTTATCACATAACAAATACCTTCAATAAACACAGTCGCATAATCTTCACTGCTCTACTGCCTCTCAGATCTGCAAGTTTATCACATATATTCAAATGACTGCAGTGGCAGCAACAAACAAAAAGGACAGATTATAAATCTATTTTTTATGTCCCTTAAAATAATGTTTAAATGACTTGAAGAATAAAGATCTTTTATTGGCTTTGCTTTTTGCACAGATTCTAAATCAGGAAAGAATTATTTTCATTAGTTTAAAATGTCCTTTCTAGAAAATTCCCTCCCTTAAAATGTGTTATACTTTACAGCAGGGGTGTCTAATTTTTTGGCTTCCCTGGGCCACATTGGAAGAAGAATTGTCTTGGGCCACACATAAAATACACTAGCACTAATGATAGCTAAAAGAAAAAAAAAATTGCAAAAAAATCTCATAATGTTTTAAGAATGTTTACAAATTTGTGTTGGGCCCCATTCAAAGCTGTCCTGGGGCACATGCGGCCCGTAGGCCACAGGTTACACAACCTTGCTTTACAGCATTTCAAAACATTTTCACAGACATCACCACAGTTGATCCTCCCAATAACCTTATGAGGTGGCACACTGCAAAACAGGCCGAGTCACATCAGCAGTGCAGAAGAAGAATACCAGGAACCAGTGGTTTCTTGTATGCCTATTATGTGCCCAACTGACTTCTGTGTATGTCCTCTCAGTTTCTCTCCTGGTGGAATCCCTCAAGCAGTACAGAAGAATTAGAAACAGAGGAAGTATTCAATTAAGAGCAACTATATTATTATTATTATCACTATCATCCTCATTAAAGAAACGTGGGCCCAGAGAGTCTAGGACCAGGCAGTCAAGCCCATCTCCTAACATCAGGTCTTGCATTTTTTTTTTTTTCATTATTCCATTCAGAACTTGTGATAACATAAACATTCAGGTACTTTCCTGTTATATTTTTCCTCACCCACCCTAGAAATGACTAGCCCTGACTTGAACATTTATGTATTTCAACCATGAGCTGATCTCTTCATCTTTATAAGGTGCAAGTCTGGGTCTCCAGAGAAGCCATTACCGATGCCATCTCTGAGGACACTTTTTTAACACAACAAACGCCACAATATGAGCAGTAAAAGGGTGATCAGCACTCACCTTCTAAAGGTCACTGAACAGCCAGCAAGCAAGAGCTTCCATCACCTGGACTAAATCTGACCTGGTGACCCAGAGCTGGGAAGCTCTGCACCTCCAGATCAAGGCCAGGCTTCCAAGTACACTGAAAAAGACAGCTGGTTTTCCTACCATCAAAGAAGCAGTATTTAAGGATTTAACATTTAAATACCATCAGGTTTTACCCACTTGGGAGTAAAAGCCTGGTTTTTTTTGGCACTAAAAACGGCTTTGCCAAGTTGTTCTGGATTTCATTCAGGCCTTGCTAATGCATTCTGTCATGTATCAGTAGAGGCTTGATGAGGAGCTAACATAATCCTTTTAGGACAGATAACTAATGCTCTACCCAGACTACCCAGGATGTTTCTTTAAGATTGGATTTGTTTTCTGCTAATCCTTAAGATTAGCTACTGATGACCTAATCTAAAACTGTAAAAAGTTTAAAAGCTCTTTTAAACTTGAAAAACTAATAGATGATACTCTCCTGACAATTCTGTAAGGCCCTCCACAATAGGCCACCACCAGCTTTTTCAGACTCATTTTGTAACCACTCTCTTTTGCAAGATGTTATGCCTGCATGGCATCACTCCTCAAACAAAGTGGTTCTCAAACTTAGTATTGCATCAGAATCCCCTGGAGTTTGTTAAAATATGGTTTGCTGGACCCTAACCCCAGAGTTTCTGATTCTCGGACCCAGTAGGTCCGAGAGGAGACCAAGAATTTGCATTCCTAACTAGTTTCCAGCATCACACTTTGACACCCCTGGCTTTTCCAGAGCTACCTATTTGGAAATGCTATTGCATCCACTTGGAATGTCTTCTTCTCAGTAACCTCTACTCAAATCACATCAAAACCCCATTGTGGACTAGGGGAAAACCAGGTCTCCTCCCTCTTACCCCACTCTCAGCTCCACCCACCCTTATTCTCCAGGACTGGTCAAATGAAGGGTCAGGAAGTCCATTAAGGAAGGAGGAGCAGGGAGTGCATGCTGGAGGACCCTAGTACTCCCACTTTTTCGTTTTTGCTTCCACACCACCAGAAGAGCATGTAAGAGCACAAACCCTCGCAACTCGGAGCTCCTCTCAGCCCTAGCCCTTCGCTCCTCTCTCAGCTTTGGGGCCACATTCTCTCTGGGTCTGCTGCTTGCAGTGCTGAGGTAGGGTTTCACCAGAGTAGTCAACTCCAAGATTCAGGATCTGGGTTTACCAAAAAGAAGGAAAGACGTACACCATGGTCTAACCAGGGGTTTCTAGAGTTCTATGCAGAGATTTGGGGCTAAATCATGAGCTAATAAGTAAGCATCATTGCTTTCCTTCACAAAAACAGATGCTTCTCACAGGGTTCCGGAGAAGAAGAGGGATTGCTGGGCCAAGGCAAGATTTGGTGTTCCTGAGTCCCCTATTAAACTGTCAAATGAATGTCTTCTTAATAGCTGTGCACTTTGACTCCTAATATTCGTCTTCAAATCCCAGCCACTTCATAAAACCTTTCCCACCTGTACTTCCGTCCAAAGGACAAACCTTTGCTACCTTGTATATAAGTCCTTTTCAGTTCACAGCAAATACTCATCAAATTTTTACTGAATTTAACTGAAATATACTCACAGATCAGAGAGTATACACTGTGTGTACCATTATCAAAGCAGAAATCAAAGAAATTATATATCAAAAGCATTTTATATTTGGAAACTTGCTTTTAATAGCAAAAGTCCCTTACAAATGCACTTCAGGAGAAAGACATTCAGCCACAGACCAGAATAGCTTTTATGATACTTCTGAACATTTTCGAGCATTCTATCTATAATTTCCAGGAGCATATTTACAATATAATGCATATGGCCCTCTAAAAACTTTTAATAGTACAAATAAAATTAACCTTGGGAAACAATGCAAAAAATAAATTAATGTTCTTGATAATTTTCTTCCTTAGACGCATGGCCCCTTTTTAGCTTATATGACCAAAGTAATATAAAGTATATAAATAATATAAAGTATAAAGTGAATTTTTCTTTAAAGGAAACAAAAAAGGCAACTCACCTTAGAACTAGCTGTAACATCACATCTTCACAATGTAAACCAATGAGAGTTCTAAATAATGCCAGGGACACCACACAAAGCTGGGAAGCAAGAGACACACATTCTAGTTCAGATGTTGGAACGATAACTCCACTCCCCACAGATGGTAAATAAATCAGAATTACAAAATAAAATGGCTTCTTTTTTTTTTTTAGCAGTTTTGATAAAAAGCATGCTGCTGCCAGAGAGAATGTGTATTCAGGATATCAATTCTCCTATAGGATTTGATTAGAAAGCCAGTGTCTGGAATTATGCCACTGTGCAGAATTATCTTCCTACAAAAATGTCTGGGCTCATATTTCCAACTTTTAAAGATCCAGACAGATAAACATTCTCCCTACAATTCTCCAATTCTCTCTCTCTCTCTCTATCTCACACACACACGCACATGCGCACACACACACACACACACACACACACAATCTCCTATTTAGGTAATTTCTTTTCCTGAGTTATTTTCAAATATGACATTAGTTATTTACAAGACAGGGCTCACAGAAAATTGCATATAACCTAGCCAAGTCTCCCTTCAGAGTTCCTTAGCCTCAAGCTCAGCTCCTCTCTTGGCTTTGGGGCATTTTTCTTGGTTCCATTTCTCATTGTGCTGAGGGTGAGATAATGTTCTTTTCTAAAAAGTTCTTTAAAAAACAAGAATTCTATCAATTGCTGATTTCCAAAAAGAAAAGGTAAACTGCCAAATAGGGGAGATACCCAAAGGTGTATTGTAAAATCTTTGCACGCTTTTGAGAGTAAGCTTTTAACAATCTACTGGCCCATTTAAGTAATTTTAAGCTCTCATTCTTTGCACAGGAGAATAAATGCTAGTCTGTCTTCTAGGCAGGTTGGGCTTAAAATCTGGCCAGTGAAATCCACAACAATGCTGTAAAGAAAGAGCTGTACTTAGCCTAACCCAAAACATCTCTTATCCTCAGGGCAGGTCACATACTTGTAGTTAGCTAGAAGCAACATACTCTGTTCCCATTCCAAGTCTTTGCACATGTGGTTCCATTAAATGCAATGCCTTTTCCTGACTACCCCACGGGCTAACTCCTATCTATTCTCAAAGTCTTAGTTTAGGCATCACCTCCCTTAAGAAATCTTTCTGTCCTGTCTCACAAAATTACCATCCAACACCTCCTTTCCCCAGCTCAGTTAGGTTTCCTTCTTATCCATTGCCACAGTAACCCCTGAAAATCACTGTTAATTTATCAGACTGCACAGTAACCCCTACCGCTCACTGTTAAGGGTGAGCAGCAGGGTGTATTTGTCTTTTTATTATTGAGTTGTAGGAGTTGTTTATTCTGTGTACAAGTACCTTATCAGATATATGATTTGCAAAACTTTCCTACCATTCTGTGAGTTGTCTTTTCAAGTTCCTGCTGTTGTCCCTTGAAGGCAAAAGTTTTTAATTTTGATAATTTCCAGTTTATCAATTTTTTCATTTGTTGTTCATGCTTTTGGTGTCATATCTAAGAAAACATGGCCAAGGCTACAAGGATTTACTCCTATGATTTCTTCTAAGAGTTTTATAGTTTTAGCTCTTACATTTAGGTCTTTGGTCCATTTTGAGTTAATTTCTGTATATGGCATGAGGTGTGGATTCAGCCTTATTATTTTGCACATGGATATCCAATTGTCTCAGCACCATTTGTTAAAAAGACTATTCTTTCTCCCACTGAGTGGTCTTGAAATCTTGTTGAAAACTAATTGACCATGGATATATGAGTTTATTTCCGGATTTTCAATTCTGTTCCACTGATCTGTATGTCTATCCTGCACCACACTGCTTTGATTACCGTAGCTTTACAGAAAGTTTTGAAACCAGGTATGGTGAGTTCTCCAACTTGTTTCTTCAAGTTTGTTTTGACTATTCTGGGTCCACTGCATTTCCATAGGAATTTTAGAGTCAGCTTATCTATTTCAACAAATAGGCCAGATAGGAGTTTTATAGAAAAGCACTGAAACTGTAGATAGATTTGTGGAGTATTCCTATATTAACCATATTAAGTCTTCTGGTCTATGAACATGGGATGTTTTCCCTTTTATTTAGGTCTTCTTTAATTTAAACAATGTTTTATAGTTTTTGCAGCACAAGTTTTGCACTTCTTTTGTAAAATTTATTCATATTGTATTCTTTTGATATTATTGTAAATTGATTTTTGTACATTAATTTTGTATCTGCAACCTTACTAGACTCATTCATTCTAACAATTTTAGTGCATTCCTTAGTTTTTTACATACAAGAGCATGTCATCTACAAATACTGATTATTTTACTTTTAATATAAATGTGTTTATTTCATTTTCTTATTTAATTGCCCTGGCTAGAACTAAGTACCATCTTGAATAGAATTGAGGAGAAAAGATATCTTATCTTATTCCTTATCTTAGTGAAAAAACATTCTTCACTATTAAGTATAATGTTAGCTCTGACTTTTTCATAGATGCCCTTTATCAGATTGCTAGGAAGTTCCCCTCTATTTCTAGTTTGTTGAGTATGCTGTTGATAATCATGATGTTTTCCTTTATCTTGATACGATGTATTACATTAATTGATTTTCAGACTTTAAACCAGCTTTACAATCCTAGTTTGATAAATCCCACTTGATCATAGTGTATAATCCTTTCTATTTATTCTAGATTTCATTTGCTAGTGTTTTATTGAGAATTGGGGAGCCCATATTCATAGTAGATGTTAGTGTAGAGTTTTCCTGTGGTATCTTTGTTTAGTTTTGAAATCAGAATAACACTGGCTTCATAGAATGAGTTGAGATGTATTTCCTCCTCTTCTAATTTTTGAAGGAGTCTGTGAAGAATTTGTATTAATTATTCATTTTTTAAATTGATAAAGAACACATAACATAAAATTTAACATCTTAATGATTTTTAAGCATAGAAATCACTAGTGGTAACTATATTCACATTGTTGTGCAACAGATCTCTAAAACATTTACATTTTGCAAAACTGAAACTCAATAACCACTGAACAACTCCCCATTTTCCCTACCACCCAGCTCCTGGAAACCATCATTTTACCCTCTGTTGCTTTAAGTTTGACTATTTTAGATCCCTCACATGAGTGGAATCCTACAGTTTGTCTTTTTGTGACTGGTTTACTTCGCTTCACATAATACCCTCAAAGATCATCCATGTTGTAGCATTTGACAAGATTTCCTTCCTTTTTTAAGGTTGAATAACATTCCATTCCATTGTATATATATAACATACTCTCTTATCTATTCATCCATCAATGAACAATCTAGGTTGCTTCAACCTCTTGGCTATTGTGAATGATGCTGCAATGAACATGGGTGTACAAATATCTGCTCAAGATCATGCTTTAAATTCTTTTAGATATATACCCAGAAGTGGGATTGCTGGATAATATACTAATCCTATGTTTAATTTCTTGAGAAACCTCCATGCTGTTTTCCATAATGGCTGCACCACTTTACATTCCCATAAACAAGGTACAAAGGTTCCAGTACTTCCACATTCTCACCAACACTTGCTTTTTCTGTTTTTTGGATAGTGGCCACCCTAGTGAATATGAGATAATATCTCACTGTGGTTTCGATTTACACTTCTCTAATCTTTTCATATGTTTTTTGGTCCTTTGTATGTCTTCTTCATAGAAATATTCAAGTACTTTGTTTATTTTTAAGTTAGATTATTTGGGTTTTTGGCTGGTGGTGAGTTACAGAACTTTTTATATATTCTGGATACTACCCCTTATCAGATATACGACTCATAAATATTTTCTCCCATTCTGCAGGTTGCCCTTTCATCTTGTTGATTATTTCATTTGATATGCCTAAGTTGTTAAGTTTGATGTACTCCCATCTATCTGTTTTTCCCTACGTTTCTGGTGTCATATCCAAGAAATTATTACAAAATCCATTGCTATGAAGTTTTCCTCCATGTTTTCTTCTAGGAGTTTTGTAGTTTCAGATCTTATGTTTAGGTCTTTGATACATTTTGAGTTAATTTTTTATATGGTGTAAAGTAAGGGTTCAACTTCATTCTTTTGCATGTGGATATCCAGTTTTACCATTACCATTTGTTGATGAAACTGTCCTTTCCTATTGTGTAGTCTTGGCACCCTTGTCAAAGATCATTTGACCATAATACAAGGGTTCATTTCTGTTTCATTCTGTTTCCTATTCTGTTTCCTTGGTCTTTAATGCTAGTACCACACTGTTTTTTATTAGTATAGCTTTGTAATATGTTTTAAAATAAGGAAATGTGAGCTCTCCAACTTTTTCCTTCTTTTTCAATATTATTTTAGCTATTCAGCGTCCCTTGAGATTTCATATAAATTTTAGGAATTTTTTTCTATTTCTGCCCAAAAAATGCCATTGGGATTTTGTTACAAATTGCATGGAATCTGTAGATTGCTTTGAGTAATACGGCCATTTTAATGAAAATAAGTTTTTCAATCCATGCACATGGAATGTCTTTCCATTTATTTGCTCTTCTTTCATTTCTTTCAATAATGTTTTGTAGTTTTCAGTGCACAAGTCTTTCACCTCCTCAGTTAAGTTTATTCCTAAGTATTTTATTCTTTTTGATGCTATTATAAAGAGCTTTTTAAAATTTCCTTTCTGAATTGTTCATAGTTAATATATAGAAATTATTTATGTGTGTTGACTTTGTATCCTGTAACTTTACTGAACTCGCTTGTTAGTTCTAACAGTATTTTGGTGTCATCTTTAGGGTTTTCTATATATATGATTATGTTGTCTACAAACAGACACAATTTAGCTTCTTTCTATCCAATTTAAATGCCTTCTATTTCTTTCTCTTGACTAATTGCTCTGGCTAGGACCTCTAAGTGGGCATCCTTGCCTTGTTCTTGATTTCGGAGAAAAAGCTTTTAGTCTTTCACCATTGAGTAAGATGTTAGCTGTGGGCTTTTCATATAAGGCCTTTAATATGTTGAAGTTGTTTCTTTATATTTCTAGTTTGTTGAGTGCTTTTATCATGAAAGGGTGTTGAATTTGTCAAGTGCTTTTTCTGTATCAATTGAGATGACCCTATGGGTTTTGTCCTTCATTCTGTAAATGTCGTATACTGACTGACTTTCATATGGTGAAGCATCATTGCATTCTAGGAATAAGTCACACTTGGTCATGTTATACAATCCTTATCATGTGCTGTTTAATGCTTTTTGCTAGTATTTTGTTAAAGATTTTTGCATCAGTAGTCATCAGGGATACTGGCCTCTAGTTTTCTTGAAGTATCTTTGTCTAGCTTTGGTAGCAGGGCAATACTGGCCTCATAAAATTAGTTTGAAAATGTTCCTGGATCTTCAAGTTTTTAGTTCAAGGAGGACCAATGTTAATTCTTCTTTACATGTTTGGTAGACCACTAGAGTGAAGCCATCTGGTTCTGGGTTTTTAAGATTTTTCAATTATCATTACAGCTTTGATCTCCTTACTTGAGGTAAGTCTGTTCAGATTTTTTTTTTATTTCTTCATGATTCAGCCTTGATAGGCTATATGTTTCTAAGAATGTATCTAGGTCTTCTAGGTCATCCAGTTTGTTGGTGTATAATTGTTTGTGATATGCTCTTTTTTATTTCTGTGGCATAAGGTGTAATGTCGCCTCTCTCATTTCTAATTTTAGTTATTTGAGTTATCTCTCTTTTTCTTAGTTAATCCAGCTAATGGTCAATCAATATTGTTGTTGTTGTTTTAAAAAAACAAGTCTTGGTTTCATTGGTTTTTATATTCTTTATTTCATTGATTTTTGCTCTGATCTTTATCATTTCCTTCCTTCTGCTAACTTTGAGTTTAGTTCATTCTTCTTTGTCTAGTTTCTGAAGATGTATGGTTAGGTTGTTGCTTCAAGATTTTCTTTTTTAACCTAAGTGTTTACAGCTATAAAATTCCCTCTTAGTACTGCTTTCACTGCATCTCGTAAGTTTGGGTATATTGTGCTTTCATTTTCACTTGTCTGCAGATATTTTCTAAATTCCCTTGTGATTTCTTCTTTGGCCCAAGAATGTGTTGTTTAATTTGTATGTATTCATAATTTTTTCCACTTTTCCTTCTGCTATTTATTTCTAGTTTTGTTCCATTGCAGTCAGAAAAAAATTGTGTGCTTTCAATTTTTGTAAACGTGTTAAACTTTGTTTTGTGACCTAACAAGTGGTCTATCCTGGAGAATGTTCCATGTGCACTTGAGGAGAACGTATATCCTGCCATTGCTGGGTGGAGTATTTGGTATATGTCTGTCAGGTCCAATTGGTTTATAGCGTTGTTCAAATCCTGTTTCCTTCTTTATCTTCTGTCTGATATTTTTATCCACTATTTAAGTAGGGCATTGAAGTCTCCTACTATTATTGTGCAGCTGTCTATTTCTCTCTGTAATTCTGTCAATGTTTGCTTCATATATTTGGGAACTCTGATGTTACATGCATATATATACACATATATAATTTTTACATGCATATATTATATATAATATTTATATCTTACTAGTGAATTGACCCTTTTATCATTACATAATGTCATTCCTTATCTCTTGTGTCCTTTTTTGTCTCTTTATCTTAAAGTCTAATTTTTAAACTTTGTAAGTACAACCACCTCTGCTTTCTTTTAGTTACCATTTGCATAGGATATATTTTTCCATCTTTTGACTTTCAGCTTATGCATGTTCTTAGATTGAGTGTCTTTTAGACAGTATATGCTTGGATCTTGTTTTTTATCTATTTAGCCAGTTTATATCTTTTGATTGGAGTGTTTAATCCATCTACATTTAAAATAATTACTGAGGTGGAAGGACTTACTATTTCCATTTTGTTGTTTTCTGTGTGTCTTACAGCTATTTTATTCCTCTTTTCCCAATAAACAGACAGAACGTAAGAAGCAATGTGAAGCAAGCAATTCACTCTTTTCTTTCCCTCACAAGGTAAAAGTCAGTAATTGGAGTTTTCTCTGGATCTTGCCACACTGTGTTGGGAAGTGGGCACAGCTAGAGCAGGTAATAATGCCACCAATTTTCCTGCACACTTCAGTATGTCTCTTCTTGGCTTTGTGCTACAACCTCTTAACTGGTGTTCTGACAAAGTTTCTAAGTTCTTACAAAAGTAGTTTGGTCCATAAATTTTTGTTAAGTGGTTTTCTCTGTGAGGGAATAAGGGCCTGGGTCTTCCTATTCCACCATTTTGCTGACATTACTTTTTAACTAGTGCCCAAATGTTTGATAGAATTCACCAGTGAGGCCATCTGGGTCTGGGCTTTTCTTTATGAGTAGTTTTTTAAATTTCTATTTTAATCTCATTTTGATATAAATTTATTTAGATTTTCTATTTCATAAGTTTGTGTCTTTCTAGAATTTGTCTATTTCATCTAAGTCATCCTTTGGCATACAGTTGCTCATAGTAGTCATTGTTTTTATTTCTGTAAGGTTGATAGTAATATCTTCTTCTTTCATTTCTTATTTTAGTAATTTGAGACTTCCCTCTTTTTTTCTCAGCCTAGCTAAAGGTTTGTGAATCTTGTCAAAGAACCAACTTTTTATTTCACCTATTTTCTCCATTTTTAAAATTTTCTATTTCATTAATTTCTGCTTTAATCTTTATTGTTTTCTTTCTGCCTGCTTTGTTTGCTCTTCTTTTCCAGTGTGTTAAAGCAGAAGCTTAGGTTACTGCTTTGAGCTCTTTCTTCTTTTTTTAACATATGTGTTCACAACTATATATTTCCCTTTAAACAATGCTTTCACTGTATCTCGTAAGTCTGGGTATATTTTGTCTTCATTCTCATTTATCTCAAGGTAAATTCTCATTTCCCTTGTGATTTCTTCTTTGACCCACTGATTAGAAGTGTGTTAATTTCCATATACTTGTGAATTTCCCAAATTTCTTTCTGTCAATTATTTTTTAATTTCCATCCATTATGATCAGAGAACATTCTTTGCATGATTTCAATCCTCTTAAATTCACTGAGGCTTGTTATATGGCCTAGCACATAGTCTGTCTTAGAGAATATTCCATGTACATTTGAGGAGAATGTGTATTATGTTGCTGTTAAGTGTAGTGCTAATTGAATATTTTCTCTAGTATAGCATTTTAATTCCTTTAAAAGATTTTTCCCCTTTTTTTTTTAGTTATTTTATTAGTGGTTACTCTAGGGCTTCCAGTATACATTTTAACTTATCAAAATTTACTTCAAATTTACATTAAATTAGCTCTAGTGAAATACAGAAATATTACTCATATATAAGTCTATTCCCTCTTCCCCTCTTTGTGCAATTATTGTTATATATTATCTCTATATATGTTACAAACCGAATGATATATACATTCTCATTCTTTTGCTTTTAAAACAAGAATTGCAATTAAATAGAGACAGCTTTGGAGGGGGAGTATTTTTCAAGTTAATCAGAGCTTCAAAATGAAGAATGACCACCCACAACTTTCCAAACTTCCATTTCAAGAAAACTCATGGACAGGAATATGATCTCTAACACCCAGACTTGATGCACTCTGGTTCCTTGGCTTTATCTGCGCTTAAGCCCACATGTTCCCCTGCATCTTGCCCCCACAGAAGTGCATTCTGCTAGTTCTACAGAAGAAAGTGCTAAAACAGAGAAATAGCGAAAGATGTCCTAGGAAAGGCAGTAAGTGTTACCTCTTGGCAGAAGGATCCCTGAGAGCAAAACACATTATTCCATTCATCTCTAGCCAAATAGTAAGAAGGTAATGGCCACAAAACAACAACCACCAAAAAAAAAAAAAGAAAGAAAGAAAGAAAAAAAGAGAGCAAAAGAGAATATTCATAATTTCATTCCCAAAACAAACTCTCCTGAAATCTGTTCTGAGTTGTAAGTTCCCTTCCTCTGGCGCTCTCCTTACCCGAAACGGGGTGTTGATTCGACTCGTGAGAGTGTCTAGGATGTGGACATTCTCGTGCTGGTGCAATAGGATAAAACGGAGGAAGATCTCAAGTAGTGCTGGCTCGGAGATGCTACGCAAGAAAAGGTCCGGATATGCAGTTGTGGTCATGACCTCTTCCACAGTCACCTAGGACCAATAACAGAGTGAGCACAGGTGAGCATCTTCTTGATGCTGTGATACACGCCTCTCCCGTGGCCCCTAGCCTCACCACAGTGACCTCATCAAGGCAAGAACACGCCTGCCCACGAAAATATACTTCAGAGCTTTATTGAAGCCCATAACCTATTCACATTCCACAATACCTCATGCTGTTTCTGCCCTTTAATTCAAAAAGGAAAAAGAAAGGCATAAAGAATCAATTCAAGTGTTCTGGTAACTCTAATCATCAAATGCAGTTCAAATACCATAAAGATTTTAGAGTGTAATCAAAAATGAAGAAAAAAGATAATGGAAAGTATTTACATGGTTAGTAAAGGATTAATTAGAAAGCTCGGAATAACTTGTTTCATTATCAATCATTCAATAAACATTTATTGGGACCTGTTATGTACGAGGAGCTGAAAACATAAGAACATTCTTTATGTCCAGAAAGATGAGCTATAACAAGCAAAATGATAATATAAATTGCAAAGGAGCGGTACAGACACAAAGTGCTACAGATGTTCAGATGTGTTTCTGGAGAGCTGCATGTCAAATTTTTTATAACTGAATAATACACATAAAATGTTATTTATAAAGTACTATAAGAACTTACTGCTTATAAAGTTAACTGTGACTTTTTTATAATACAAATTAATATTTGCTACCAGGTGTAATTTTATCATGCAGTAAAATGTCAATTTTTCAGTGAATAAGACTCTGAAGAGCCAAGTTTTTCAAGAAGCCAAGGATTTGATGCTTCAAGTATCAAAATTCTAACCTTAAACATTTTTATTGGGAGTATTTTAAGAGCTAGCATATACATCTTTGTCCTCCTAAGATGAGAATATACCATCTCTTGATGAATAGAGGTCATTCCCAGGGTCATCAATTGCCCTGCAGAAGCATAAGGAAACAGCCACGCCTGAATGCATGAAAACCACCAGAGAAATAGTTCAAACTTTCAGATTCTAATACCACACACCCTAGAAATCTTAGCAATCCCTCCATCATGAGTCAAATGCACTCAATTCTAAACAAAACAGATGGCAATACTTTTTGAGTGATTTTTATTTTCCCTTTTCCATTTTTTAAAATCTTCTTTCATTCTCTTCCTTTAAAAGTGTTAGTTGTCACATTATCTTACGGTTACTGGGCCATCCCTTTTATATTCCATTCCTCTTCCCCTTTTAATTTTCGGCTTTTAAAACCCACAGATTAGTTTAGAAACCAGATGTCCAGATCTGCTACATAAGTGTAGATGAGCCCTGAGTGGATACATCTGTGCATAAAGGCTTGGTGCTATCTATTTTGGCTGTTTAAATTACTTTTAAAAAGTTCTTGGTGCTCAGCTATCTTCTGGATAGATGCACCCAGGTGGATAAGATATTACCAAGTCAGTGTGTCTGTTTTCTTTATCTAAGCAAGGCATGCTTATCCAGTGCATTAGTATCTAACAAGAAGTCATTCCACAGTGGTCTAAGTACATATCATAGCGCAAATCCCCTTCCCCTAGCTCGGTGCCAACAATGCAAGCTCTCAGACATTCAATACACCACTATGTCATCTGACCAACTGTAAAGAGCTCTCTGTGGCCCAAATATAGCAACAGAAATAGGTAACCATCAGCCATTTAACAAATAAATTGCATTGGGAAGAGTGCTTTTCATGGTCTGCCCCTGCTTCTGAAACAAACTACTTCCATCTTTGTGTTTCCTGATGTTTTCTAGTCCATATATGAAGCACTCCTAATGCTGCCCTGGGATGCACACTGTGTCTTTTCTTTATTACCTCAATGCAATGCACAAAGCCTGGCACATAGAACGTACTTCTTCCTGAGTGAATGATAGCCCCAAAGATCTAGTGATTTATATTTGCCAGAGTTTAGTTTCACTTTTAATTGTCCTTTATCCTCTACATGTGTCCTGAAGGCCCCACAGACAGTAGAGACATTTTTTATAAAGATATCTGTAATAACTGATGTCACCAATCATAGCTAAGGGGGAAATGACTCACAACAACCCTACAGCAGCTCACATCCACTTCACTACTGCAAACTTGGGATCCTTTAGCAGAAACTTAATCCTAAATGATTTAGGCAAAAATCTAATTCCCCAACAACCTTGATCACTAGAAAAATGTTGCATAATCATTCCAAACAGGCCATGTATGTAGTTTCTGTAACACAATATTTTCAGCTTATCTATGGAACACTGCTGAACTGACATGTTATACAGAATTCCAGCCTTTGTACCAATAATGTAGCATCAGCTTTTTCCCCCTTAAGTCACACATGACCTTAGTAAGCTTGAAAGCACAGCAATCAACTCCTTAGACTACAAGTCTCAGTCTTTGCGGGCTAACATGAAAGGAGGGCATTATCTATTGTTTACTACTGTTAGGCTGGATAAATGAAAAGATTTCATTTCTTTTTAGAAATCAGAGCTGTCATTTACAAGCTAAGAGGATTTAAGAAAGCACTTGGAGGGACAGCATTTACATAACATGCTATAAATATTAAAAACCCAAGTCCATTAAGCATTAAGTTGCATATTTTTATAAACTGAGATCATACTCACCTTAAATTAATACCCAAACCAGGAAAATCTGGCTCCCTTCTTCCATCTTTTCCTTCTACCATATCCTCAGAGCCTTTAGGAGCTTTTTATACCAGAAAATCTTTTCCTGTCCCATTATCTTACTTTCAGAAACTTCCTCTAATCCCCCCAAATAGGCAACCTCCTTAACGAGGATGAGACCAGAGCCTAAGTGTGATCACTGGAAAGCTAACAATAAACCACCAGGTAAAAGATGCTCTGTTGTGCAGAATGTAAAATGAAATCTTTTGCTAATGCCCCAAAGAAGTGTTAGCCAGACTGGAAAGTAGCATCTTCTTCATGAACCCATTATGGAGGACAATCAGCTGCTAATATAAGTAAGACCTCTGTCTTAGAGATGACTATCAATATTTATTTAACTTGTTCTATAAAGAATTGCATGTAGCTACAAATTTACATAGAAATACTAATAGAAACAGTAAATGATGTTCTACCTTACTGCCATATCATACACAATAATAAAGTTTAGGGATACTAAAGCTTAAGAATGTTATTTCATACTAAAGGTGGGCCACAATGACTGAAATAACCTAAAGAAAACTCAGTGTCCACAAACGAGTAATTATCCCTGACAAGATAAGAACAGTTGTTACTCTAAAGAATGTATCTGCTTAAGCACTATTATGTGATTACTTTTCAACCCAAGTTCCAGAATAGAGGCCTGACTCAGGTACTTGACTTTACTGCTGTTGAGTCCCGTTTAGTCCATCCTTGGAAATAAATCTTTCTCTGCCCATCTTCTCCACACTCCTATCGCCCTTGTCCGGGTCCTTCTTCATGCCAAGAATCTTCACCAATCCCTTAAGCTGGTGTTTTTGAAACTATAGTTTGAGATCCAAGAGTGGGTAGTCAATTCAGTTTATTATTTCATTAATGGTTTAGACCAGATTCCAACAGAAAATATTAGGGTACCCTGCATGTAGTAAGGGCAAGTCCTGTTTTGTCAAACTTGTGTATACATATTTTGTTGAAAATATACATAATGCAATACATTAAATATATGTGCTTTGCTTGCAAATTCAGTAAATATACATATATATGCAAACATACAAAATATTATTTCTGACTGTGAGCTGCAGCCAAAAACATCTGAAAAACACCACAGGAGCACAGTTCACTATCATCTATGCCATCCTTTCACCCACCAGTTCTCATCACCAGTTCCCTATGCTCCAGGCTATAACTCAGCATGGTCTGGCCTGCACACATAGGTGAGATCAGTTTTCTGAACAGGATGGCAACTGAATTTACAGTCAATCTACTCTTTTTTGTCTTAGGCTAAGAGCTCCAAAAGTGTGTTTTTATTTTTTATTAGAATTTCAAGCTTCTCAGAAATAGGCAAAATGGACGGTGTGTTTTCTTTTAAAAAGGAGGTGGGTGGGAAGGGAGGAGGTGACACCATGCATCACATTCTACTTCTATAAAACCAAAGCTCTCTAAAAAAAATTAAAGCCAGAACCAAACCCAGCCATCATGCCCACAACTGCAGCAGCACATTAACTTATTGCACAGCGTAGGAGTGAAATTGAGCATATAGACATTCTGACCCTTCTGTAATCAGCTCTAGTTGGGCGATCCCATTTGCATCTAAATTAGCACCAGAATCCTCCCTGTAATGGCAGGTTTATGTGTGTCCTGAAAAATACGTTTCCAAGCTGCTAATTGTTTTTTCTGTGATCTAGTCACATTGGAACAAACAGATGGATCCTACCTTCTGTCACTCAGGCAGGTGGCAGGCAGGGGGGTCAGGTGACTGTGGCACCCTCTCCAAGTTAGAAGCCACCCTTCCTTGGCTTTTCCTTTGATAACAGAGGAAAAAACTAGCTAACTGCTGGTTCACCTGGGTTATCAGTGAGTCATCAGCCCCAGTGGGTCCAACCAGAGTGAAGCTCCCACTGAAATCAGCAGAGGGGAAAAGAACGACAAGCCTGGATCACACGAAACAGGAGTGAAAGGGTCTTAACAGGGAACACAGGCTATGAGCCTACCCGCTGCTGCCAGAGCCAGCCAAGCCAACGGACAGGTGGGAGGCACATCCACCCACCTGCAGCCAAGGGCAGCAGCTGGAAAGGCTCTTTGCAGCCATCTTCTCCCCTCCAAGGACACGAAGCGCCAAGAAGAACATTTAAGTACAAAAGGGAAGACAGACGCCCTGGTTCTCAGCAAGCAGCTCTACTGTTTCAGCCAAAAATTCAGGACAGAAAATGTTCAATGACTCCAGATCTGAAAATAGTCTGCAGTTGATGATTCCGGCTCCCTCCCGT
The DNA here is from genome assembly GCF_028878055.3 of Symphalangus syndactylus. Taxonomy (NCBI): domain Eukaryota; kingdom Metazoa; phylum Chordata; class Mammalia; order Primates; family Hylobatidae; genus Symphalangus; species Symphalangus syndactylus. The sequence continues at coordinate 124,936,450 of NC_072426.2, read as the reverse complement.
CAGCTCCCTCCCGTCGGCTCCCCTATGCCTCCCTTCTGCTCCCTGACCTCTAGGCCACACGCTACACTGCTAGCACCGCCAGAGGCCAGCTGGGGAGGTGAATAGAGGTGACAGCCAAAGTCAGCAAGTTTGCTGATTTATTCTTAAAATATTTGAGGAAGGAGGAAACAGAGTGGCTATGATGAGGATTTCAGTAACATATTTTGAGGAAAGTGTATTAAAATAAAAGCCAATCTCTGCCATTTTTCTCCCAGCATTTCTTCAATGGATCTGTAATACATTAAATATATTAGTATAATGAATTTATACCTTCTGGGAGAAAAGGGAAGCAGTGAACAAACGGCTTTTCAGGGTCCTTCCAGGCCCTGAATAGTGAAACACCACTCATCTCCCCAATGGAAGTTGGAGCTGGGGTATGTCTGCCTGGGGAAAAACCTGGCACAAAAGGCACACGTGGGAGGCAGTGCCACTCATACCACAGGCAGTGGTGGTGCTCCCAAGTGGCTTCCTCACTGAGCGCTGCTTCCCTGGAGCTACTCTCAATGCAGTTAACTGGCCCAAATTTGAGGTACCTGAATAAACACTGACTACCTGTCCCCAAAGTACAAACTTTATTATCTGGGACTTGGTTTATTGTTTTTCTGCATTTCCCATTTTGTTCTCAGTGTTCAGATTACCTTGTCATGAATATTGTCAACTGCTATGGATGCTGCCCCTTTGGGGTTCCTAACTTTTCCTACACCTCCTCGCAATGGGAACATATCAGGAATGGCCCTGTTCAACAAACATTTATGCAGGTGTGAAAGCTCTGTACTGGGGGCTGGGGACAGAAAGATGAAAAAAACACAGTTCTGAATGTTTTGCTGTTGTAAGCAGAAGGGAAATGCATTACGAAATTCTACTTAAGACCTGAACCTATATGAGGTCTATACCAGAAGTTATGTTAGCCTTGCAGAGAATATGGTTGCCAGCTCCGAGTAGAAAATGAGGTTTTGAGGAAAACAGCAAGAGGAAGATAATAGAGAGTGGTTTTCAGGAAAAGGAGAGGCTTTGGAGCTACACAAACTAGAGTTCAAATCCTAACATTTATTACCTGTATAATCTTGATTGTGTTATTTAATCTCTCTAAGCCTGTTTCCTCCTCTGCAAAATGGGGATAATCAATATCTTTGAAAGTATTAAGAGGATTAAAGAGAACGTGCATAAATCTCAACACATGGAAGGCACTCAGTAAAGGATGGCTATTATTTCCTGACTTGGGTCATCAGTTTAAAATAAGCCAAATTGAGGCAAAAAAAAAAAGGACCAGGAAGTCGGCAGGAGTGTTGGTGGCAAAAGAACAAAATTTGCCTGTCTGTACACATTTTCGGGGGTGGAGGGGGAAAAGTACAACCCCCCTTATAGAAAATGAACACCTCATCCATTTCCACTCCCTCCCCATTCCCTCCCAGGCATTTTGTAGAATCAGAAGATTTTGAGGTGGTCACAAGGGATGGGCTACATCAGCCCCAAAGATTCAGTGTGTCCTAGAACAGGCTGTGGTTAAGAAGGGACACAGAAACTCCCTAAAACATATTTTCATCTGTATTTGCCAATGTTAGCCAATCTAAACCTGATTCTGATCACACAGGACAAGCTGACCAATACTGACAGAACAAGAATAAAGCTGTCATTGCCAATAAAAATGGTCCTATGTCCAATGGCCTGATGCTGCAACTAGGGTTGGCCAAGTTGAAGGGTTACTGCTTTCATCACATCCAAAGTTATTTTCGCTTGCTTATCATAAACCTGTCACCTGGGAGGATTCAGCAAATGGCTATGTGTATAGCCTCCTTTCCTATACTATGTGTGCATAATTTGTACCCTACAGCCTCATTATAATTTATTAGAGTATAATGCAGTATATGATCCATTTTACTTGAACCTCATCTAATAAAGTTTAACTATTGAATACCCAAGTACCCCATAAGAAAGGTAATTCATAGCATGGTCTTGAGGTAATAATTAACAAGGAAATATGCGGGCATTTTGGCTCAGAAACAAAGATCTGAGGGGTATTCCAAAGATCACTGGTTCTTCTCTTTCCTGTTTACTAATTGTTCCAGAAAGAGTCCCTTTTTGATTCAAACTTCTTGGTTACAATTTGAGAAACAATAAAAACGACATTACTGACCAGTTATTGAGCACCTAGTATGTAACTAAGGACTATTCTAAGCATATTGTTTCAGTTACTTGAGTCCCAACAATCTTATGAGAACTAACTCCAGATGGTCCAAGCAGAAAAGATACTTACTGAAGGGGCGTCTCACAGAATCACCAGAAGGCTGGAGAGACAGGCTTAGAAAGAAAAAGAGGTCTGGTGCTGGGCTGCCAAAACATAAACACCCACGACACCCTTCTTTCAAACTCAAACAGAGATTACACGGCTTCTTTCAGCAACACAGCTTAGTTGAGGCTCATAATCTTTTGCATCAGAAGAAAGTACTCCTCATTATAAAGGGAGATTCCACCTGCTGTAATTTAAATTGTACCTTACCCTGCCCTCATCTTAATAAGCGGTGATGGAGAAATGCTGTCCCCCCAAAACTCAACTTTCCTATTCCAGAATTCTTATTAAACCTCTCAGACTCCCCTTTTCTAGGCTGTCAGTTCCCCTTCTCGGTTTTCATAATATATATATTCATCCTTTAAGATTGCAAACTTACTGCAGAAATGACTACAACTGACCTGCAACATGAATTCTCAAAGGACCTGATGCACCGCCAGGTACTCAGAGTAATCAATAAATGTGTCAAGATGGAAATCAGCAGCCCTGTTACTAATAAAAACACTGGATTTTCACAGCCCATGTTGGGGATGCCTTCCTTAGCAGGGTAGTTATATTAATTTTACAATGCCTGAACAGCAGGGGAAATTTTCCATTTATAGTGAATAACATTTCATTGAAAATACAGAGCGCAACTCATTCCGTGCTCTTTAATTATGGCAACCTCGAAAAGTGATCCACTGGAAAAAAAAAAAAAGAAATGCTTCCTCAGGCTTCTCCCTGTTTATCTTCCTGATTAATAAGACAATACTACTGAGTGCTGATGAGACTGACTTTAAAACCCACAGTGGAGGGGAAATGGTCCATGGGCCGGAACCCCAACCAGCAGCTTCTCTAGAATGAAGTATCTGAGAACCACTGCAAAAAGGCAGCATCTAATGCCTGCCATTCCATTCCATGCAACGCCTCCAACTCCTCCCCCACCACCTCCCCCCTCACCCCCTGCCACACACACACAATCTCCCTGATGGGTTAAATGTATCATTTGGGAGTGGAATTTAAGTTTAGACCAATTTTCCTAGACACTAAAACTGTAACAAAGCAAGCTCTGATGATAAAAGACAGATTTCACTCCTAGCTTATTTTCCATGAGCACTGGAAAGACCTCAGTACAATGGGAAGGCAGAAAACACACACATATCTGCCCAAACAAATTCAATAATTGCAGTTATTCTGGTCGTTTCTCTCTGTTGTCCCAGACCTGCACATCATCTGGCATTGGATAATCACAGAGGAGCATCCCATCAGAATGATTCCTGCTTTGCCTCACCTGAAACGCAAGTCAGACAAAAATGAGGGGACAGCAAGCCCTCAAAAAAAACTTAGTGTGGGGCGAGAGAAAATTATAGCAAGAAGATAAAATAAATAGACTAAACTCCTTCTCTGTTTTCCTTGCTTTTTTGTTTTCCTACTTGAAGAAAAGCTTGCAGGGCCTTTGTTGCTGATAAATTTTTAATGTTCTCTTAGGAGAGTGCAGGGAAAGAATAAAAGATTCACACCAACTTTCAGACCAGATCTTCCCTCCACTGTCTGCATTTGTTTCCAAGATGAATACCACCTGGCTGCCTTAGATAAAGTGGGGTTTTGTGTGGGGTTTTTTTTTTATTCTCTGTGTGTAGGGAGGGTGGGACCCTTTCTATCTTTTCATAATTCTGATGCTTAAGAACCCAATAGTTTGGTACCATTATCTCCCTCATGCACTTGTTGAAGTTGAAAAAAAAAAGATACCTAATTTTCCATTTCAAATCAGAGATCAATGTAAGCTTAATTTATAACACTAATTTCCTTTCCTACAATGGAAGAGAAGTGACGTGAGGTGCTACAGAGAGGTCAGGGATGAGGAGACTGCAGGGCCTGTAGATCTGCTCAACCTCTGAAAATTTACTCTGTGCCTATTTGTGATAAGACAATGCACACAGTTTTGTCAGCTAACTTCTATTATTTTAAAAATATAAAACCAAGCAAGAAGAGCTATACTAGAAGAAGGGGTAGAATCAGGCATGTCAGGGTCAAATGCTTAAGATGGCCTCTAGGCTAGTTGAGACTGGCCTCTGAGCCACAGCCAGCCCATATAGGGCATTTCTGCAAATTAGAAATAGATCTCTTTGGGCAAAGTAGCCCCCCAGGCCCACAGTTTGGTAAGCAGATGGCTTGGCCAGAGAAGAAGGTGTCTTCTGCCAATTAGATAAGGGTGCCTCTTCCTGTGGGTGGACACAGCCCCATGCCAGGACACAAAGTCTGGCAAACGGAACATGAACACCATCTCTCCTATCTGCACCCTCAGCAGGCTGCCCTTGTGCAGTAGACAACCTGCCCAACTCTATGCAGTGGCCCTGCCAAGCCTGTGCCTTTCCAATAATTATAATAATAGTAATTTCCAGTTTCCCATCAATGGAAATGAAATTTTGTTTACATGTAAGAAGCTTTGAGGTATATGGCAGGCACTACTAAATGTCTCCCCAATATTTATTCTTCCTCTCTTCCTTGGGAATAAACCCTGACTTTATAATAAAAAACCACATTTCCCTGCTTCCTTTGCATCTAGATGTTACTATGTATCTCTTGGCTAGTGAGTTGTAAATAGAAGTGGTGTGCAGAATGTGAAAGGATCATTAAAGGGAGTTTTCTGTAATATAAAGGGAGTTTTCTGTTATCCACAGCTAAACGTTAGGCACACCGATTCAGTGTTTTCTCTGAGTAAGTGAAATAAGATATGCTTTGTAAGTAAATTGTTATAGATATCTCAACCCCAGCAAACACTTAGAACAGTGCCTGGCATATATTGGATGCTTAAAATATATATGTTGAATGAAATAATTAACAAATGAATGTTTTAGAACTAAAGAGTACCAACTAACATTTATTTGCAGCCCATGATAAAGAAATGTAACATCAAGTAACAAGTAATCTAGTAACATTCTCCCATTCAGTGTTTTCAAACTTTTTAACACCATGACTCATCAAAATAAAAATATTTTACAATAATATCTAGTACTCACCATTACTAAGTGCAATGCACTCTGATATTTTCTATTTCATTCAACTTTAAGGGCTAATTGTGACCTACCAAATTGACTTCATGACTTACTCATTCAACAACTCAGTATTTGAAATCTGTTTAAAAATATACACTAGACAGACTAACTCCTCTATTAGCTTTTCTGTTAACTAACCAATAAGAGACAACGCTAACATTTAATTTTTTAAATTAAAAACCAAAAATTTTTTTTAATTTACTGGAAAAAAACAGTGGCACAAATGACCAAAACACTACCTATATTTTGTTTGCTATTTTTGTATAATAGTTAAATATGATCATGGCTGTCTTAAGAAGTCTACAACATAAAGCAAGTAATGAAGCTGTCCTGGAAACCCCTCCCTGAGAGCTGGCTAGCTGACCTGTCCTTCTCAGGTATCAGCTCCCGCTTCCTGTTCCACTCTGACACAGGGCAGCGTGCTCTCTCAGCACTCATCAAAGCCAGGCCATCCTTTCTCCAACCTGGGGTTCATAACCTTCTACCCTGGGTGCTTAAGGTACTTGCATTAACCAATCTCTTTGCTGATCAGGGAATCACAAATGTGCTTTCTTTCTCAGCCAGCATTCTCTCAGGGTCTCCAGATGATAATTTAAAGAAGAGAAAAACATCATGGAGTAGTAGAAAATGGTCTGCAATGGGAATGAATATAAGACATTTGCATTTTAATTCTTAGCATCTGGTGACCATGGGCAAGTGAAGTAATATTCTGGTGTCCCAACTGCTACAAATGGAAAACAAGCCTGATGTCTCAGGCCTGCATACTATGTAATCTACCGCAGTGAGTTGACATGTGTCAATGAAGAAGGTTAACGATGAGATGTGAAGGCTTCTGTGAAAAGTGCCTTCCTCCACAGATTTTGGCGAGCACATAAAGAAGTGAGGATCTACAGGATAATAGAAAAGCACTTTGGAACACTTAGAGGACCTCTAATGCAAACATAAAGCTACCAAACAAACCTTGTAAACATAATCAAATGTTAAAGAATTGAAAGATCATCTGCTTCATATCCTCCATTCCTCTCACAAATATTAAGCTCACAGACTCTGAACATTTCTTTCCAAATCATGAGCCTTTGTTTTCTCTGCTGTAAAATGATGATGAACTAGATGACCTACCCTCTCTGTTACAAAAGTCTGTTCCAAAGCATTCTTTGATTCCATGTCAGTGACATAAAACTAAGTGCTAATCTCAATTCTTTGCCCTGGTATTTTATTTTCCAGCATAACCAACACATCACTGTATTCTAATATAGTGATAAGAGTGCTAGCCACTTTCTTTTGACACATCTATTTAACCAACTGCATATATATTGAGTGTTTTCCAGGTGTACAATATACTAGCAGCTGAGGATACACAGAAGAAGTATAAGAAACATTTATCCCTCAAAAAACTTACAATTGGCAGATAAAGCTCATTTGATGAACAAGTGCTAAGCAGTGCAGTCCTATGTGAAAGTTCATTGGCAGTTTGGAGATGAGAGAAGTCAGCATATGCTTCAGTGCAAGGCTTCTGCCCACAGCGGTGTTTGTATTGAGACCTAACAGATGAATACACTTTTTTTTTTTTTTTTTTTTTTTTTTTTAAGACAGAGTCTCGCTCTGTCACCCAGGCTGGAGTGCAGTGGCATAATCTCAGCTCACTGCAACCTCCGCCTCCCGGGTTCAAGTGATTCTTGTGCCTCAGCCTCCCGAGTAGCTGGGATTACAGGCACGCGCCACTGTGCCGGGCTAATTTTTGTATTTTTAGTAGAGATGGGGTTTCACCATGTCAGCCAGGCTGGTCTTGAACTCCTGACCTCAAGCGATCCCCCCACCTCAGCCTCCCAAAGTGCTGGGATTACAGGCATGAGCCACCACGCGTGGCCCAGATGAGTACACTTTGGATGAACAGGCAAGAAGTGGAAAGGATAATCCAGCAGGAACATGGGAGCAAGAATGAACTGTTCAGAGGATGATGAGGGCACTGATCAGACTTTACATCTGCATTTGAACATCATGAAGGGAAGGAAGGCTCATAGGCAGGATGGGGCCACATCAGGAGAGGTTTTCAAAACCAGCTTAAGGACTCTGGATTATCTTCTGCAGGTCACGGGGACCATGATAGGTTCTTGGTGATCGGAGTGACATTTAAACCACTCCAATGTGTTTTTTTTTAAGTATGAATTACTACTTCCAAATTTGCTAGAACTTAGGTTGAATTTATGCAGACATGAAACAGTAAAATGAAGTCTCCAATCCTCATGTGTCCTCCCACATGCAGGATCTCCTAGCAGCGTACTTCTGGCCTCTCTCTGACTCCCCCTGTAATTCTTCTCCAGGAGAGGAGGAGTAACTTGTCATTTTGTTGAGCTTGGGATTGAGCCTGTCCCTTCCTCTCTTCTCCTGGGAGCCAGGCTTCTACCAGAAAGTACATATTCAGCGGAGGGCACAGAGGCTCACGCCTGTAATCACAGCACTTTGGGAGGCTGAGGCGGGCGGAGTACTTGAGGTCAGGAGTTCAAGGCTAGCCTGGCCTACATGGTGAAACTCCATCCCTACTAAAAATACAAAAATTAGCTGGGCATGGTGGCCCATGTCTATAGTCCCAGCTACTAGGGAGGCTGAAGCAGAATGATCACTGGAACCCAGGAGATGGAGGTTGCAGTGAGCCAAGATTGTGCCACTGCACTCCAGCCTGGGCAACAGAGTGAGACTCTGTCTCAAAAAAAGAAAGCACTGGCCAGGCGCGGTGGCTCACGCCTGTAATCCCAGCACTTTGGGAGGCCGAGGTGGGCGGATCACAAGGTCAGGAGATTGAGACCATCCTGGCTAACACGGTGAAACCTCGCCTCCACTAAAAATACAAAAAAAATTAGCCGGGCATGGTGGCGGGCTTCTGTAGTCCCAGCTACTCAGGAAGTTGAGGCAGGAGTATGGCGTGAACCCGGGAGGCGGAGCTTGCAGTGAGCCGAGATCGCACCACTGCACTCCAGCCTGGGTGACAGAGCGAGACTCCGTCTCAAAAAAAAAAAAAAAGAAAGAAAGAAAAGACATATTTGTCTCTGCTCTTCCCCACCACAGCTTCTATAATGTGTCTGGGTGAGTGTCTGTCTAATTCTAGGGTTAAATATTGGGAATGTTTGCCTACAGGGGTAAACTCTATTCTCTGGCATCAGTTTTACTGGTAATAAAGATGGTGTTTTAATCTTCCATCTGCCTCATTTTTTGTATTTCTCAACTTGTCACAACTCAGATGGGGAGGAGAGCCCTTTATACCTCAATTAAACTATACTGACTTTTCTGAAACTGCAGTACAGATCCTCAGCCATGCAAATTCAGTTTCCACTGATTCACATAAATGCTTTATACTCTAGACTGAGTGCTTCAATGAAATGGAACTGTACTCTAGACACTGCCAACTGATGGCAAATGACAGAAGGGACACCAAGACAAACTCATGGCAACACACAGGCAATACTAACAGAGAACCCTGCACAGGAAATTCTAAATTGTAGTTGGGCCCCTACCAACCTCCTGTCACCCATTCTGGCTTGTCCTCTTCCCAACTTCCCAATAATCTAACCTTTCCTTTTCTGGGTGTCCAAACTCCACACCAAACCATGACACCAGGTGTAACTTATGGCCAAAGTAATCCCCAAATTATATTTTCCCCTCTCCTCTACTAACCCCCTGTCCATGCTGTTTACATAAAAAATCTGTATTCTAGGCCCTCTGAGTTAAACAGCAGGATGTATACAAAATGAATAATCAGTGAAATGAACTATTCTAGAGAGTGACTGCATTTTAAAGGATTAATTTGTGATGAGACTCTAAATTATAACAGGTTGACTATGTGAGGATGAAAATTCTGAGTATACTCTTCCCGGATGAGCCTCTGTCAACACCCCCTTGCCATCCCCACCAAAGGCTAAGTGGACATATAGGCCATTATTATTAATTACTACCACTATTAATAGTAGTTCCAGAAATAGCTACCATTTATGAAGTACCAGCTCTGTGCCAAACATTGTATTAGATGTTTTACATGTATTATATGAATTAAATCACCTTGATAGAGTAAAATGGTAGGTAGGTATTAGGATTCTCATCTTACAGCTAAGAAAAGTGAGGCTCAAAATTTTGCCCTAGAAGCACACAGTAAGTGGCAGAAGCCAGATTCAAACCTAAGTCTACCTGATAATAAATTTCATGTTTTTTACACTATTTTGAGAAGAAGACATCAAGGCAAGAATTCTAACAATTTCCTGGCATTTTTGTCCCCTGCCCTCTGAAAACACAGCAGAAATCGTTTGAAATTGAATATCTGTATCAACCATTTGGAACACGTCATCAAAGACACTGTCTCCCACTCTAAGAGTTCAATTGATGGCGTTTTAGAGGATTTATAACCACTCCCTGCCCTTTTACCTCCCTGCCATCCTTCTGCCAACCAATTCAGCTACATTTGTCAGAAGAAAGCTGTTCCTAGTGACAGATCAGGATTTACTGCAGAAAACAGCTTCTGCAGAGAACTCACAGAGCACCCTACTCCTGGAAACCACAGAAAGAGGTGACATTCATTATTAAAATGATAAGAGGGGGAAAAAAGCTTTATGTGAAAGACACCCACTTTCCTACTGTCACTGGGACAAGGGCCAACAATATAGAATCAATGCCCTCAGATGGGTACAATTATGACAATACATTAAGCTGCCACTCAGAGAAGCATTAACTTCTGGCCCTCACCGCTCCTGACAATCCCTGAAAGTACTCACGTTCCACAAACCTGGGTCATGCACAGGGACTGACTCCACCAGAATCTCTGAGAGATGTAAAAATGGAGTCATTTAGACACAATAATAACTTTATTACTCTAATCACAAAACAGTGCAATTCCTGCTCCCTGGGCCCCAGGAGAATACTCGTTATCAAATATGGATCTCCAATATTCAAATAATTTAAAAGCCAGAAAATGTACACCAGACTGCCAAACTTGATTTGAAATTCAAAGTTCACAAAACTTTTTTTTTTGAGACAGAGTCTCACACTGTGGCTCAGGCTGGAGTACAGTGGCGTGATCACCGCTTACTTAGTTAGCCTCAACGTCCCAAGGTCAAGCAATTCTCTCACGTCATCCTCCCAAGTAGCTGGGACTACAGGTGCATGCCACCACACCTAGGTGATTTTTGTATCTTTTGTAGAGACAGGGTTTCATCATGTTGCCCAGGATGTTAAACTCCTTGGCTCAAGCAATCCTCCTGCCTCGGCCTCCCAAAGTGCTGGGATTAGAGGCATGAGCCAGCGTGCCTGGCCTTACAAAACTTTTTTTGTTTTTTTGTTTTTTTGTTTTTGAGATGGAGTCTTGCTCTGTCACCCAGGCTAGAGTGCAATGGCGCAATCTCAGCTCACGGCAACCTCCGCCTCCTACGTTCAAATGATTCTCGTGCCTCATCCTCCCAAGTAGCTCAGACTACAGGTGTGCACCACCACACCTGGCTAATTTTTGTATTTTTAGTAGGGACAGGGTTTCACCATGTTAGCCAGGCTGGTCTCAAACTCCTGACCTCAGGTGATCCATCCACGTCGGCCTCCCAAAGTGCTGGGATTACAAGCATGAGCCACCGCATCCAGCCTGCAAAATATTTTTAAGAATATCTTGTGGCAGTGGTTCTCAACCCAGGTTCCATGTTAGAATCACCTGGGGAGTTAGTTGAAAATACCCATGCTCATACCCTATCCTGATCCAGTTAAATAATTATCTCCAGGTCTAGTGCCAGGCATCCTTTGTTGCTTCTGATGTGCACCAGGCTGTGGACCACTATCACAAAGCCTCCTGGTCATTATGACCATCAAGTACAACTACACTACACAGGTGCTAAGGTGTCACTTAAGATATTTCAGTGATGGAGTAACAAAAGCTTTTTTTTGTGACCTAGTTTTTTGCTGAGCAGTACTCTGTAAATATACAGATGACCAGTCACACTCTTCAAAGAAAATTCAAGCCCAGGAGGTTAATGGGCATTTCAGATCACAGGGCAATGTCAGTGGTGAGAGCCCTCGGCCTGCACTGCCCATTCAGTCATCAAGTTATCCCGCTTGACAGATACTGTCTTCTACCACCTGCCACATGAGATAAATATTTTCCAGAGCATGTAAAAAGATTTAAAATCTCCATTGAAGGAAAACAAAGGAGTAATTTGAAAGCTTCTAAAACTTCATTATCCATTGGATAGTAGAATGCTGTACATTCTTGAATAAGTTAATTGTCCAAATGAGCACTAGCGGGTTTCCCAGAAATAATAGGATTTGACTAATTCCCAACTAGGATGGAAAGACCCATTACAGAAGAGCCAGTGTTTTAAATTAATGAGTACAAGAATCCAAGCACTGGTTGAAAAACCAAGATTGTAATACAGCAGTGGTTCTCAGCCCTGGTTCTATGTTAGAATCACCTGGAGAGTTACCTAAAAATACCCATGCTCAGGCCTTTCCTGATCCAGTTAAATCCAGTTACCCACTTTGTGACCTGCCTTCCACCACTAAAAAGAAGCACGGTCAGTAAGGTGTCACGTCTCTAGCACTATGAAGTAGAAAGTGACCCTAAATTCATTCTGTGCTGCTACTGCCACTCTCATGGTAAAAAGGATTCCATGTGAGAATGTGCAGATTCATTAAATAAAAATATTGTTCCTTTCTTCTTTTTAAAGTAAGGCCACCCAAAATTTAAGCCTGAGAGCCTCTTCTTAGATCCACTAGATGGTGCAAGCTCTCTTTTCCAGCAGACTTACCAGGAGGAAAGAACGTTAGAAAATTAATATGGGAGGCTGAGTGCGGTGGCTCATGCCTGTAATCCCAACACTTTGGGAGGCCGAGATGAGCATATCATTTGAGGTGAGGAGTTCGAGACCAGCCTGGTCAACAAGGTGAAACCTCATTTCTACTAAAAACACAAAAAGTTAGCCGGGCGTGGTGGTGCACATTTGTAATCTCAGCTACTTGGGAGGCTGAGGCAGGAGAATTGCATGAACCCGGGAGGTGGAGGTTGCAGTGAGCCGAGATTGTGCCACTGCACTCCAGCCTGAGCAACAGCACGAGACTCCATCTCAAAACAAAAACATATGGGTGCCCCCAAGCAGCCCATGCATTACACAGGATCCTTGAGAAGAAGGGGAGTTGCTGCCTCAGAAATCTATTTTGCAATTAACAAAAACATAATAAAATTTTTCCTAAATTCTTCTTTGGGAGCTCAGGAGTTAAACCTAGGCCATGAAAGGAATAATGAAACTAAGATTTACTTCCAAGGTGCCTAGTGGAAGGAGATGATACTGAAGCCTGGAAATCTGGGTTAGGTCCAAGCTTGACACGATGTGAGCATAAGCAAGTCACTTAACCTCTCTGGTCTTCAATGCCTTTGTCTGAAAAATGAGGAGTTGGAACTAGATAATCTCTGGAATTATGTCTAGTACTAAAGTTCTACAAATGTACGTAACAATCATTTTTCTATCTCCAATTTAATCTCTCCACTTAAGATTTGGCGAGAACCTTAAACACAAAGGACATGTTTCATGAAATCAATCCATCCAATCTGTGAAGTTTTTAAAACTGAGATGTTATTAATTCATTTAGAAAAAAACTGATATATTATTAATTCATTTACTGAAAAACACTTATACATAGAGCACCTACTGGTGCCAAGCATTGGGCTAACACTGTGTCAGGCAAAAAGGACATAGAGACAGATGAGTGCCTCACCTTTGCTCCTCCATGAAACTGAAATGGATTCTAATTTCAGACAAACAGAATGCTATCTTCAAAGAAAAAAACTGGATGGTTAAAATCTACTAGTTGTATTAAAGCATTTAACATAAATATAAATATTACACATGCTTAGTCAGAAAGTTTGATGTCTTGATAAGCAACCATAGCGATGATATATTGCCAATTATTTTACCTTGATATCTCATAGGCAACTCAAGTGAAAAACAGTACAGAAAAGCTTGAGGACCTTATATAATTTCATTTCTACATGTAGAGAGCACATTTCAAACATCATTCTTGGAGCCATCACTCATTCTTCAGAAATATTTTTTGGTTCACTTTTCATAAAATATCTATATCTTCCTTTAAATTTTTCCCGCAGTATCTGTCTCAGCTCTGGTTCTCTTTTGGACTTCCATAACATTTAAGAGTTGCTTACATAGAGCACCTACTGGGTACCAAGCAACAGCCATCTCTAGCCAATCCTAAACACCACCACCCACCCCTGTGCAAGTGCCTCATTTTTCTTCCACTCCATGCCACCTCACAATGCTAGCTAAACATCAGTTCATCAACCTAACCTGACCACTACAGTTCTCATTAGCTTTCTCTCTCATTCCCTCACATTTGCTACATACACAGACACACATACACACACACACACAGGCTCCTACCTAGTTACCATATCTACATTCGCATGTTCATTTATTCAAGAGATGTCATAATACCTATTACATACTTGGCAATGTACTATAAATGCAGCTATAACATTTGTTCAATGAACGAATGAATAAACAAACATGTATGGTTCCCTACTCTCATGGTGTTTACCGCCTGGTATGAGAGGTACAACATAACAAATCTATAATGGTCATACCAGGCAATCTTCAAGTGCCACTTGGGGGATGCCAGCAAATTCTAGAGAAGTGAAGAGTTATTGCCTATGCCTGGACTGATCAGGAAGAATCTGGGAGGTGGCATGCAGTCTGGACATTGGAGGATGAGAAGATTTGGATATAGCTGGAATAGATGCTAAATACAGTTGGCATCTCAAGTGGAGGAAAGGCATAAGCATGGGCATTTAACTAGAAGGCTGGAATCACACTCAGGGTATAGCAAATGGCCCAGAATAGTTGGAGAAGTGAGTCTACAGAGAAGGAGGTAGAAGGAGCTTTGGGATTAGCCTAGGAAAAGATTCAAATGGTTGGGTTCTACCAAGTCTACATCTCTGAGTTATTTCTCCTAATAAACCTGATTTCTACAATTCTCTACCTATTTCCTCCTGGCAATATGCCAAATTTGATAAATTACAGTGGAAAGATGATATACACAGAGTCTCTTCTTAGATCCACTAGATGGTGGCATTGTGGGGTGGCATGGAGTGGGAACAAAAGAGCTGTTTAGTCATCTAAATCTATTATTTTCCCAACAAGTATATAACAATAAAAACAAAAACAGTAATAAGAGTTAACTCATACACATTGTTCCAGGCACCCTTTTAAAGTATCAACTCATTTACTCTTCACCAGTCCTATAAGGTAAAGCATTATTATCACCCCTGTTTTACAAATGAAGAACACGGCTCAGAAAGATTAAGTGTTCTCCCAAAGGCACAGAGCTAGCAAGTGGCAGAGCTGGGAAACCAATCCTGGTAGTCTGACTCTAAAATCCACATCATATTAAATCTTTCACAAAGAACTTATTCACTAGATACCACTACATCTAGGTTCATGTCAATGAATAAATGTGCCTTCCTCTTTTGCTCTCTATTTTAAGTTTACTTACTTAAGCCAGCATTTTTATTTATTTTAGTTTTTTGGGGTTTTTTTGGCACAGCATTAGATACAGCATTAAAGTGAAGGGGTGCCTCAAGATACTATGAAGTTGGCTGTAGGCCAAGGTGATATAGATCCTATGGCCAATTATTTCACTACTTGTTGTGTGATTATGCAAAATGAGAGGAAGGATCTGGTCTTCCATTCACATAATAATATGCCCAGGTATCAGCTGAACACATGCCACGTGCCTTACAGCGAGCCTCCTTGTCTACAAAACATTCAAAGACACAGTGCTTAACTATGCTGGAAACTCAGCACAAGACTTCAGATAGTAATTACAGATATTCTTTAAAAAAAAAAAAGAAGTAAATGTTCCAATTGCTTCTATTATATTTCCACATTCTCAGAGGCTTTCCACCATAAACATTTGTCATTTCTTTATGTTCCACAGTTGGTCCACAGTATAGCTCTGGGATAAATAACGGATTCTTGTAGGCTTTTCTATATGTGGATGAAGAGAAAGCATATTTGTATATAGATCTAAATGTCTGGGTACATCATCTTTCCACTTAATAACCTAGAAAATGGGAAGTGAAAAAAAGTAATAATGGTTATACTCAGCTGAAGAAAATCTTCCCATCACATCTTTATTATGTAACTTCAAATTATAAGGAGCACTCTTTTTCCCTCCTGCGCATAGCACCAAGGCATCTGGCAGGACTGGGTCAGAGGCAGAACAGTGATATCTTATAGTATTCTGTGATATACATGACATCAGTGAGTGGCCAGTATTGCCATCCCCAACTGGATAACATTTCCACTCAAAAAAAGTTTTATGGTATTGAAATCACTGTCCACATATCTTAATAGCACCACACAGGAGAGAGGGGTTGATTTCATAGTAATAAATAATGCCACTTGGCCAGCATCCCGAACAATGGGAGGTACCTTGCTCAATCCAACACTACTCACACATTAGAGGCCGAAACACATTCTTGGAACCCCTAATATTTAAGAACCCAACAATCTCCTTTCACTACTCGCCTTTAGGTACTACTACTAAGTCTTAAGTTATACGAAATATTTTGAGATTCCTTATCTCCACTTTAATACCTTGCTCATTTGGAAAAGGCTTCACCAAAGTGCTTTTATCTACCTTCTCATCTGATGTTCACCACAGCCTTGGGAGGCTGACAAGGTGGGGATTACCATAGAAGACAAAACTGAATCCTTAACTGGGTTAACACCCTTGACAGCACACATAACTAGAACCCCTGTCTTCTGAATCCTAGTTCAGCGAAAGAGCATAAATAGCAAAAGTGCCGGCACAAGGGTATAGGTCAGTGCTCCTCCAAGTGTGTTCACTGTAGTACCTGGGTGCCAGCTCATGTGCAAATTCCTGGGCCTCAACCCTACCTATTAAAGCAGAATCTCCGGAACCCAGGAGTTTGCAATGAAGAAGTTCCCCAGTAACTAGCTGCACATTCAAGTTTGAGAACATGAATAAACAGGAAAACAATTATATAAGCAACTGAGTTGATACCACATTCTGAGAGAAATAAGAGAAAATCAAAAGTTAGGGGTCAGGTGTGGTGGCTCATGCCTGCAATCCCAGTACTTTGGGAGGCCAAGGTGGGTGGATCACTTGAGGTCAGGAGTTTGAGACCAGCCTGGCCAACATGGTGAAACTCTGTCTTCACTAAAAGTACAAAAATTAACTGGGCATTGTGGCATGTGCTTGTAATCCCAGCTACTCGGGAGGCTGAGGCAGGAGAATCGCTTGAATCTGGGAGGCGGAGGTTGCAGTGAACCGAGATCATGCCACTGCACTCCAGTCTGGGCGACAGAGCGAGACGCCGTTTCAAAAAAATAAAAATAAAAATAAAAGAAAAAAAAAAGAAAATCAAAAGTGATGCTGGCTGTGAAATAATGTAAAAGTATGTTAAGGAGCAATAAGCATATTATCTAAAATCAAAACACTATAGTGACCAAAAATGGTATAAAATTTATTTGCTAGTAACACACAGTGTCATATGAAGGATGTCTCACTTTAGAGATTCAGCTGGTTACATAAATAAGTAATAATAGGTAGTATGTATTTAGCACTAAGTGCCAGAGACAATGATAAGCACTTTAAATGTATAATCTTACTTAGTCTTTACAAAAGCCCGATAAGGTAGGTATTATTATCCCTAGATTACAAATATACACCAATGATAATACCTGCCACAGGCACATAAAGTAGCAAAGAACTAGACTCAAACCAAGGTCTTGCTAACCTAAAAACCCATTTCTTGAACTGTCAAGCTAGGCAGCTTCCCAAAATTGTATCAGTTAAATATAATGCATTAATTGAATATGTTAGATGGTACACACTTTGTTTTCAATTAATCAAGAATTTCCAAGTCAAAGCCTCTTACATTTGTCACTAAAATTTTCTAGATCTACTTAATAGCTGGCTCTCACTGGATAGAGAAATTATTAATTTAGTCTAAAACTGGCCTGCTTAATATGATTTTTTCAATCCAGATTTAATAGTGCTACCATCACTCCACGTTACCTAGTTGCTGGCCCACAACAGGACTGGGCCTTTTAATTACCTCGTTCAATTGCATTTACTGACTGATTATACTGATGGTTACATCTGGCCCTCTGCTTCCACGGTACTCTTCTGTTTAAGTCCAGGGGAACTGAGTAGACAGAATGATTGCTTGGGCTCCACCACTCCCATCCCAGCTGAGCCAGGCTCCTTAATTATGGCTCCCTTGGTTACAACTGGATCTCGGACAGCATCTGATAATGTAAGTGTGAGATGGCACCAGGGGCATTGAGCTTTCCTGCCAAGTTTAAGAATCCCCAACTTCCCCAACTGCTGGGTGGCTCTAAATGGAATACCTGCCTGTCCCGGAACCAGATGGAGCCTGCCTGTGAAACTGTGGAGACAATAGTGGCAACTTCTAAGAAGAACCACCTCATTTCTGCAGGACATTGTGGGAATCCCCCTAACTTCTTACCAAACCAGCAGTCTGTGGGCTGAGGTGAGCACACAGGTATGCTTTCAGCACAGTGGAGAACAGAATCTAAGTCACTGGTTTACTCCAGGCATGGTAAGAAACAGGCAAAGTTCCACACGAACAAATACAGCTCAAGATTATTACAAGAAGAGGAATAAGCAGCTAGCAAAAATAGAACAAGACAATGTTCAGGAGCCTTCAGTGATGAAAAACCATGGGTCAATAAGGTTGACAATGTTTTGTGGGGTTTTCTGCAAATTATTGAAATATGTAAATAGAAATATGAAATGCAGAGATCAAAAAAAGTATTCCTCTGTATCTTTTAGTTTGGTTCACCCCAGAGATGGTGCCTTGTTTGGGGCTCAACTAAGTCAAGGGAAGCTACAAAAGATTTAACAAAGAACCACCAAATTTAAAAAACAAAATCTCAAAATTCCAAAGCCAAGGTGGCATCTTACATTCCGTGCTTTTGATTCCTTCTTCCCATTTTCCACTGAAAGGAATGACATAAGTGAAATTCCACAGCATTATAGGAAACCAGGCATAAAACTTCAAGACGTTTTTCCTCAGGAAGTGGCACAGATGACAAGTGACAAAGAGCAGAGACCTGCTGAAGCATCCAAAAATCCAACGGGAAGTCTGCCAGAGAACAAGTAAGAGGACTTGTATCTACCCTTCTCCTACTCCAGAACTCCCGCTACTATCTCCCAGACTAGAGAGGCACGAGGAAGAACGGACAGGAGAAATGAAATTAAATCATGGTTGAACAGCATGCTGTCCTTCCCACTCCTCACTATGACATAAGCGATCAGTGCATTCCTCCTGCAAACTCAGCACCCAATTATAGCCCATTACTATTTTATAATGGTGATAATAATTTGAAGATGGTATTTAATTGCTCTTAAAATCTTCAGTCACTATTTTCACTGGGCATAAAAGTCCAAAATATGCCTGGCCGGTAAGAGCCCAACTGGGCTCTACTAGAGTTCCAGCCTGCCTGCCCACACACATACTTATAGCAAGTGGGCAACTCACAAGTGTGGCTGCTCTCAGCCTCTCAAAACTTTCATCTTTACTTCTCTAGTTCCCAAAAAACTTCCATCCATCAACCTAAGTCAATAAGCCATGAATTACTGAGCTTGCAGGATGCAGATCATGAATACGTATGTGCGTGTTTGGAAGACAAGCTTGTAAAAAAATGGGCTCCACGGCGGCTTATATGAACCCAGCACACATGCCTTTAAGGAAATGGCTGAAATTATTCTACCCATGTATATTGTTCAAGCACGGTTTCAGCACACAAGAGATGGTGGAAAAATCAGTTTTTCTGGTAGATTTTTTGCTTCTGTCTTTCCAAGTGCTCTTGAATGGAATAATCTATTGAATGAAACACAGCTGGCTGCTCTTTGCAAAAACCAAAGGTGCAGGCTTTCTTTGAGGTCACAGTTATCATTGCTAATGCCTGTGAGCTGCCTGCAGAAAGAATGGTATGTAATTATCTTCCCTTCCATCTACCTCTTACTTCAGCACATTCACCTCGAGGTCTCTACCTCTATCCACCAGAGATAGTCCCAAACTTTTGCCATAATTTGGTAACAATCTCTTTTTAAAAAGGAGCAAAACAACCCACTAAACAAATACTACCCTACCCTAGTTCACAAGACATTTGACAGAAATAATATGACTGAACCTAAGGTGCTACTTGTACAACCTTTTCTCATCCAAACAACCTACCAGTCCCCTCTTTCTAATCCTGCCAGATCCAGGACAAGCACTGAAGCCATCTTTGGCTGCAACTGCCAACTCTCCAC
Source organism: Symphalangus syndactylus (assembly GCF_028878055.3). NCBI lineage: Eukaryota > Metazoa > Chordata > Mammalia > Primates > Hylobatidae > Symphalangus > Symphalangus syndactylus. The sequence continues at coordinate 124,916,746 of NC_072426.2, read as the reverse complement.
GGGTCTCCCACCAGCCCAGGACCCTGAAACAACACATCTGGATGGAGATTTTCCCAAGCTAATGACAAAACCAATTAGACTGCTTCACTTGTTTTTGTCTGCTACAAACCTCATTTCCTGTTCCACATCAATTTTTATATGATACTTGCTCTGAAACACAGAACCCACCAAAAACTCATTTTTATTTATTTATTATTATTATTATTTTTTTTTTACATGGAGTCTCTGTTGCCCAGGCTGGAGTACAGTGGTGCGATCTCAGCTCACTGCAACCTCTGCCTCCTGGGTTCAAGCAATTCTCCTGCCTCAGCCTCCTGAGTAGCTGGGTCTACAGGTGCCCGCCACCATGCCCAGCTAATTTTTCTATCTTTAGTAGAGACAGGGTTTCACCGTGTTGGCCAAGCTGGTCTCAAACTCCTGACCTCAGGTGATGTGCCCTCCTCGGCCTCCCAAAGTGCTGGGATTACAGGCGTGAGCCACCATGCCTGGCCCAAAAACTCATTTTTAAATTGGTAAGACCAAATTGAAAGTAATGAATATGATTTCATGCCAAAACTGCAAATTATTTTGAGCTGGTAGTTCATGTGGTGTCCAATAGATGTCACTGTGTTTCCCTCACAAACTGAAAATATCTCCTAGTACCCCTGTGAATTATTTGAAAAGCCCCAGGGCTCCTTGATGCACTGTTTGGGAACCACAGATGCAGGCCCTTCCAGGGGTTTCAGGAAAGAGCAGGGAAGCAGGGTCAAATGCAAAATCACCTAACAATAGAAAAGAGCATGTGCTCGGAATAACACGGGCACTGAGAGCTGCCAACTCTAGGGAACAGAGAAGCCTAGAACCCCCAATGTCAGGGACAGCTGCAGGAAGCTGTGGGATTTAGGCTGGTCCTTGAAGAAAGAGTAAGACTTCACCACAGATGAGGAAGGAAGAGAACGTTCCAAGCAGAGAAAACGGACTGAGTATAGGAGAGAGGCCTTGAACCAAGAATGAGGATGGTACGGAGTCGGGGCTGTGACACAACATGTAGACTAAGAACATTGTAGGAAGTGGAGCCACTTGAGGTTTCAGAGGAAGGATGATGTGTTTAGAAAATTTAATCCAGCAGTTATATGTGAGATAATCTGAAGAAAGAAGTTGTAGTAATGAGACCATAAGTGAAAACTAACCCTGGTCAAGATATGTGGAGATGAAGACCCAGAGTGACACTGTCGGGAGAAGAAACAGAAAAACAGACTCAAGAACCTTGCAGGAAAAGGTTGGCACTATATTTGGGAAGATTAAGGGAAAAAATTCAAGGATGATTCAGAGTTCTATGCCAGGTAAGTGGGAAAAGTGATATTATTCACAAAAAGAAGGTATGCAGAGGATGAATTAAGCTAGCCTCGGGAGAAAGACATTATGAGTTTGCCTTCTGACATTGTAAGTCTGAGGAAGCAACAGGTCATTGAGATGAAGAGACCTAGCCAGTGGTCAAATACTCAGCCCCAGCAGCTTTTTAGGCCATCTGTGCAGAGCGAGGATAGCGATCATGAGGGTCAGTCAGTGCAGGAACAGTCCCTGAGGCGTGCCCACATTTAGGGAAAGACAACATCCAGTCAACAGAGCAGACAGACCCTAAGGAGAACTAAGAGAGTTCAGAGTGTGGCATCAAAGGGGGAAAACAGGAAACCCAGGTCTAGGGAGTCAGAAGCCCCAGGGGTTGTTAATAAAGCGATTCTTTACTTTATTTTTTTATATTTTTTTTTTGCAGACAGAGTCTCGCTCTGTCACCCAGGCTGGAGTGCAGTGGTGCGATTTCGGCTCACTGCAACCTCCGCCTCCCAGGTTCAAACAATTCTCCTGCCTCAGCCTCCCGAGTAGCTGGGACTACAGGCACATGCCACCACACCTGGCTAATTTTTTGTATTTTTTAGTAGAAACAAGGTTTCACCATATTGGCCAAGCTGGTCTCTAACTCCCGACCTCGTGATCCACCCACCTTGGCCTCCCAAAGTGCTGGGATTACAGGCGTGAGCCACCGCACCCGGCCACAATCCCAATATTTTTAAGCAAATGCTAAGTGCATTTATTAGCCTGGTGAGGAAAAAGCTGGATGCAGTCCTTAAGGGAGAAGCAGTCATCTCTTTTAGGTAGTGTGGAAAGGTTTTATAGCTAGAGAGCAGGACAATCCCTTCTCTTTTAAATCTTGAATCACTTGTGTCTGTCTTTTTCTCCATACCTTTCCCTTCTCTTGAATCCCCTGCCTATTTTCTTCTGTTCATCACCACACTACCCAGAATGCCAGTCCACACTAGCGGCCTTATTTTGTCACCACCAGCTGGTTCCTGAGCCCCTTATCTGACTCCCTCTGCACTGCTTACTATGGATATCAATGTTCACCTGCCTTACAAATCACATTAGGGTCTTTTCTCAGTCCTCATGGTCCCTGACCTCTTTTGGCCATCACAGCTCTCCTGGTGTACTTTCATCCAAACACACTCCTCCATGCCCTCCCTACCTGCTCACCTTCAAGGTTCGGCACAATGTCACTCTCTCCCTCCCCACCCGCCCTGGCTAGTTTCTCTGTCACAGCACTTAGTTTTTCTTGCTTAAATTAACATGTCAGTCTCCTGGGTCCCAGAATATAAACTCCATGGAGATGACAGAGTTTTTCAGCCACCTTCATTTCCCCATGGAGTCTGGCAGTACTTTGCACCTGGTGCACACTGACTAAATGGTCTTTGAACAAACAATATTATCCTTTTACTGCATATGAGATGGCAGAATCTGTCCTGCAATAGTTATGATAATACCTTTGCATATAACAGTATATGATTTTTCAGAACACACTTATATTTGACTTTCATACCCTGTAAGGAGGAAAGAGGAGGTCTACTATCCTCATTGTACAGCTATGGAAATGTGATATGATTTGCCCAAATCTCATCTTGAATTGTAGCTCCCACAATTCCCTCATGTCATGGGAAGGACACAGTGGGAGGTAAATGAATCATGGGGGTGGGTCTTTCCCATGCTGTTCTGATGACATTGAATAAGTCTCATGAGATCTGATGGTTTTATAAATAGGAGTTTCCCTGCACAAGCTCTCTCTCTATGCCTGCCGTCATCCATGTAAGATGTAACTTGTTCCTGCTTGCCTTCCACCATGATAGTGAGGCCTCCCCACCCATGTAAAACTGTGAGTTCATTAAACTTCTTTTTCTTCCCAGTCTCAGGTATGTCTTTATCAGCAGCGTGAAAATGGACTAAAATGTGACTCAAGAAGGTTGGAAGCTTTGCACAAGTTCACACAGCAGTAGTAAATAAAAGAGCCAGGACTAGAACCCAGATCTCTGACTCACAGTCTAGTGCTCTTCCACTGCACACCCTCTGTATAAATTCGTGTAATAATAAGCCTGATTTGGTGATGGCTACTTGTGCTTCAGATATTCCTTCATTTATTCATATCTAGTATGTTGTTAGTATTTCTGCCCGTCACACTGGAGTCCAACTCTGATTTTAGGTTCCAGAGGACAAGGATCAATAAACAGAATGAGGCAGTAACTATAAGCTATAACAAGTGGATTCACTAATGTGTTTCTAGAAAATTTTAAGCTGCAATTTACTTACGCATTAAACCCAAACATACTCTACAGGAACCATATCTACCTGCCAATTATTGCTCTAAGATGCTGATACTGGTAAACGAGCATGCTGATGGCTTCCAACGGCCCCTCTAAATCTACTCTCCACCTTTTCCACCTTGCCCTATGCCCCAGTAGACCTGTATGGACCTTTTTCCCATGGTTCCCTTCCATATGCTTTCCACTTGGGTTCACCCAATGGGGTTCCAGCAGGAGACTAGAAGGAAGAAGAAGGAAACCTGGCTATTTGTTCCCCTGACTCCCCTCTGAAGGGTTGCCTCAGGCAGGTTGTAACCCATGACTGAAGTTCATGGCTCTTATCAGGTGGGCCTCTCCACATATGTCTCTTTGACCCTTTACAGCACATTCAGTCTTAGGGGTGGCAACTGTGGTAAACCCCTGCCCAGAATATGGCCACAAATTCTTTAATACTGCTACTATAAGGAGGTGGGGTCTTTGTCCTCTCCCCTTGAAAGTGAGTGGTCTCTGTGCGACTATGAACAATGAAATATGGCATAAGGGATACTCTTCCAGGTTCCAAACCCCAGCCTTAGGAGATTAGCAGCTTCTATCTCTTGCCTCTTTGGCACACTCACTCTCAGAGCCCTTGGAGTTCAATCAGTATAGAAATCCAATTACCGGAGGCTGCCATGCTGTGAAGATGCCCAAGCAGCCCTGTGGAGAGGCTGTGTGGAAGGAGGGAAAGAAGGAGAGAGAGATCTAGTCAGCCCCAAGCTGTTCACACCCCAGCCAGCTGAGGCCCCAGACATCACAGAGCAGTGATGAGCTGTCCCCACCATGTCCTGACTGCATTCCTGAACCAGAGAATCATGATTTATACTAATAACCAATGGCTGGTTTAAGTCACTAAGTTTGAGAATAGTTTATTACACAGTGCTAGATCACTGAAACACCACACTGTTGTAACTAATCCACTTATTAAGCTCCCCTCACTACCCAGTCTGAATGCCATCTATTCCTTCTGGGTCCCTGACTAAATACACAACATGACAAACATTACGGCTGATAATCATATTCGAGACTTCTCTGCTTCTGAAAAAAATGGCAGAACTGCACTTCCCCCTGAGGTCAGATGTGGCCTGGTGACTTGCTTTGCTTCAGACAATGAAATGTCAATAGAAATGATATGTGTTACTTCCAGATAAAAGCTTCAAGAGCCAGTGGGCCATTCACAAGGTTCTCTTCTCCCTGACATCACCTTGAGACCAGTGATATCAGTTCCAGATAGTGGAGGCTCTATCAACTTGGATCCCTGAGTGAGGGTAACATGGAGAAAAGCTAGCTACAAATTGCTCATCCCACAATCAAGATGCAGTGATGATGCAATGCAAAGATGCAGTGTGAACAAGAGACAAACATCTGTTATTTCAGCCCCTGAGATTTCAGTGTTGTTTGTGACTACAGCATAATCATCATGACTACTACTATAAGCTCCTCTGTCAAGCTAATCCTGACCGAAATGCCCCCATGCATTAGGGGTCCACTTGAACTCTTGAATATTCTGTACACCAGGAAAGAGGTCTCTATATTAAGCAAATATATATAACCATCTTGTACATATCTATAATCAGAAAAACCATGGAAATCCATCAACCATCATAGTGGCCTTGGAAATGCACCTTGCAGACTTCCAACTACAGGGAGCATTACTGAGCTGGGGCCGCTGCTGCTAAACTCTGGAATCTTCTCCACATTTGCTCTGAGGCTACACTTCCTACAGGTTGTTCCCAGCCAGTGACTGGGATCACTGAGTATAGTAAGCATACTAAGGCAGGTCTGTTCCTGAGAGATGCAGGCCTCAAATAGCCTTTCTCAGACTTTTCAACAGTCTAGGACACTTCCAGCCAGCCTTCTCTGCCTCTCTCATCACTTGGGGTCAGATTGGTGTTGCAGTCTGAAAGCTCTCCCAGGCTTCCCCCATCTTGCTCCTATTTTCTTTCACACAGGCATTTCCCCAAATAAAATCCTTGCACATTTAATCCTATCTTGGCATCTGCTTCTCTGAGAACCCAGACTAATAGAACTACACCAATGAATATTCAGCCTTGAAAATTTAGCTTTGACAAATTAAACATATAGAGACAACAAAACTAGCTCTTGTTGAATAAGGGCTGTCTCATTAATCTGAAGTCATAAATAACCAGTTTTGCACAAAATCATATCCGTATCTATAGCTGGATCTAATTCCTATATTACCTATGTTAACATAGTATCATTTTATTTAATATGACTTTTACAAAGTATGATTTTGACCTTAAATTAAAAATTTATCCTTTCCCATACGTCCAAAATAGGCTTCCAATCCCTTATCCCAAACCCTGGAGACCATGTGTATTTTGGAATGCAAAACTTTAAGAAAAGTAATGTACATCTGCCATATTTGACAGAACCTCCCCCAGTGGGGCTGCAGGCAGCACATTATAATCAAATACATTACTGTTTTTTCTGCGAAACATACAAACATTAACACAAGTGAGATAAAAGTAAATAGCCTCGAGGTAGTTCAAGTAGGGTTCAATACCAAATAAGTTCATCAAAAGTTAGGTTATGAACCAAGTGAATTGTAAGAAAACATTCAGTTTCCAGAGCTTTTGAAGTTTACGTTGTGAATAAGGAACTGTGAACATATTCACACTACAGAAAACTATGCAGCCCCTTAAAAAAATCAGAAATGCCATTTTACTAACAGAAAAATAAATGGCCATCTGGATGAGGAAAGCACATAACACAAGAACTTATGAGAACAACTTGCAAAGTCTAAGTATTGTATTATCCTTACATAGAGTGGGAAGAGGAAAGCGGAGACAATCTTCACTTGTCAAGGACTCCCACTCCTCACCTTTTATTATCCACAACACTTTGTGATGACTTCATCTCTGGTTCAGAAATGCTGTAGAAATATTGTTTAAGCATGAAATTATTTATATTATTTATGAGACTGAAAGAATAGGTTCACCTCTGTAAACTGCCTATGCTGATGGCAGGTAACTAAAATGTTACACATAAGTTGGTGGCTGAGAGAGTGCACAAAGAAAATTTATTTAGGATACTAAACAAGCCTCATAGAATAACTAGAGGTGGCTGGCCAGATGGCCAAACAGGAACTACTCCAGTCTGCAGCACTCAGCAAGATCAATGCAGAAGGTGGGTGATTTCTGCATTTCCCATTGAGGTACCCGGTTCATCTCATTGGGAATGGCTAGACAGTGGGTGCAGCCTACCGACGGCGAGCCAAAGCAGGGTGGGGCATTGCCTCACCGGGAAGCTCGAGGAGTTGGGGAACTCCCACCCCTAGCCAAGGGAAACCGTGAGGGACTGTGCCGTGAGGAACAGTGCATTCCAGCCAGATACTACACATTTCCCATAGTCCACAACCCGTAGACCAGGAGATTCCCTCAGGTGACTACATCACCAAGGCCCTGGGTTTCCAGCACAAAATTGGCTGGCCATTTGGGCAGACACTGAGCTAGCTGCAAGAGGTTTTTTTGTTTTGTTTTGTTTTGTTTCATACCCCAGTGGCGCCTGGAAGGCCAGCGAGACAGAACTGTTCACTCCCCTAAAAGGGGGGCTGAAGCCAGGGAACCAAGTGTTCTAGCTCAGCAGATCCCACCCTCACAGAGGCCAGCAAGCGAAGATCCACTGGCTTGAAATTCTCACTGCCAGCACAACAGTCTGAAGTCGACCTGGGACACTCGAGCTTGGTGCGGGGAGGGGCATCCACCATTACTGAGGCTTGAGTAGGCAGTTTTCCCCTCACAGTATAAACAAAGTCACCTGGAAGTTCGAACTGGACAGAGCCCTCTGCAGCTCAGCAAAGCCGCTGTAGCCAGACTGCCTCTCTAGATTCCTCCTCTCTGGGCAGGGCATCTCTGAAAGAAAGGCAGCAGCCCCAGTCAGGGGCTTAGAGATAAAACTCCCATCTCCCTGGGAAAGAGCACCTGGGGAAAGGGGCAGCTATGGGCACAGCCTCAGCAGACTTAAACGTTCCTGCCTGCCAGCTCTGAAGAGAGCAGCAGATCTCCCAGCACAGCACTCGAGCTCTGCCAAGGGACAGACTGCCTCCTCAAGTGGGTCCCTGACCCCTGTGCCTCCTGACAGGGAGACACCTCCCAGCAGGCGTCAACAGACACCCCATACAGGAGAGCTCCAGCTGGCATCTGGGGGGTTACCCTCTGGGACGAAGCTTCCAGAGGAAGGAACAGGCAGCAATCTTTGCTGTTCTGCAGCCTCCACTAGTGATACCTAGGCAAACAGGGTCTGGAGTGGACCTCCAGCAAACTCCAGCAGACCTGCAGCAGAAGGGCCTGACTGTTGGAATGAAAACTAACAAACAGAAAGAAATGGCATCAACATCAACAAAAAGGACGTCCACTCAAAAACCCCATCCAAAGGTCAACAACATCAAAGACCAAAGGTAGATAAATCCACAAAGATGAAGAAAAATCAGCACAAAAAGACTGAAAATCCAAAAACCAGAATGCCTCTTCTCCTCCAAAGCATCACAACACCTCGCCAGCAAGGGAACAAAACTGGACAGAGAATGAGTTTGACAAATTGACCGAAGTAGGCTTCAGAAGGTAGGTAATAACAAACTCCTCCAAGCTAAAGAAGCACGTTCTAACCCAATGCAAGGAAGCTAAGAATCTTGAAAAAAGGGTAGAGGAATTGCTATCTAGAATAACCAGTTTAGAAAAGAATGTAAATAACTTGATGGAGCTGAAAAACACAACACGAGCACTTCATGAAGTGTACACAAGCATCAACAGCTGCATCAATCAAGTGGAAGAAAGGATATCAGAGATTGAAGATCAACTTAATGAAATAAAGTGTGAAGACAAGATTAGAGAAAAAAAGAATGAAAAGGAATGAACAAAGCCTCCAAGAAATATGAGACTATGTGAAAAGACCAAACCTATGCTTAATTGGTGTACCTGAAAGTGACGCGGATAATGAAACCAACTTGGAAAACACTCTTCAGGATATTATCCAGGTGAACATCCCCATCCTGGCAAGACAGGCCAACATTCAAATTCAGAAAATACAGAGAACACCACAAAGATACATCTCGAGAAGAGCAACCCCAAGACACATAACTGTCAGATTCACCAAAGTTGAAATGAAGGAAAAAATGTTAAGGGCAGCCAGAGAGAAAGGTCAAGCTACACACAAAGGGAAGCCCATCAGACTAACAGGGGATCTCTCTGCAGAAACCCTACAAGCCAGCAGAGACTGGGGGCCAATATTCAACATTCTTAAAGAGAGAATTTTCAAGCCAGAATTTCATATCCAGCCAAACTAAGCTTCCTAAGTGAAGGAGAAATAAAATCCTTTACAGACAAGCAAATGCTGAGAGATTTTGTCACCACCACGCCTGCCTTACAAGAGCTCCTGAAGGAAGCACTAAACATGAAAAAGAAAAACCAAAACCAGCCACTGCAGAAACATACTAAATTGTAAAGACTACCGACACTATGAAGAAACTGCATCAACTAATGGGCAAAATAACCAGCTAGCATCATAATGACAGGATCAAATTCACACACAACAAATATTAACCTTAAATGTAAATGGGCTAAATACCCTCACTTAAAAGACACAGACTTGCAAATTGGATAAAGACCCATCAGTGTGCTGTATTCAGGAGACCTATCTCATGTGCAAAGACACACATAGGCTCAAAATAAAGGGATGGAGGAATATTTACCAAGCAAATGAAAGCAAAAAAAAGCAGTATGGCAATCCTAGTCTCTGATAAAACATACTTTAAGCCAACAAAGATCAAAAGAGACAAAGAAGGGCATTACATAATGGTAAAGGGATCAATGCGACAAGAAGAGCTAACTATCCTAAATATACATGCACCCAATAAAGTAGCACCCAGATTCACAAAACAAGTTCTTAGACACCTACAAAGAGACTTAGACTCCCACACAATAATAGCGGGAGACTTTAACACCCCACTGTCAATATTAGACAGATCAACAAGACAGAAAATTAACAAAGATATTCAGGACTTGAACTCAGCTCTGGACCAAGCAGACCTAATAGACATCTACAGGACTCTCCACCCCAAATCAACAGAATATACATTCTTCTCAGCACCACACTTATTCTAAAATTGACCACACAATTGGAAGTAAAACACGCCTCAGCAAATGCAAAAGAATGGAAATCATAACAAACAGTCTCTCAGACCAACCACAGTGCAATCAAATTAGAACTCAGGGTTAAGAAACTCACTCAAAACCACACAACTACATGGAAACTGAACAACCTGCTCCTGAATAACTACTGGGTAAATAATGAAATTAAGGCAGAAATAAATAAGTTCTTTGAAACCAATGGGAATAAAGACACAACATACCAAAATCTCTGGGACACAGCTAAAGCAGTGTTTAGAGGTAAATTTATAGTACTAAATGCCCACAGGAAAAGGTGGGAAAGATCTAAAATTGACACCCTAACGTTACAATGAAAAGAACTAGAGAAGCAAGAGCAAACAAATTCAAAAGCTAGCAGAAGACAAGGTACACCTAAGATCAGAGCAGAACTGAAGGAGATAGAGACATGAAAAACTCTTCAAAAAATCAATGAATCCAGGAGCTGGTTTTTTGAAAACATTAACAAAATAGATAGACTGTTAGCCAGGCTAATAAAAAAGAAAAGAGAGAAGAATCAAATAGACACAATAAAAAATGACAAAGGTGGCCAGGCGCAGTGGCTCACACCTGTAATCCCAGCACTTTGGGAGGCCGAAGTGGGCGGATCACGAGGTCAGGAGACCGAGACCATCCTGGCTAACGTGGTGAAACCCTGTCTCTACTAAAAATACAAAAAGTTAGCCAGGCATGGTGGCGGGAGCCTATAGTCCCAGCTACTCGGGAGGCTGAGGCAGGAGAATGGCATGAACCCAGGAGGCGGAGCTTGCAGTGAGCCGAGATCGTGCCACTGCACTCCAGCCTGGGCGACAGAGCGAGATTCCGTCTCAAAAAACAAAAAGACAAAGGGGATATCACCACTCATCCCACAGAAATACAAACTACAATCAGAGAATACTATAAACACCTCTACGCAAATAAACTAGAAAATCTAGAAGAAATGGATAAATTCCTGGATGCATACACCCTCCCAAGACTAAACCAGGAAGAAGTTGAATCCCCGAATAAACCAATAACAAGTTAACTAATGCCTACCAACCAAAAAAAAGCCCAGGACCAGACAGATTCACAGCCAAATTCTACCAGAGGTACAAAGATGAGCTGGTACCATTCCATCTGAAACTATTCCAAACAATAGAAAAAGAGGGACTCCTCCCTAACTCATTTTATGAAGCCAGTATCATCCTGGTACCAAAACCTGGCAGAGACACCACAAAAAAAGAAAATTTCACACCAATGTCCCTGATGAACATCGATCTGAAAATCCTCAACAAAATACTGGCAAACCGAATCCAGCAGCACATCAAAAAGCTTATCCACCACAATCAAGTCAGCTTCATCCCTGGGATGCAAGGCTGGTTCAACATATGCAAATCAATAAACCTAATCCATCGCATAAACAGAACCAATTACAAAAACCACGATTATCTCAATAGATGCAGAAAAGGCCTTCAATAAAATTCAACACTGCTTCACGCTAAAAACTCTCAACAAACTAAGCACTGATGGAATGTATCTCAAAATAATAAGAGCTATTTATGACAAACCCACAGCCAATATCATACTGAATGGGCAAAAGCTGGAAGCATTCTCTTTGAAAACTGGCACAAGATAAGGACGGCCTCTCTCACCACTCCTATTCAACATAATAGTGGAAGTTCTGGCCAGGGCACTCAGGCAAGAGAAAGAAATAAAGGGTATTCAAACAGGAAGAGAGGAAGTCAAATTGTCTCTGTTTGCAGATGACATGATTGTATATTTAGAAAACCCCATCGTCTCAGCCAAAAATCTCCTTAAACTGATAAGCAACTTCAGCAGTCTCAGGATACAAAATTAATGTGCAAAATCACAAGCATTCCTATACATAAATAATAGAAAAACAGAGAGCCAAATCATGAGTGAACTCCCACTCACGATTGCTACAAAGAAAATAAAATATCTAGGAATACAAGTTACAAGGGATGTGAAGGACCTCTTCAAGGAGAACTACAAACCACTGCTCAAGGAAATAAGAGAGGACACAAACAAATGGAAAAACATTCTATGCTCATGGATAGGAAGAATCAATATCGTGAAAATGGCCATACTGCCCAAAGTAATTTATAGATTCAATGCTATCCCCATCAAGCTACCATTGACTTTCTTCACAGAATTAGAAAAAACTACTTTAAATTTCATATGGAACCAAAAAAGAGCTTGTATAGCCAAGACAATCCTAAGCAAAAAGAACAAAGCTGGGGCATCACACTACCTGACTTCAAACTATACTACAAGGCTACAGTAACCAAAACAGCAGGGTACTGGTACCAAAACAGATATATAGACCAGTGGAACATAACAGAGACCTCAGAAATAATGCTACACATCTACAACCACCTAATCTTCGACAAACCTGACTAAAACAAGCAATGGGGAAAGGATTCCCTATTTAATAAATGGTGCTGGGAAAACTGGCTAGCCATATGCAGAAAACTGAAATTGGACCCCTTCCTTACACCTTATACAAAAATTAACTCATGATGGATTAAAGACTTAAATGTAAGACCTAAAACCATAAAAACCCTAGAAGAAAACCTAGATAATACCATTCAGGACATAGGCATGGGCAAAGACTCCAGGACTAAAACATCAAAAGCAATGGCAACAAAAGCCAAAATTGATAAATGGGATCTAATTAAACCAAAGAGCTTCTGCACAGCAAAAGAAACTAGCATCAGAGTGAACACACAACCTACAGAATGGGAGAAAATTTTTGCAATCTATCCATCTGACAAAGGGCTAATATCCAGAATCTACAAGGAACTTAAACAAATTTACAAGAAAAAACCCCACCAAAAAGTGGGCAAAGATTATGAACAGACATTTCTCAAAAGAAGACATTTATGCAGCCAACAAACATATGAAAAAAAGCTCACCATCATTGGTCATTAGAGAAATGCAAATCAAAACCACAATGAGATATCATCTCACACCAGTTAGAATGGCAATCATTAAAAAGTCAGGGAACAGTCGGTCGCAGTGGCTCAGGCCTGTAATCTCAGCACTTTGGGAGGCTTAGGCGGGTGGATCACTAGGTCAGGAGATCGAGACCATCCTGGCTAACACAGTGAAACCCCGTCTCTACTAAAAATACAAAAAATTAGCCAGGCATGGTGGTGGGCACCTGTGGTCCCAGCTACTCAGAAGGCTGAGGCAGGAGAATGCCGTGAACCTGGGAGGCGGAGTTTGCAGTGAGCCGAGATTGCACCACTGCATTCCAGCCTGGGCGACAGAGTGAGACTCCATCTCAAAAAAAAAAAAAGTCCAGAAACAACAGATGCTGGAGAGGATGTGGAGAAATAGGAGCACTTTTATACTGTTGGCGGGAGTGTAAATTAGTTCAACCATTGTGGAAGACAATGTGGCAATTCCTCAAGGATCTAGAACCAGAAATACCATTTGACCCAGCAATACCATTACTGGGTATATACCCAAAGGATTATAAATCATTCCACTATAAAGACACATGCATACGTATATATATTACAGCACTATTAACAATAGCAAAGACTTGGAACCAACTCAAATGCCCATCAATGACAGACTAAAGAAAATATGGCACATATACACCATGGAATATACCATGGAACATGCAGCCATAAAAAAGGATGAGTTCATTCCTTTGCAGGGACATGGATGAAGCTGGAAACCATCATTCTCAGCAAACTAACACAGGAACAGAAAACCAAACACCGCATGTTCTCACTCGTAAGTGGGAGTTGAACAACGAGAACACATGGACACAGAAAGGGGAACATCACACACGGGGGCCTGTCAGGGGGTCGGGGACTAGGGGAGGGATAGCATTAAGAGAAATACCTAATGTAGATGACGAGTTGATGGGTGCAGCAAACCACCATGGCACGTGTATACGTATGTAACAAACCTGCACATACTGCATGTGAATCCCAGAACTTAAAGTATAATAAAAATACAATAAAGAATTAAAAAAGAATGCTCATGTCAAGGCAGTGGACATGGAGTATAGAAAACACAGACAGGAGTCCCTCCAGTGGACCTGAGCCCAGACTTCTTGGTATCACTCCCCATACCAAAGGGGGAAACACAGGAAGTAGGATATGACTGCTCTCACCGGGAACCCCTCAAGAAACATCCAGTTCTAGACTTCTTTGTTCATGTGCTTCTGATTTCCTGTCCTGACACTTGTGAAATGGCTCCTTTCTTCATCAACCACATAAGGAGCCAAGAGCCAGAGGAGAGGCTGTTCACCTACCCTGGCCTGCTCCATCCCTAACCCTGCTCATTCTAAATGATGAAAAAGCAAACAAACAAAAAACAGATGGAGAACAGGGAGAAAATTAATTAAGAAGGAAAAAAAATCCATCTTTGTTCTCCCTAGTTGCTATACAGCCCTGAGATAAATTGTCTGCAATGGATACAAGTTAAGGAATCTTAATTAGGGGTTGGAAATTCAAACCTAATACAGTAACATTCGCTTTTCATTTTACATATTCAGCATTGACTCTTTTTTATTTTTACAATAAGCATGTATTAACTTTATGGTTTTAAACTTTAAATGTATTAACTTTATGGTTTTAAAACTCTCATATTTTAATTATGGGCACAACTGAGGATATTACATAATATATGTAAAGTGCTAGATCAAATGTTAGCAATTATTCTCTTACAAACCACTGTCTGGGAAGGTACTAAGTGCCAGCACTCTGTTGGCACTTTAACAAGCATTCCATTTGTGTGTTGTTTCTTCAGCCTCCTAAGTCTAAGGTACTGTGTTCAGCATTGGAGATATCCCAGTGAATAAAACACATGTGATAATATGCCATACCTGAAAGTACGCATACCACTGTGGAGAAGACATTAAGCAAGTAATAGCACATGTAATGATTTAACTCTACCTGTACTAAGTGCTATGAAGAAGTAGTGTGGGGTGACCAGTAAGATCCTCGTAATAGCTCTCTGAGGTGGCTTTCATCCTCAATTATGGATAAAGAGCTATCACTAATGTCTGTAACACTAAAGTGTGCTAATTATAATAACATAAAATTTCCTGAACAAATAGTAATTATAATAATTATCACTATTATAATAATGACAGGAAATTTTTATGTCAATAGGTCAATGAGGAAAAGGATGGAAATAAACGAAAAAAAAAGTCTAAATGTGTGAGAGCGTATGTGGATAATTACTGCCAAAGAATTTCTATAGCACTCTTGTGTTCCTCCAAAGGCTTAGAGGTCTTCAATGCAAGATACCCATTCCATCCCTGGAACAACAAAATACTGACAAACATAAAGTTAACCTAGAAACAAATACAAGTTCTGTATTTTCCAAAGTTAATCCCTTATTTTCCAAGAGAGATCTAATTTCACAGACTTGGTTCCTTTGTGCCCATAAACTACTAAAATAACATGGAAACCTCAGTAATTTTATGTTTAAACCACATCAAAGATGACCTCTTGAACCTAGAAATAACATAAAAATCCAATTCAAACCAAGTACCCTGTTTGGCTTGGAAAACATGGCCACTATGCTAGAGAGGCACTAAATAGTAAGGGATGAACATCTTCTGTCAAGATCTGCTCTAAACCAGAAACCTCACCAGTTCGGATGGCAAGGTTTCAAAGTTGCCATAATCAAGTATTTTTGGATTCTGTAAAATAAAAGTCCATAGAAATTGAACTTCAGGATGCAGAATGGTGGGCATTCCATCAAAACAACATATGATCAAGTTGCTCTTTGCTTCTGTCTCTGCTAGAGGTGTGATTCCAAAATCTTGACAAAGATCCCCTGAACTAAATACTGCACAAGTCTCTTTACTTAGTGAAGGAAAAACAGAAAATCAGAATTCTAGGCCCAGGGGTGTCTCCTGACAGCTCACAGTGGAAAAGATATCAGTTGATTTATTATACAAAATGAGAGAGCCATAAGAAATTCAGAGTTGTGCTAATGAGACAGCCAACCTTTGATGGGACCTTAACTTGGCTTCACTTTAATTTCTGCTGTCACAAAATTGTTACAATAAAAAATTATGTTTTATTAAGTAGATAGCAAATCTATGGCACTTGTGCTACCACTGCTCCTCTCCATGCCCATGGCAGACCTTGCATTCTCTATGACAGACTCAGCCTTGGAGAACAGCTTAACAGTTCCAAGTAGCCACTGCCCATGAAGTGAAACAGGCACAGAGTCCGAGTCTATCTGCCAATGTTCCTTTAGGCTGACTATCCTACTTGACACTCACAATACTGTATTCTATGACACCAGATAGAACCTTCAGTTTAAGCTGTGGCCATTTTAAGACCTATGTTTAATATTGCTAAGAAATATAGATGGAATGAGAAGAAAAATCAGGCTAAAATCACCATCAAATCAATTACACTGTGTTTATCCTCCTCAGTGTCCATCACTTGTATTATAGAGACAGAAGATTACATGAACCAATCACTGACCTTATGGAGAGCAGGAGCCAAGACTGGTACCAAAAATCCATTGTAAATGTAATTGACAAGCTGATTTCGAATCAAGGGATGAGCCACCTAAGAGAGAGGCACATAGGCATGAAAAAGGCAAAGAGTTCAATCTTCAGTTCTTAAAATAAAACAATTCTGTGTACATCCTGAACTCAAAAAGGAAATCCACATTTTGGCCATTTATTCTGTAATTAAAAAACAAATCAGACCTCATACTGTCATATAAGCCTTTCGAATAGCTTATTCCCGTATAAACAGCTTGGTTAAAATCCTCAGAAGTTGAACTTTCAGACATAATATTGGTAATTTTAAACTGTGTGTTTGGAAAAAAGACAATAAATAGACTGAGTATGTATAAGGATTCATAAATTAAAGTTAACAAACTGGAAAGTATAATTTTTGCCCCTTACTTTCTTCTAAATCACATCTCAACCTGTAACTAATTTTAAAAACTGAGTATAACTGTCAAAACGAACAATTAAATACATTTATTTTGCTAGCAGAAAACATTTTCTCATTTTAAATATGTATTTCCTGATAGTCATTTATATTAAAGAGAAAGGCATTTAAAAATATTTTCAGAAAAATAGATAATATTCAAAAGCGGAAAACATTATCAGAGGTACAATACTTCTCATATTTGATTTCCAAAATATATTTAGTGTGGATAACCCTCTACTAATATCTTTTATAAGTAACCTTTTCAGTAGTCTTCCCCAAACAAAAAATCTTAAAAGTATATGGTTTCAATGTCAAAATACAGTATGAAAAATATAATTTCCCTGTTCTTACCATGCCTATTAGCTTTATTTCTCTTTCTTAAAAAAAGAAGAAAATGAAAAAGAGAAAGTCAAACAATAAAGTAAAAAGCAATTTCTAGGAAAGTGAGGCTAGATCTTTAAATTACTGATAATCTCTCTGTGTGTATATATTTTTGGGGAAGAACTAATAGTAGTTCTTTTTTATTTCCACAAACTTCTGCAAGAAAATGTTGATAGGTTGATAGACTGCAATATTAAAGGAAAAAATAAGATGAAATCCATTTTTCTTATATATAAATAAAACTTCCTTTGACTTAGCAATAAAAATGAGACGGAACTAAAATAATTTACTTGTATTTTCTTCCAGAAGCTATTTCTTTATCTGGTAGATAAACAGATTATAACTAACATTTTTCATCCTACAATCACTATAAAGAAAACTTGATTTCTTAGGAGATATACCTAATGCTAAATGACGAGTTAATGGGTGCAGCACACCAACATGGCACATGTATACATATGTAACAAACCTGCACGTTGTGCACATGTATCCTAAAACTTAAAGTATAATAATAATAAAAAAGGCCGAGAAAAAAAAGAAAACTTTATTTCTTAATAAATCTAATATTAAGGTAATTATTTATGCTATATAGAACTAAAACATTTTTTATAAAAACTTACCACATCCTTAAATATATATATAATCTGATTTTTATTGAAAACAGTAACAAGAAATCTAAAGGTAAAAATCTAATCAAAAAGCCAAATACACAAGAGTTCAGTGGTTGTTCCCCCCCCCCAAACAGGACAATTTCAAAGCCAATTTAATTTGTGTTGCAATGAAAATGCTTAACTTCTTCTAAATTCAATTGGGATAACAATATTCTTTATGTAGTATGCACCATTAAGCAAAATAAAGTGTTCTCCTTTGTAAATTCCCAAGAAGACCTTGAAGTAAAAGTGGTATAATCTGGAGTACTTAGAAACCTAAAAATATCTATTTAATGAGTCAGGCATTGAACTCATTTTGATGGTTAAGTAGATAATCAAAACAGAATTTATAAAGAAGATAAAGAAAATCTACTCATTTTTTTTCTCAGTTAAAACTTCCAGAAACTTACAAACTAACATTTTCACTCATTCAGTTGGCTTAAAGTAAAGTACCAATATTTCATAAACATTTATTAACATTTTAAAAAGTGAACGTTTTAAAATTAATCTTTTGCAATGCTAGTGCTCTGAACGAAGCCATAGCAAAGGGATCCTTTATTGTGCTCTGGTACCTGTATGACTGCATTGCAAAACTCCAGGGAGTTCATGAACTGGACAAGAGAAGGAAGTAGAAGCCAGTCATCTTTCAGAAGGCAGTGCCATTCCTCGCCTTTCTCTTCTAGCTTTGTAGGCAGGGAAGAGTAGAGACCACTGAGCCCAGTTGCAAGTACCTGTATTCAGAAATAAAAACAAAATAAACGCTTTTCCAAAGTTCTCAACCTGCGATTAACAGCTCACAGGTGATGCCAATGCTGCTGGTCCCAAAACTATTATCTTTAAGTAGCAAGGTATTAAAGGTATAAGAGCCCATCAGCTAGCTAAAAACAATGCAAACAGGTGAAGACAGTAGGGAAGGACAACTCTGGCAGAAGGAACGGCAATATCAGAACTATCTGGCTAATATACACATGGTTGGTATGGGTTGCTCAACTCTCATGTGCCAGGCACTATGCTGGGCTAGGTGTAGGAGGAGTACACACAAAGATGAATAAAACATTATTCTGGCCTCAAGAAGTTCAGGAGAGGAACAAATTCATAAACAGTACCCTACAGTACAATACATCAAGTGCAAATACAGAGAAGGCACATACCCCAGTCTAGAGGAGAAACTCCTGTTTTGAGGTGGTCCAGGACAGAAAGTCACATACATTGGAACCATGAGCTTTATGAGAAAGATTCCATGCAATTCCCTGCATGCTTAAGGTCATGACTGACAGCTGCATGTTTGCAGTTTAGAAAGCACTTCCATATATATTTTCTCATTTGATCTTCACAAGCAATAGCAAGGAGAAAGAATTGGGGGTCAGCAATCAGTTAGTTAGATGTGATGACAAGCTTCAAGAAGAGATAAAGTGAGTCTACATGGAGGCATCAGCACTAGGAAAAGAGAGGAGGAAATAAAATTTGAGCATCACATGGAAGGTGGATATGAGGGTGATCTAACCATGACATCTATCGGCCTGGCATTAATCCAAAACTCTTAGGGCTTGCTTCCTCCCTTAGTGTTCTGGTCCTTAATTTAAATGACAGCCTTTGGGCTTGGTAAGTGAGGTAAGAACTCAAAACCGTCAACTAACCCAACTTGGTCACCAAGAAAATGGTGATGCCTTTAATAGAGACAGAAATGTAGGAAGGTAACACACTTAATGCTGAGTGCTTGTTGATTTTACCTTGTGGAATATCAAACCAGGGATGCAATGAATTTCATAGTACTGGAGGCCTCCCAGCTGGGAAGTGATACTGACTAAGCAGCAACTTGGAGATCCTGACTTGCTAGATATGTATAGGATGGCCAAGGATGGCACAGAATGAATGCAAAGGAGTCAGCTATGGGGCCAGGGGTGGTGGCTCATGCCTGTAATCCCAGTATTTTGGGGGGCTGAGGTGAATGGATCACTTGAACCAGGAGTTTGAGACCAGTCCGGCCAACATGGTGAAACCCACTTTTTACCAAAAATACGAAAATTAGCTGGGTGTGGTGGCACAAGCCTGTAATCCCAGCTACTCAGGAAGCTGAGGCAAGAGAGAATCCCTTGAGCCTGGGAGGCGGATGTTGCAGTGAGCCGAGATTGGACCTACCATACTCCCACCTGGCCGACAGAGCTGGAGTGCCTCAAAAGAAAAAAAAAAAAAAGGCCAGCTACAAAAGGCTTTGCTCTAGCACAAACCCTGAGGTAACAATGGCCTCGAATGAGATGGAAACATTCAAGAAAATATAATGAGGCAGGCCCAGAAAAGAAATAGTGACATACTCACTGATCTCACTGTCTAATGAGAGATTAATGGGCAATTAAAACAGTGTTAGAAATGCTCAGAATACATAATAGAAAATATATGGTGCTGTAGGTGTACAAAAGACTCTTAACTCAGATTTGGAGGGTTGGCAGCAGGAAATATTCTCAGAAGAAGTGATATCTAAGCTGGTGAAGAGTATGTAGGAGTTAGCCAGAAAAAGAGTAGGGGGAAGAATATTCCAAGCAGAGAAAACAACATATACAAAAGCTCAAAGGAGAAAGAAAAGATGGTATTCTCCAGGAATTAAGAGAAGCGCAGTATTGTTAGAGTGCAGAATTACAGGTAGAAAGAGGCTGGCAAGGTAAATGGGAATCAGATCCTGCAGGACTTTATAGGACAATATGAGGAGCATGTGGGGCATCCAAATGGAGAGCCCAGTATTCAGATATGTGGGGCTGATGCTTAAAAGAGAGCTCTGGGCTAGAGACGGAGCCATCAACATGTAGATGGGACCTCAAGCCATATGAACCAGACAGAGAAGGAAAGGGAGATTTAGACAGATGAGATATGACAAAATAATCCACAGTGCCTGGCATCACGAACAGAAAGTCAGAAGGAGGTGTGGGCCTAGGTATGTTAAACTTGGAAAAAAATTATCTGTAGACTATTGTTGCCTTCCTTTTCCCCTTGTCCTGTTCCCACAGCACTCTCTGTATCCCTTTGTGTAGCAATCATCTTTCTTGCATGTATTAGTGTATTGCCTATCTCCTCCATCTCTCCTGGTCTGACTTGTTCATTCCAGTCCACAATGGAGGTATGGATGATTTGTCTAGTCAGGTATGTTGAGTTTCAGATGCTAGGAGTCCTTCCCATGAATAACATACCCAACTCAACAACAGAGTACGGGTCAGGGAGGTCTTAACATGGAGAGACCATATGAAGTCATGGGAGGGCCTAGGTGGGGTGGGGGAGATGGTATAGGAGCCCCCAGTGGAGTATAAAGAACAGGGAGACAAATAGATGAACCATTTCAGTACTAGAGAAATCAAAAAATTATATACAGTTCTCTGTTCTATTTCCTGGCAACCTTTAATCATTCATTCATTTACTAACTCATTAAAAAAAAAAATACCGAACACTTACTTCAGGCCAGGTACTATGTTAAGTATGGAAAATACAACCGTAAACAAAACAGTACATTTATCTCTTTTTAAAAAATCAGGGCATCTGTGGTCCCAAAGGAGAATGTCCCCTATTTAAAGTGAACATACCCATACAAATCACTTTAATTCCAGTTTTGAATGTGACCCAAATGAGTTGCTTCTTATAAATTAGAAACCTCTGGCAAAAGAGAACAGAGACCAAAAGTTCTCCTCGAAGAGAAATCTAATCTTGATGCCACATTTTTTTAAATCAATTACACTTGCTAACTCATGCTAAATTAACCAAAGAACAAAGGCTTTAATTCTGCATACTCCTGATTTCTTAACCACTTTGAGGCTTTGAAGATGAATTCATAAAGACAGGCTTAATTTGTCTGACTAAAAAGCTGGGAATAACTATTCAGTATATCAGTATAATTACAGCAACATTAATTTTCAAATTACATACATCAGTGACAGTAATTAAAAATAATACCTATGTAATATTCACTTTTTAAAATGAATATTGTGAAAGGGCATGGCTGAGATGTGAACAGAAGCCTGCCCATCCAGAAGGTAGTCCCTGTACAGAAGGATACTCTCTATACACAAGGATACTCCCAGAACAGAAGGACATTGTCTGTACAGAAGTGACAGCTGAATAGGAAGTCCTGCCATGTTCCTGCCACTACAAAAAGTGCCTCTGCTATCTCCTTCAGCATGACAAAGAAACAGGGGAGAAAATATTCTGCAGAATAAAGAGTATTACATAGTCTTAGAAACAAGATTCTAAATCTTTATGGTATTTATATCCTCCCTTCCTAGACTGTGCGCAGAGTTCAGATTCATTCACCCAGACTGCACATATTTCTAGAACACAGACTGTGGGCCAGACATATGCAAGATTGGTCCTGGGGAAAGAGTAGTGAACAAGTTGGACCAGGAAAGATGGAGAAGACGGCTGATAAACTAATACATGAAAGAAAGATAATTACTACCCAAGGGGATATGGAGTGCTGTGGGAACAGGACAAGGAAAAAGAAAGATATCAACAGGTCTGTAACTAAGTTTTCTAGGTTAAGAGATGAATAGCACATTCTATTTACTTTTAAATTTCATTTTTTAACTTAGAATTAAATTATAAAAAGTTTAAATATAGATGTATTCAACAGCTCATTTAAAATAAAATTCCCATCCACTATTTTAGCCTTTCATTGATCCTCAGATTCCCATCCACGCACACAAAAAAATTGCAAAACATTCTATTTATTCGCAACACATTAAGCATTAACCCATTTTTCACTTATTTTCCACTTATTTGCACTTATTTTTCACTTATTTTCCCTCAAGAATCTCTTTAAAAGAAACTAACCACCATGTAAAACCATAAGGATAACAACAAACAAAAAAGCAAACAACTTCCCTGGCAGCAGTATAGTGTGGCAGTTGCTGAGACCAAGGACTTTAATATCAGACAAATGCAGTTTTGAACCAGACTTTGCCACTGACAGGCAGTTATTAAAGTTCTCTAAATTTCCATTTCTTCACTAAGTTGTTGCCAGGATTAAAGAAAATAATGCATCTACCAAGATTAGCATAATGTTTTACACATAGAAATGTTTCCAATGAAGGAAAGAAAGATGACATACAAAAAAAAAAAAAAGAAAGATGACATGCACAGAGCAGTGAACAAGTAATGTTTAACTTTAAACATCTAATGATATCTGGTTAATTTTAGCAAACACAAAGATTTTTGGCAGATGGCTTTAGTCTGAAGCTCACAGCATAACACCTGGTAGGGACTATTTGATGCAACTTGCCAAAATAAAAAGCCTCATAAATTTTGGATATGGGATAAATAACATTCTACCTGCGGCTGTGTACCTAAAGGTTACTTGCTTTAATTTGCATTACTTGATTTATGCATACACTGTTTTCTACATTTGCCAATATATAACAGTGGCATGAGCTTAACCATCAATATTTAGTTTAAAAAAAAAAAAAGTGACAGGGTCATTTAGTCCCCATCCTTTTGTTGGCACCAAATTGTTCCCTAGAGTATCTTCATTCTCCTTCTTTTCCTGGGAAAGCACATCTTGAGCTATGAGGCAGCAGAACCAGCAAGCTCTTCCTATCAACTATAACAGTAAAGGTTCCAAAAGTGGTCCGATTTCCTGAAAGAGTCATTACCCTTCCAACAGCCTGATGCTAACACACTTTGACAATCATACTAATTAGAGAAACCTTTTTGTCAATTGCGGTCCTTAGCTGGATGGTTAATAGAGTATGCTTTTATCTTCAACATAAACAGGCCTTTTTTTTTAATTATGTTGTCAGATGTAATTATAGAAAACTGGGTACAAATGAGATTATGGGATCTATCCTGAGGGGCAACTTAACACAATGAAGCTCGTGTTCCATTCTAGCAAACAAGGTCAGCTGGAGATGTTGTTTTCCTTCCAACTTTAATGATCTGTATAGTGTTTTAAAATATGTTTTTATAAAAGCAACACTCAACTAAAACCTGCTTATGACACAGTTAAATGGAAATCTAAACATTAAAAATGGTCCATTCTTGTCATATTTAAATTTTTTAATTATGAAATATGAAAAATACACAAAACATAATAGAAACCCATCGCCAAGACTTAACAGATTTTAACATTCTGCCAAAATTTCTTCAGAACACTCTGATTTTTTCAAACAATAAAAATTACAAATAGAACTGCACCCTACTCCAATCTCATTATCATCCCTTCTCCTTCCTTCATCCCCAAAAAGCCACAGTCTTGAACTTAGCATATATTATTATCCTTGTGGTTATTTTGTACTTCTACTGTATACATATGTATCCAAAAAACAGCATACACTAAGATTCTGTGTTTTAAAATTTTATGTAAACTCTGGACGGGCACAGTGGCTCATGCCTGTAATCCCAGCATTTTAGGAGGCTGGGCGGGCAGATCACCTGAGGTTAGGAGTTTGAGACCAGCCTGGTCAACATGGTGAAACTCTGTCTCTACTAAAAATACAAAAAAATTACCTGGGTGTGGTGGCACACGCCTGTAGTCCCAGCTATTCGGGAGGCTGAGGCATGAGAATCACTTGAACCCAGGAGGTGGAGGTTGCAGTGAGCCGAGATCGTGCCACTGCACTCTAGCCTGGGTGACAGAGCGAGACTCTGTCTCAATAAATAAATAAATAAATAAGTAATTCAACATGTTTTTTGATTTACTGCTGTTCATACATATAGTTAAATGGTAATACACATGATTCATACACTTTGAATGCTGAAAAGTATTCCACTGATGTATGAATAAACCAGTTTATCTTTCATTTCACATACTTATATTTTTCTGTTTTTCAAATCGCTGTTTTATTGAACATCGTTGTATATGTATCCTTGTACATAAGTGCCAGATTTCTCCAAGCCAGATATCTAGAAGGGAAGTTGCAGGATCACACAGTATGCAAATATTCAGTTTTACCAAACATTGCCATACTGCTTTCCTGAGTTACTATACCAATTTATATTCTCAAAAGTTCTTGTTTTTTTCACACTCTTGACAACACAGTTACCACTGAATACTTACTACTCTGATAAGTATTAACTGGTGTCTCACTGCATCACCAATAGTGGGACAACCTAACACAGGCCCCTTGCAGTAAGTACATAGCATCGCTTGTAAAGTAACCTTGCCAAAAATATTTAATCTAAATTTAACTGGGCATGTAGATCTAAGTCCAATTTGCAGGAAATGCAGGGTTAGGGACAAGTCAAACTACACAAGAAACAATCAAACCCAGAATCTGGGGGTGTTTTATAAGACAATGGCTTGGTCTCTTAAAAAGTCAATGTCATGGGGAAAGAAAGTGGCAGGTTGTTATTATTAACGGAGACTAAAGAGACCTGATAGCTAGATGGATATCTTTTATTGGACTCTACAAAGGAGGAGAAAAAACCTATGAAAGTAATTTGGGGCATAGTAGGAGAACTGGATACTAGATCGTATTAAGGAATTACTGTATAATGTTCTTAGGTACAATAACAGTATTGTGGTTATGTGCGAGAATGTCCCCATTCATAGGAAACACAGACTAAAGTATCTAATGTCTGTAACTTAATTTCAAATAGTACAACAAAAACAAAAGCATAAAATACCAAAGAATGGCAAAATATTAACAACTTTCAATCTAGGTGGGGTGCATACAGTGTTCATCTTAGTGTTTTAAATTTTCTGTATTTTACTTTTTCTCATAATAAAAAGTTTTTAAAACATAAATTGCATCAACTTTATAGATTAATTTGTAGGAATGTCTCATCTATACACTATCTACAAGCTGTAGAGCTTTCCATTTATTTAGATCTTTTATGCCCTTTATAATTTTCTCCATAAAGGCCTTTCATGTATTTGATGGATTTACTTCAAGATATCTTATGATTATGTTGCTTTTGTAAATGGTATTTTCTAAATTGCCTTTTGCGTACTGATCAAGTGAACCACCTGAATATTTTGATTTGTTACAATACCTGCTCTCCTTTAACAGCAGAATTACACAATTGAATTAGACAATTCAAATAAGCTAAAACCCAAACCTCAAAACTGCCGTTTTTCAGAGGTTTTCTTTAGAGCAGTTTAAGGTTCATGACAAAACTGAGAGGAAGGTACAGAGATATCCCACATACCCGCTGCCCCAACACATGCACAGCCTCCCGGATTATCAACATCCTCTACCAGAGTGCTACATTTGTTACAACTGATGAACTTACAGTGACACATTATAGCCACCCCAGAAACCATAGTTTACATGAGCGCTCACTCAGTGTTTTACATTCTATGGGTTTGGACAAATGTATATTGACATGTACCCACCATTCTAGTATCATACAAAGTAATTTGACTGCCATAAAAGTCCTCTGTGCTTTGCTTATTCATCCCTCACCCTGCCCCAATGCTCGGGGGAAAAAAATTATCTTTTTACTGTCTCCATAGTTTTGCCTTTTCCAGAATGTCATATAGTTGGAATCATACAGTAGGTAGCCTTTTCAGATTGGCTTCTATCACTTATTAATGAGCATTTAAGGTTCCACCATATATATTCATGGCTTACCACCTCATTTCTTTTTAGCTGAAAAATATTCCATTATCTGCATATACCCCCACTTTATTTATCTATTCACCTGCTAAAGGACACCTTGGTTGCTTCCAAGTTTTTGGTAATTATAAATAAAGTTTCTACAAACATCCGTGTGCAGGTTTTTGGGTGGACTAAGTTTTCAACTCCCTTAGGTAAATATCAAGGAGTGCAACTGCTGGACCACACGGCAAGAGTATGTTTAGTTTTGTAAGAAACTGCCAAACTGTCTTCCAAAGTAACTGTACCATTTTGCATTCCCATCAGCAACGAATGAGAGTTTCTACTCCACATCTTGCCAGCATTTGGTGTTGTCAGCGTGGCCCCTGCACACTAACTGACTGTTGAACTCCCACTCCACCACCCCATGTTCCTATGACAACAAAATACACTAAAACTAGCGGTCATTTTCTTGCTGAGAAACAAATTAATTTGTGAAACTAGCAGTGGAGGTCTTATCACATGCCATGATTCCTTGGAGCAAAATCAACCTGAAAAGCTAAGAATCAGAAAACACAGGTTTTACCAATCTCTCAGGATATGCTCCTAAAACAACTAAAATCGTTCTTTTTTTTTTTTTGAGTATAAAATTACACTTTTTATTTTTCTGCTTAATCTTGTTTCTTTTATCCTCAGTTAAATGTTATCACCATCCACCCCGTTGCTCAAGCAAGATCATCCATGATCCCTTCCTTTGCTTCACCCAATCCATTAGCAAGTATAGACCATTCTACTTTATTATTATTATTATTATTATACTTTAAGTTTTAGGCTACATGTGCACAATGTGCAGGTTTGTTACATATGTATCCACGTGCCATGTTGGTGTGCTGCACCCATTAACTCCTCATTTAGCATTAGGTATATCTCCTAATGCTGTCCCTCCTCCCACCCCACAACAGTCCCCGGAGTGTGATGTTCCCCTTCCTGTGTCCATGTGTTCTCATTGTTCAATTCCCACCTATGAGTGAGAACATGTGGTGTTTGGTTTTTTGTCCTTGCGATAGTTTGCTGAGAATGATGGTTTCCCGTTTCATCCATGTCCCTACAAAGGACATGAACTCATCATTTTTTATGGCTGCATAGTATTCCATGGTGTATATGTGCCACATTTTCTTAATCCAGTCTATCATTGTTGGACATTTGGGTTGGTTCCAACTCTTTGCTATTGTGAATAGTGCCACAATAAACATACGTGTGCATGTGTCTTTATAGCAGCATGATTTATAGTCCTTTGGGTATATACCCAGTAATGGGATGGCTGGGTCAAATGGTATTACTAGTTCTAGATCCCTGAGGAATCTCCACACTGACTTCCACAATGGTTGAACTAGTTTACAGTCCCACCAACAGTGTAAAAGTGTTCCTATTTCTCCACATCCTCTCCAGCACCTGTTGTTTCCTGGCTTTTTAATGATGGCCATTCTAACTGGTGTGAGATGGTATCTCATTGTGGTTTTCATTTGCATTTCTCTGATGGCCAGTGATGATGAGCACTTTTTCATGTGTTTTTTGGCTGCATAAATGTCTTCTTTTGAGAAGTGTCTGTTCATGTCCTCTGCCCACTTTTTGATGGGGTTGTTTTTTTCTTGTAAATTTGTTTGAGTTCATTGTAGATTCTGGATATTAGCCCTTTGTCACATGAGTAGGTGGCAAAAATTTTCTCCCATTTTGTAGGTTGCCTGTTCACTCTGATGGTAGTTTCTTTTGCTGTGCAGAAGCTCTTTAGTTTAATTAGATCCCATTTGTCAATTTTGGCTTTTGTTGCCATTGCTTTTGGTGTTTTAGACATGAAGTCCTTGCCCATGCCTATGTCCTGAATGGTATTGCCTAGGTTTTCTTCCAGGGTTTTTATGGTTTTAGGTCTAACATGTAAGTCTTTAATCCATCTTGAATTAATTTTTGTATAAGGTGTAAGGAAGGGATCCAGTTTCAGCTTTCTACATATGGCTAGCCAGTTTTCCCAGCATCATTTATTAAATAGAGAATCCTTTTCCCATTGCTTGTTTTTGTCAGGTTTGTCAAAGATCAGATAGTTGTAGATATGTGGCATTATTTCTGAGGGCTCTGTTCTGATCCATTGATCTATATCTCTGTTGTGGTACCAGTACCATGCTGTTTTGGTTACTGTAGCCTTGTAGGATAGATTGAAGTCAGGTAGCGTGATTCCTCCAGCTTTGTTCTTTTGGCTTAGGATTGACTTGGCGATGCGGGCTCTTTTTTGGTTCCATATGAACTTTAAAGTAGTTTTTTCCAATTCTGTGAAGAAAGTCATTGGTAGCTTGATGGGGATGGCATTGAATCTATAAATTACCTTGGGCAGTATGGCCATTTTCACGATATTGATTCTTCCAACCCATGAGCATGGAATGTTCTTCCATTTGTTTGTATCCTCTTTTATTTCATTGAGCAGTGGTTTGTAGTTCTCCTTGAAGAGGTCCTTCACATCCCCTGTAAGTTGGATTCCTAGGTATTTTATTCTCTTTGAAGCAATTGTGAATGGGAGTTCACTCATGATTTGGCTCTCTGTTTGTCTGTGATTGGTGTACAAGAATGCTTGTGATTTTTGTACATTGATTTTGTATCCTGAGACTTTGCTGAAGTTGCCAATCAGCTTAAGGAGATTTTGGGCTTAGACAATGGGGTTTTCTAGATATACAATCATGTCATCTGCAAACAGGGACAGTTTGACTTCCTCTTTTCCTAATTGAATACCCTTTATTTCCTTCTCCTGCCTGATTGCTCTGGCCAGAACTTCCAACACTATGTTGAATAGGAGTGGTGAGAGAGGGCATCCCTGCCTTGTGCCAGTTTTCAAAGAATGCTTCCAGTTTTTGCCCATTCAGTATGATATTGGCTGTGGGTTTGTCATAGATAGCTCTTATTTTGAGATATGTCCCATCAATACCTAATTTATTGAGAGTTTTTAGCATGAAGGGTTGTTGA
The DNA here is from genome assembly GCF_028878055.3 of Symphalangus syndactylus. Classification (NCBI taxonomy): domain Eukaryota; kingdom Metazoa; phylum Chordata; class Mammalia; order Primates; family Hylobatidae; genus Symphalangus; species Symphalangus syndactylus. The sequence continues at coordinate 124,887,459 of NC_072426.2, read as the reverse complement.
ATTTTGTCAAAGGCCTTTTCTGCATCTATTGAGATAATCATGTGGTTTTTGTCTCTGGTTCTGTTTATATGCTGGATTACATTTATTGATTTGTGTATGTTGAACCAGCCTTGCATCCCAGGGATGAAGCCCACTTGATCATGGTGGATAAGCTTTTTGATGTGCTGCTGGATTCGGTTTGCCAGTATTTTATTGAGGATTTTTGCATCGATGTTCATCAAGGATATTGGTCTGAAATTCTCTTTTTTGGTTATGTCTCTGCCAGGCTTTGGTATCAGGATGATGCTGGCCTCATAAAATGTGTTAGGGAGGATTCCCTCTTTTTCTATTGATTGGAATAGTTTCAGAAGGAATGGTACCAGCTCCTCCTTGTACCTCTGGTAGAATTCGGCTGTGAATCCATCAGGTCCTGGACTCTTTTTGGTTGGTAAGCTATTGATTATTGCCACAATTTCAGAGCCTGGTATTGGTCTATTCAGAGATTCAACTTCTTCCTGATTTAGTCTTGGGAGGGTGTATTTGTCGAGGAATTTATCCATTTCTTCTTGATTTTCTAGTTTCTTCGCATAGAGGTGTTTGTAGTATTCTCTGATGGTAGATTGTATTTCTGTGGGATCAGTGGTGATATCCCCTTTATCATTTTTTATTGCATCTATTTGATTCTTCTCTCTTTTCTTCTTTATTAGTCTTGCTAGCGGTCCATCAATTTTGTTCATCTTTTCAAAAAACCAGCTCCTGGATTCATTAAATTTTTGAAGGGCTTTTTGTGTCTCTATTTCCTTCAGTTCTGCTCTGATTTTAGTTATTTCTTGCCTTCTGCTAGCTTTTGAATGTGTTTGCTTTTGCTTTTCTAGTTCTTTTAATTGTGATGTTAGGGTGTCAATTTTGGATCTTTCCTGCTTTCTCTTGTGGGCATTTAGTGCTATAAATTTCCCTCTACACACTGCTTTGAATGTGTCCCAGAGATTCTGGTATGTTGTGTCTTTGTTCTCGTTGGTTTCAAAGAACATCTTTATTTCTGCCTTCATTTCGTTATGTACCCAGTAGTCATTCAGGAGCAGGTTGTTCAGTTTCCATGTAGTTGAGCGGTTTTGAGTGAGTTTCTTGATCCTGAGTTCTAGTTTGATTGCACTGTGGTCTGAGAGACAGTTTGTTATAATTTCTGTTCTTTTACATTTGCTGAGGAGAGCTTTACTTCCAACTATGTGGTCAGTTTTGGAATAGGTGTGGTGTGGTGCTGAAAAAAATGTATATTCTGTTGATTTGGGGTGGAGAGTTCTGTAGATGTCTATTAGGTCCGCTTGGTGCAGAGCTGAGTTCAATTCCTGGGTATCCTTGTTAACTTTCTGTCTCGTTGATCTGTCTAATGTTGACAGTGGGGTATTAAAATCTCCCATTATTATTGTGTGGGAGTTTACGTCTCTTTGTAGGTCGCTCAGGACTTGCTTTATGAATCTGGGTGTTCCTGTGTTGGGTGCATATATATTTAGGACAGTTAGCTCTTCTTGTTGAATTGATCCCTTTACCATTATGTAATGGCCTTCTTTGTCTCTTTTGATCTTTGTTGGTTTAAAGTCTATTTTATCAGAGACTAGGATTGCAACCCCTGCCTTTTTCTGTTTTCCATTTGCTTGGTAAAATCATTCTTAATGCAGTAAAAATTAACCAGAAATGGTAACACATCTAGCTTCCTTTGTTGGCTTATGATGAGCTGATGCTGCTCAGCCAAATAGCATCTCAACTTAGATTGGTCTGCTCCCTCCAAAAGATTTCCTCTAAACATCTTTCCATAGGAAGTGCCAAGTACAACTTACTGGGAGAAAAAAAGGGAGTAAGAAAGTATTCATCATTAGCAACAGAAGAGAAAAAAGGGAGTGAGTGGAAAACATGCCAAGGAGAGAGACTTACTGGACAAAAGTAGGTGTTCTCCACGATGTGATGGGCCACCATGCTGTTCTCAGCAGAGAGAGACATGATGAAGAGCAATGCATCCCGAGCTTGCTGGCCTACTGACCCCTCTCGGTGAATGAAGGGAATCAGAAGGGAGAAGATGAGGAAGTTGGCAGCGCCTTGGTCTTCACTAGTGTGGAAGAAGAGTTCTAAAATGGATGGATCTTTGGCAAGAATGGAACAGAGCTGATTGAGTAGGACAACCAGCTTCTCCTCCACAGTGGGGGTGGTTGTTCCTGAACAAGAGCTCAGCAACATCATCAGAGGCTTCAGAATGGGTTTGTGGTGCAGCAGAGGCTGGTGAGACTGGGTGACCAACATCTCATACATCTTTAGCTGCTCGATTTTAGTCTCATCAGTAAATTCCCTTCTCAAGCTCCAAAGGAAAAGTTTCTCCATGATGTTCTCAGAGACCACAAATTCCAGAATTGGCCCCATTGCAGCATCCTTGGCTTGCTCTTCAATCAACAAGAAGAGCATATGTTCTACATAATTCTGCACAGCACTGGCCTCATCTGGAGGGATAGACCCATATTTTGCCTGGGTGTTCTTCAAGGGGTCATGCTTCTCCAAGATTTTCACAACCTGTAACCAAATCAAACATTTGTCATCCATCTGATGTTTATCATAATTACAAAAACACATCACCACTGATTTTACCAAATCGTCAGGAAAATGCAGGAGCCACCGCCCACAAGATATGTGTGAGCATTGTGTGTGTCTCCCTCTCAAACACTAAAATGAATGAGTTAAATTATAGAAAGCAGATGTCTGAAGATGTTTACTTACACAGTTATAAATTTCAACAATATAAATATTGAAGAAAATAGTATGGTTATATAAATTAAGCTACATGCATTCTTCGGATTATTTATTATGAACATAATTGAGGAAAATGAGAAATTGTAAGTGATATGTTAGATGAAAAAAGCAAGCTATTTGTAGATGTTAGATGCATAATAATTATGTCAAAGACGTATGTGAAAAATATATGCGAAAAGAATCATTTTGATATTCAAAGTCATGACAAATTCTTAAATTTTTTTCCAGATTGTTGATGTATAATATTGCTTTTTAATTTTAAAATACATTAAATAAGCAAAAGGAAATCATACTACCCATGTTCTCCTACAAATAGAATTGCTTTGGAGATCTCAGCAGAGGAACACAGCTACTCATGCCCTTGACAGAACAATATCCTCCCTTCCCTACTTGGATGGATGCCCTCTTCAGCCAAACATGCAGCAACAGAAAAGATTAAAGGAAACTGATAAACAAGAGACATACAACTAGTAGAATCAAGCGTAACATATGGCATGTACTGAAACTAAAAAATGAAGAGTTTGAATGCTGTGTTTAAGCTTAAAAATTCTGAGACAACCAATTATGAAACAAATTCCTAAAGTTTGGAGTGATTAAAAAGTTTTGGAAATAGAGCTGATAATTAAGCACTTTGGGAGGCCAAGGTGGGAGTATCACTTGAGCCTAGGACTTCAAGACCAGCCTGAGCAAAATAGTGAGACCTTGTCTCTACAAAATAACTTTAAAAATTAGCTGGGTGTGGTGGTGCATGCCTTGAGACTCTGAGGTATTAGGATCATTTGAGCCCCAGGAGGTTGAGGCTGCAGTGAGCCTTGATCGTGCCATTGCACTCCAGCCTGGGCAACAGAGAAAGACCCTGTCTCAAACAAAACAAAAAACAAAATTGGTTAAGGTGGCCTATTTTGTTATATATACTTTACCGCAAAAAAACTCAATTAACAATTTAAATAAAAATCCCTAAATAGGTCACCTCACAGCCCTGGTCAGCTTCTCTCCTTTCCCACTGCTAGCATCTGAAGGTTTCTCACCTTTCTCTAACAACAGATACTTACTTCCACTTTGCGACCTGAAAACTAAAACCATCTGTTATCTCAACTTCCATTTAACTTCATGACTTAGAATTTCTGGTATAATATTCATTCCATTTACTCCCTTGAAAATATACACATACGATAATTTTTAAACAATCAAACATTTATCAATGACTTTATCTTTGTCCCTTTTTGCCTTTCTGAATTGCATGGAATCTATGTGTCTTTTGCAGTACCCTCCAGGTCCAGTCCTATGGTGTGCTGTTACATGTTCTCTGCGAGTACTTAGGTTATGGAATTTTTGCAAGTCATTAGGGAAGCTGGCAAAGGGATAATGCTATGTCAGCATGCATGAGCAATGAGGGAAATTTATTTCTCAGGGAAATGTCTAAGTCTCTCCCTTGTCAGAAACAGGGAAAAAAATCGTTATAGACCAGGCAAGTCCATCCTTACAGAATAAAAGAATTTCCACAGAATCTATAATCTCTATTGACTTCCATTATGAAGTTGATAATGCTGTGTCACAAAGGCAAAAAATCACCCTAACACCCTTGAGTTGACATTTTTAATAAGGAAGGCCTTTGGCTAGCCCCTACCCAGGGAGTACCTGGCCCACTGACTAGTGGCCACAAGACAGCCACTAGACATCTTCTTCTTTGCTGCACGCCTGACTCCAAAGTGCAACCACTATCCTACAACCTCCACCAAGCCCTCCAGGATTCCTTGCACCTGGTGACCCTCCTAGCAGCAGCAACACTGGGACCTGGTTCTCTCCCATCCCTTTGTTCTGGGCCTTACCAACATCCCAATAGAATGCAATCACAGTACCACACTGGTCCAAAGCGACCCTCTACCTCCACACCACACATGGTCCAGCCCCAAAAGTCCCTAACTTCAAGCCTCCACATTCTGAAGAACAAAATTCATATCTTATCAGTTCTATAATTTCAAAGTCCATATATTGAGTTTACTTATGAGAGCTATCTTTACAGCTAGGCCTCAGGGTAAACATGTAATTATACTTTTCATGTGTGCCCAGACTGTCTAAACTATCTAAAACTGGGGCTGTGCTTTATACATTAATGGTGGAGTGGCAAATTAGCTCAATCTTTCTGGAAAACAATCTGGCAATATGTAATAGGAGCTATAAAATTGTTCCTGCCCTTTGACTTGTTAATCTGACTTTGGGGAAAATGCCCCAAGGAAACAACCCAAAAATAATTTGTTAAAAAATGTTCAATTTTCCAATAACAAAAAAAAATACTATTGACTCAAATGGTCAAGAATAAGAGAATTACAATCAAAATATGTTATATCACCATACAATAGAGCCATCAAAAATAAACACTAAATAAATTCATTTTATATCATTAAAATGTAAGTTAAAAAGCAAATACATTGCCAAGTAGATATATGATTGAGTCTAAAGAGATATAAATGAGATTTTAAGGTTAATAAGTTATTCTTTCCTGTAAGTTTATCTAATTTCATAATTCAAATAAAAACAAAGGTAGACAAAGTAATCATGTACTAATACCCAAAAAAGACCAAACCATTGAGTTTAAAACAATTAGCAATTAGAGATCTCTTAAGTCTCAGCAATTTCTAAGCAATATAAATGTATAAATATTGCATATGTATTTATATCTTATATATACTATATATGTGCATGCAAATATGAAAGATACAGCAAAAGTCTTTATTTACATAACCATAAATTGTATTTTTCTCATTAACTTTCATTTATATTATTTATTCCAATTCATTCCTTTACAAACAGACCTCCTTTTTTTGCTATGAAAAACCTTAAAAAGAGAACTAAGATTTTTATACAGAATGCAAACTGTTTGGCAGCTTTTAAACTGAAGCATCTTTACCCTCTTTATAGTAGTTCCCTTATACTGCCTTCAGATGGAGCAGATACATTGAAGACCCAGCCCTAACCCACTGGTTTTACTGCCTGGAAGATGGGTGTGTTATAACCAATGTATGTGAGTCATGGAACACACAATGCTCAGCAAAGTGCTGATTATGCTTGTGTTGCCACATGTCCTTAACCTCTCTCCTTAGGACCTTCCCAGGCTACCTCCTTTTCCTTTCCACGCAGACACACCCATGACCTGCTTTTACAAGCGGGCTCTGGTGGCCCAACCTTGGGACTGGTTCCTATGTTGGCAGGGAATGCCTAAGAAGCTTCTTGACTAGAGCACAATTTGCATTGAAATGCCAAAGAACTTCTATCCCAATGTCCCGAGTTTGTCACTCCGATGGTGTCATAGTTCTTTCGGTTTCTATAAATTGATCTCTGATGTGACCTGGACTTATCCTTATTTTTTTCCTTTTGTGCCCTCTTTTCATATCACTCCCATCAAACTCCAATATTTCTGTGTCCCTGATTTCTGCTTGCTGAGAGTTCCACCCACATACCAACTTTTACCTTCCAGTGCTATGGATGCCACGATTTCATGCTGCTCACAGTGGCTCCCCTGGCCTGGTCTACTCCTAATTACCAGCTGTCTTATACTCTCAACCTTGCCTCATTTCCCATACCTGGCTTCTTCTCAGCTATCTAGATAGTCTCAGGGATTCAGCTCAGGAGAAAAAAACAACACAATTAATGGGGCCGGAGGGATCTCAGTAGGTAAAAGAATGAAAGCAAGCAAAATATACTTTGCAAATATTTCCAAATTATAAAACAAGTTTACTTTGTTAGGCTGAAAATACCATTTAAAAAACTAATCAACACCTTATAAAGCCCATGCTCATTAATTAAGTAAACCAGCTGAAATCAGAAATAGCAACTTTAACATTTTGCGGATCATAGCTAGACATTTGTTGATCTACAAACTTTAAGAAACGCAGACGTGTGTGTGTGTGTGTGTGTGTGTGTGTGTTTGGGTGCACCATTAGCCTTGATCACATATAGATCCTAAATGTAAAGTATCACAATTCCAAAAACAAAGAAACACATAAAAATCAATAGTGTGAACAATGCTGTTAAAAACATCCAATTTATAGAGCTAAACTTAACCTAATTTCAAAGCCATTTGACTTAAAAATGTGAGAATTACTGGGGCTAAATAAGATTAATAAATAGCATATTTCTTTCATTAAGTAGTATCAGATAGTCCTATCCTTATCCCTTATGATGGCCCCTGTGAGCCAATGATAATTGACCGGAATTTCAAATGGGCACAAATTCTAAACAGGAAGTGCAAATGCTTTCAAAATGAAGGCTCTACATAAATCACTTAATTGTACATCAGCTACAAATGATTACCCTTCAGGATAAACACAAGTGTTTCTCTCTCAGGAGACTAGCTTTGATTCCACTTAATATTGTTCTATGTCTTACATACATGCATGTTATCAGTAGGTGATTATTTATGCTACCAAAGTTAGAGCCTAGTTATTTTAAGAAAGTCATATGTGTAAAACCCATACTTCCAAATCCTTTGGAATGCTAAAATAAGGTGGCATTGTGGAAAAAACAAGTTACTATGCAATATTTTCCAACACACTGAAGGGCAAGATTTAGCCATCTAAAGCCAAATTCCACTTAATGTACCAAATAACTACACAGAAGTTTCCATACAGTCCTTGTTCATTACTTAACAGCTGTGTCTTTCAGTATGAAGTGTTCCTTGTGCATCTATTTCCACAGGGAGACCTCTACCAAGTCACTTCTTTTTACATTAAGATAACAGCTTTATAATATGTATTCACTTAACACCAGTTTTTTAATGTCCGCTGCAGTCCTGAGCTCCAGAGGCTTGCCTAAATCTTGGATAAAACAGTTATGGAAAGGCCTTATGAGTAATGATCTAAATAATAATATTTCAAAGAACACTAATTTCAACCACAGCAAAAATCAAACTTACCACCAAGCACACAGTAGGAGAGTTGCTGACATTTCAACATGCTCAAGCATTGTATTTATATTTTAATTTTTATTTTTTGAGATGGAGTCTTGCTCTGTCACCCAGGTTGGAGTGCAATGGTGCAATCTCAGCTCACTGCAACCTCTGCCTCCTGGGTTCAAGCAAGTCTCCTGCCTCAGCCTCCCAAGTAGATGGGATTACAGGCATGTGCCACCACACCTGGCTAACTTTTGTATTTTATAGAGATGGTGTTTCACCATGTTGGCCAGGCTGGTCTTGAACTCCTGACCTTAAGTGATCCGCCCACCTCAGCTTCCCAAAATGCTGGGATTACAGGCAAGAGCCACTGCACCCAGCCATGCTCAACCACTTTAGAGTCTGATAGAAGTGTAAGTTAATGCCTCGGCCCTCTAACTTAAGAAGTATAGCTTTGGTTCACTTTACCTTCTACTGTCAAGGCTAGAGCTACCTGTAAGGCTTGGAAGAGAGAGAGAATTTTTTGAAATGTTAACAAACATCAATTTACTAAGATATTTAGAAAATTAATCAGAGTTCTCTAATACTTCCCAAC